>NC_053165.1:112036713-112375880 GCF_016835505.1 Polypterus senegalus
TTGTGTGTTGGTTCGTTCCGTGCATTGTTACAATGTTGCTTTTCTTGCTGATTTATTACATTACCGATTTTTCAAATGTTAATTTTCTCCCTGTGCTTAAAAATCATTAAAAAACCGGCCTGATTATGCGGCGTATGGTACACCGTGGTTTGGCTAGTTTATAAAATTAAATGAAATCCACAAATACCTCCCTAAAAAAACAACACAAAAAGTTAAAATTGAAAATGTACAGATCTACATGCTCAAAGAGTTTGCGAAAATTATAAATGAAAGCGGTGTAATAAAATGTGATTCACACAATTGGATCAGAGACATTATTTTCAAAAATAGATAGATAGATACTGCAGTGGGCTGGCACCCTGCCCGGGGTTTGTTCCGGCCTTGCGCCCTGTGCTGGCTGGGATTGGCTCCAGCAGACCCCCGTGACCCTGTGTTAGGATATAGCAGGTTGGATAATGACTGACTGACTGACAGACAGACAAACAGACAGATAGATAGATAGATAGATAGATAGATAGATAGATAGATAGATAGATAGATAGATAGATAGATAGGACTTTATTTGTCCCAAGGGGTGGAGTTTTGATTTTTTCAGAAGCTCTTCATATAAAAAAATGCATAAATAGATAAATAAATCCATATATACACACACACTACGGTCTGAACACACACTTAAATGCCTAAAAAGGAAGACATTTTGAAAAATAAAGAAAATAAAAAGTCTAACTTGGCAGTCATAGTCCCAGTGAGGCATTATGACACACTTCTGCTGAACAATTCATTGGGTGAAAGTCCTCATTGTTGGTGTGTTAGAGAGATGATGTTCAGCATTGCTCATAATGGCACTCAGTTTCGTTTTACGCTTCAAGTTTTAATTTATCACTAGCAATTTTGCCTTGTGGAGCACAGGCAGAGCACAACAAAGCAACATGTTCAGATGTGCTTTGTGCAGTTCAGGGTGGCAGATGGCCAGTACTTCTTCCGGCAGCATTATGTGGGAGGTGGAAAGCAACTCTGGTTGACATTCCATTACAGGTCCCACTTATACTGTATTCATGGGACATTATGAGAAATTGACTTCCTACACAGCTAAAGAAAACATACATAATCCACACAGGCAGTCCCCAGGTGTAGGATGTGAGGCAGTGACCAGGTCTATGAGGTAAGAGGTCGACCCACTGCATTCCCACGTCACCCACAATAATTGAATTACAATTTGCTTAGAGCACCACTTCAGACAGTGAAGCAATGCAAAAGACACAGCATGCAATGCGGAACAGGTGATCATGTGGATTTGTCTCATCAATAACACGCCTTGTGAGCTCACTTTATTTCTTTTATTCTCTGCTCAGCTGTGCCGGAGATGCCATGTCTTGAAGGGTGTCATGCCATCACAGAAATCGATTCAGGTTCAGGCTCAGCTGTACGCATTACGGATTTTCAATTTGCAGAATTCATTATGCTGCCAGCTAGTCAGAGTGATAATAAGAGTTATGTTTAGCAATATGTGGAGAGGGGAGCCAGCCAGTGTTGCTTGTATCTGCCTCTGCTCCTCCTCCTCCTCCTCTTCCATGAGCAGCAAGAATGGGGAACATCATGAAAATTAATAATTATAGGAAGGCACTTCAGAGACGTGGAAATGCTGACACTTTCTCCCCGCTGGTAATGCTGGTGGCGGCAACTGCATTTGCTTTGAATTAAAGCAATCAAAGATCACCGTCTGCATATTGCTCTCCACAGCATGTGACTCAGTATAAGAGGAGGATAAAAATATTCATTCAGGTTTGCATTCCTGCTTTCGGAAGATTTCAATACCTCCGGACTGAAAGGTGCTTTATATCTCGGTTTGACATTCAGCTAACTAAAAGCACTAAGACCATCATACCTAATAAACATGCATTGAATGGTGACAGACTGGCAAGGTGCATTTTATCATGGAAATGAGAAGAAGGTCCTCACTGCCACCAGATTTCTGTTGCTGCCATGAGTTGACCCATTTGACTGCGTAAACTCCGTTCATTGCTGCCAGCATGTACACCTCAAAAGCACTTTCTGGCTTTAACATTCGTTTTCATCAGACATTTTAGTTGGCACATGCGGACTCTTAAACCAACCACTTGAAAGAATTGGTTAAAAAAGGGAGGAAAGAAAAGTAAAGCCCTGTGTTTTAAGTGGTGCCACCCTCCGCTGGCACAGCTCAGTTTGTGCTAATTACTAGTTTGCAACCAGAGAACTTGAGCCAGGCAGTAAGACATGATGGTTATTTTTAGATTTAATGAATGCAGACTTTTAATTCCGTGCTGAAATTTTCCCTGTGACAACTTTGTGCTTTCTTTCCTCTTGTCATCCAAAGTCGATGTGCATCTTTTCTTATAAGAACAAAGTGAAAGATTAGTGTTTTATTTTATATTATATTATATTCTCTGAAAAAGAAAGGGTAGCTCATGAGGTTTAATACAAGAATGCAGTTGGTTTAATTTTATTTATTTTGCATTCTTTCATGTGGTGCACCTACACTACATGGGCAGTTGACTGGTGTCCGGTTGAAGTTGGGGTCACTCTCTTTGCTGTCTAAGGCACTCTGCTGAAATAAAGCAGTTTTCAAAATGGGTTGACAGGGTGGATCATAATTATGATTTGTCTCTGATCTGTTAGTTATGGTGAGAAAGCCTTTCTTTGAAAGTTATTGCAGTTTTCTTCAAAATCTCAAATGAATTGATGAATGCAAACTATTACAAGGGGTGGAGTTTCAAACCAGAATTTTACATGCCAGTCTTTTCACTGCTTAGCAACAACGTCCAGCCTATATGTGACACTGGATATTAAGCTCCACCCTAGGCCCCACCTGACAACAGTCTCAGACCTGCTGAAATTGGTGCGAAGGCTCCTAAAAGACCCATGAAGGCCAGATGAGGCTCTCCCAGTCCAGCTAACTCCCAACTACTAAGAGTAGGCTTTGACTTGGCCATGCCCAGAAATGAGAGAACTGCTTTATAAAGATTAAAATTTACCTGAACAGTTCCAAAAATGCTTCACAAGAGGGAGAAACTGTGAAAACTCTGGCTTGTGACCGAAAGGCAGATTTTGATTATTTCTGAATAAAAAAAACAATATTGCAAAAACAAAGAATAACAAAAGGTTCTTTAAAGAGCAGAAAAGAGTTGCCAAAAAGGCAATCTTAAGATGAACAAGTCCCAGAATCACATTCTAAAAGCAAAAATCATCAAAGCCAGAAAATGGAGCAAGAAAACAATACTTACAAACACCTTAAAAACTTCAATGAAAACCCTGCATGAACTCTTTTGCTCTGGGCTCAAAAGGCCAGAGGGAGGTCTGGGCCAGAGTGGTGATGTCAGGGTGGCCCCGCCTCTTGGGGAGTCACCCACAGAAGACATGGAATCTAGGCACACTTAAAGAGGCATCATACTATACAGTTACAGGTATACTCTGCATATAATGTCAATTGGTTTTCTACTATGTTTATAAGTGTAATGCTTGTCTGACCTTTTTCTTGAACATTTAAATATCCATGAAGTAGTGTTTCCCTCTGCAAACTGCATGGATCGCACCAACATCAACGCTTAACCTTTTATGGAGATGGGGAATTCCTGTCATTTAGTTCTGGGATGCATAAGTTAAGGGGAGAGAAGCAAAGACACATCAGAAAACGCCAGGATCACGGTCAGCATTACCAGCTTAGACGTCATTCACCCAAAAGAACAACATACCTCTCACATCACACCATCGCAACTCAACGTGTTGCACACAGAAGTAAGGTTCTTGCTATCATCCACTACCCTCTGCTTTTAGTCTGCCTTCTGGACTCTCTGGTGAGGCTGGTTTGGTTTACTCTTTGGTATGGCCTCATTTGAGCTGTGTCATCCGCTTTCACTGCATCCCTTGGATTTGCCCACTGCCATCCAAGTTTCATTCTCTGCAAGTATCATGTTTTATTCTTTGTTTCATGATTATTAATATAATATAGTTAAGGCAAGGGAAGTCAGGGTCAAATTTTTTCTTTATCACTTTACATATTTGCATTTTTTTTGGGATGGGGGAATTCTGGGCATGTTTAACAGTTCATCTGTTTAACATATAGTAGAACTCAGGCTTTGAAGAACTGCCAGAAGCACTGCATGTACTTGTATGTTACTTTGGACAATTATTAAGCAAAATTAAGGGTTATTTTCACAGCAACACTGCGATAACACAGCAACGGATGCACATATTGAGAATATTAGAGGCTGAAGGTTTGTTTATATTGTACTAGTTGCGTCAACTCAGTGAAAATGATATCAGACACGGACACGCCACTATGTGCTGCTGACAAGCACTGCACACAGAATGTAATGATCATTTATATTATGGAATTTTCCACTTAATATTTTAAATGGAACTGTGGAAACTGAATTTGTGGATACGGACGTTCTACTATATCCAATTTACATTTGCTAAACCCTTATTTTGACTTGTTTATCTGTTTTTATTTGTCAATCAGCTGGGGAATTTGTGCAGAGGGTAGGTGTGCCACTTAATGAAAAGTATCGTTTGGCATGGCCAAGTCTAGATTTCACTTCAGTATTACTAGAGTCTGTAAGTCATCAAATTACAAAAATCATAGAAAATTCTTAAAATTATCAAAAATAATGATTTACAAACAACAAAAATAGCCACAAAACACATAAAAAAATCAATATAAAACACCAACCTAGGTTTAACAATATGGGGCCCTCTACAAAAATTAATACAGTGTCAGTGACAGGGAGGAAAGACAAAAAGAACCACAACTGCTACATCCGTCAGCAATTGAGGACTAGGTTGTTTAACATTATACAGTTTTATTCCTTATGAAAGGACCTGGCTGGTTTCTTAATTCTTTTTTCTGTATTAACTTACAAATTATTTGAAAGAATAAATATCCGTCTTATTCTCTGCAGCAAACTTGCTGACACAATTTTTGTTGGAAAACATGTACACTTTTCCAGTTTTGTGCAGGTACTGATTGTAATATTTTCTGTCCCTAAAATGTGAAAAGATTGGAAGTTTCAGGAGCCTCGAAAATAATGACATTGGGGTCATTTACAGAAACCATAGTAATCATGAGCTCAGGTCAGAAAAGTGGAGGAAGCCGGCATACAACCCCTTGTCTATAAATATAACTAGGGGGCTTTGCCCCCTGCTTGCTTCGCTCGCCAACCCCCCTGCCTGCGCTACGCGCCAGCAACTTCGCGTCTCTACCACTTGCATATGTGGATTACACTTTCACCAAACAATAAAACTTTTAATTCTCTTATTGGGAAGAAACACTACTTTTCCCTGATGGCAACAACAATTAGATGATCTACAAGTCTCCAACTTAAAGTTTTAAGCCAAACAATATCTACATACTTCTGTCATATCACTCATGTCCATATATTTGATCTCTTTTTGCTTTTACCTTTTCATCAATATCACATTGAATTTTGATTCCGTGTTTAGAATTAAATAGTGACAATGTAACGTATAACTGCTGTGAGTGAATATCGTTTCTTTCTTTCTACACGAACTGTGTCTGACAATAGCATTCACACAAATGAGAAATGACTGAACCGTGTGCTTGGATGTAAACGTTTTAGATGTGGGTAGGACTTTTCTAAATCTCTTTGCATAAAGTCTTGTCTCACAGGGCTTGAAATTTTCTCTCACGGGATTTCACTTTCACCAAACAACAAATCTTTTACTTCTTGCGGATACGCCTCTTCATTGGGTAGAAACACTACTTTTCCCTGATGGCAACACAAATTAGACGATCTAAAAGTCTCCGACTTAAAGTTTACATCCAAACAATATATTCGATCTCTTTTCGCTGTTCTGTTATTACACCGAGTAATAATTTCCGTTTGTTTGAGCTAATGCAATCTTTACTATTTTTTTGAGATTTTCAAATTTTTGTACTTCCATTATCTCTACCCTGCTCTGCATGTGTATCATGCCAACGTTTTTGAATTCTTTACGACGTTCTACTTTGTCATCTGCTCTTTGTCTTTTATTTCTGGCCCCGGGCATGGATAAAATCTCTTGGCACAAAGTCTTGTCTCGCGGGACGTGAAAGTGTCTCACTGAGAAAGGCATGTCTCATCTCTCTTCCCAAGATTTTTTTATTATAATAGAGAGACATTTTACAGTAAGTGTTGTCTGTCTATTATACAAAAACTCATGAAAGGCCTTGAACCTTAATCTTGGTCTTAATTGAGAGCTTATAATGGGAAACGTGTAACACAATCCAAAAATTGGAGGAGCTGGCTACATTGTCCACTTAATTTGGGCTTCAAATCCTTCTCAAACCAAGCAGTGACACAGCCACATGCCCATGCACCCCAGCTGACAGGAAAAGCAAAGCTGTGCGTGCATACCATGTTGTTGTGTAGGCAGTGACCTCTGCTTACAGTAAAGCAGTACACCTCGGCCTTAAACCTTGATCTTGGCCTTAATCCATAGCTTATGATGTGACATGCATAAAATGACCCAAGAATTGGTGAAGCAGGCTAACTCACTCATATAATTGGGCTTCTGGTCCTTTATGCAAAATGGGACATGTGGCATTGCTTACAGGAATAGAACCGCGGCAAACTCTGCTCACAATAAAGCACATTGCACAGGTGACTGATGTCTTTCATCACAAATGCAAGTCATTCACTCCTTGACCAACAGAAAATCATACACGACCAAAGAACTGGAGGTGCAGGCTTGCTCCACCACATTAATTGTCATTGGGTTCTTTCAAGGTGGTCAGGAAAAGGACATTGGCTGGCAGTTAAGGATATTGCAGCAACCTTGCTGGAGTGACCTGGGGTGCTGTAAATCAGGAGGGATATTTCTTTGAGGATTGGAGGTCAGTGTATTACTAGTTGATTGCTTAGTTTCAATCCAACTGGGGGACTAAAAGCCTGCGGAAACTGTTTGTGTTCATTCTGATCTTATGATAATCATATAGTTATTAAAATGCTGAAATAAATGTACATGTTATTGGGTGTGACAGTTTTCTACAATAAAATGTCTAAATGTGTTGTCCTGAACATGTAATTTATTGCCATAATAGCAATTATTATGAATATATTTTAAGCTACCATTGATTCATAATTTTGTGGCAAGGCAAGGATTTTTGTTGTGTGGCAATATGGAAAATTATGAAATGACACATCAGTATTTGGAGTATATCAGTATTAAAGGGGCAAAGAAGTCATGAGAGGTGCAGTTAATGTGCCTATGGAACAGAGCAAAGTTAAAGGGATTGTGTATAAAGGGGTCTGTATGGGTGGCCTGCATATTACAGACATATTATACATTCCACTAAAGGAGAATTGAATAATATAGTATTTACCTTATGGATGACAGGTCGAAATGTTCCCAAACTCTTACTTACTCTTTTCTCTTCTGGACTCCATATTTCATTCAATATAAACTCTATAAGAAATACAACTTTTAGTTTCACATCCTCTTTTATATACTGCTCAACAAAATTATGACAAAACTTAATTATCACAGTCTAACATTAAGTCAATTAAGCTTCAGGGACATTAATCTGTCCAGTTAGGAAGCATAAACAATTGTGAAATAACTTCATCTGTTCTGGTGTAAGTGAAATTGACAACAGGTGTACAAACGAGGCAATAGCAAGACAACCCCTAAAAAGCAAATGGTTTTGCAGGTGGTGGCCACAGATAACTGCTGTCTTCTGATCCTTCCTGACTCATTATTCTCTAGGTTTGCATTTTGCTAGTGTCCTTATCACTACTGGTAACATGAGGTGGTACCTGCAGCTGATTCAGGTTGCACACGTTGTCCAGACATACTGATTCTGCTGCTATGTTGATGCTCTTCTATGGCATGTCCAGCTCTCCTTGTGTAACAACCCATCTCCTGGTACCTCCTCCATTCTCTTGAGACTGTGCTGGGAGACACAGAAAACCTTCCTGCATTGGCATGTGTGGATGTGCCATCCTGGTGGAGCTGGACTCAATCAGGAAGGATAAGGATAATTAGTTGTCTTGCCGTTGCCTTTCCAGCGCAATTGTTGTCACTTTCATTCTATGTTAATGAGTGTTCTCTTATTTTAATTCTTACTTTGTCTTTTTTTCTCTTTCTTCATCATGTAAAGCACTTTGAGCCATATTATTTGTATGAAAATGTGCTATATAAATAAATGTTGTTGTTGTTGATTTGCACCCAAGCAGGTGAAGTTGATTCACAATCGCTTATACTTTCTAACTTGACAGATTGATATCCTTGAAGCTTAAATGACTTGGAGTTACTTTTTTTGAGCAGTGTAGAATATGGGATAGCACAAAACCTTGAAGCTCTCAGACCATTCCCAGTGTTTCAGTGACACTCAGAGCTACAGACATCATCAGTCACATGGTAATGAGATTTGGATACAAGCTAAAGCATTCCTGTTCAACACAGTGTGCTTCAGTGAAGAGATAAGAGCTTTGAATGCTCAGAATCAAACGTCCCATTCCTAGTTCCTCCCTACATTAAAGTAGGCTTTGGCCTACACAGACACAAAATTGCAGCAACAGAACTTTCATTTCAGCAAACCAAAGTATTTAAGAGAGGGAGAAACAGAGTGAAAAAAGCTGGAAAAAAAGAAAAATAAAGAAAGTTATTACAAAAAAGTTTGCAAATGCAAAAATAACAAAAGGAAAGCCACAAAAGTGTGCCTAAAAAGGTAACCCAAAGCAAATAAAGCCAAGTCCACAAACCAGAAATCAGTAATAAAACAACAGAGAAAAAGTAAAAATCTCCAAAAATCCATAAAACAAATACTGTACCAATGCTGATCTGGAGGACTTGACCTTCTTTCTGAGCTTTTATAGGCAGAGGTTGGTTCTCCAGCTGTATGTTATGAAGCTCCCAAACTTTAACTTTAAGGAGGCAGGGCACATAACTACACACATGAACACAACAGCATTCAACACATGATATACAAAATACCGTATATAACAAAACAGAAATAAAAAATGAAGTAACAATTTACATAAACCACTGGCTAATCAGTAACAGGGATGTGCTATAAAAATCCTTCACTGTTTGCTCTGTTAGATGTTACCACAGTCATATGACTAAAAGAAAGGAGACCTCGGCATTACATTGAACACAGTGGGGATGACAAAACAGCTTTTGCTTTTTTGCTTCCAAAACATGAAGTGGGAATGTTGGCTGTGAGTGATGGCACTTGATTTGAAAAAGCAGCCTTGGAAGTTGTATGTATACTCCTTCCACTTCTACTCTGAAAGATGGCTTGGGTATGATGTACCAGTTTTAAAGAATCAGAGAATTCTAGTGCAGAAAAAAGATATATAGAGAAATATTATAATGGTTTGTTAACACTGTGCTGTCTAGCTGAAACATGGCTGAACAGTTTGTACGAACTCCTGCACTGCCTCAGAGTGCTGTGTGTTCAGATCATGCAGTGAGTGATGGCTGCAGGTTTGTGACGTGCTATTGTGAGTCATCCTTTCAGAACTGAAACCTATAAGACTCCTGCGTTGCTATATCAATTTAGACACTTCATAGTCTATGTATTCCCCAGGCCAGTGGGTAACTGTGAGGTGAGGTCCTCAATTTATGCAATAATTCAATCTGTGTTGTTACAGTTTGGCAGATGATGATGCCAGAAGGGATCACGGTAATCAAATGTGAAATGAGACAAACCAGGTAGTGACGAAGAGGCTCGGTGTGACTTCAGCTTTTCAGAGTACAGCCACTCCACTGCGTTGCCCGCTAGCAATCCCACCTGTCACAAAGAAATTCAGTTGGCAACACAGACGCACCTCCTGCCAGATCAATTCTGAGGAAGGATGCCTGCTCAAGACCGTACTAAATATGCTAGCAGATGACTGTGCTCTCACACACACTACACTGACAAGTAACTGTAATAAGAAAAACAGGTTTACAAATGAGAATAGCTTTACAAGTGTTTAAAAACTGTAATCATCAGATCAAGACTTGAAACAAACCCAATGACACCATCTTTTAGTGTGCCCTGAACTGCGGGAATCAGAAAATTGACAGAAGTCTGAGAAATGTGGCAAATCTGGAGAAGAAAAAAATGGAAGTCTAGAAATGAGGCAATATATTTCATGTTCTTACTGAATGCTTCTAAAAATCCAGGATGTGACTGTAACATCGGATCCAAAATTGACAGCAAAAGGGAATCCTAAAAATGATGATGAAGACTGTAGAATATATCAACAGAAACCACAAAAATTAAATGTGATCATGAAAATTGTACTCCCACAGGTGAAATCTAGTTCTAAATCCAAGAATTATAATCCAAAATTCAAAAAACAGAGAATTATGTAAATGTACTCACAGAGCTGAAATCCAATTCCAAATCCAAAATCCTAAAGAGAGCTGAATAAACATTAGCAAATGCAGATGTCTCAGTGTTAGTCCAGAGGCTTTCCCAGACTTATACAGGCCTGGGGGCAGTGCCATTGCTGCAGTGTCAGTGGGCCCCACCCTCTTGGGCTTAACATATGAAAAAGTAGGAACATCACAAATGCAAAAACTAAGAGAAATATAATAACATATAAAATGCTTATTAATTTAGGGTGGAGCGGTGGCTCTGAGGCTAAGGATCTGCGCTGGTATCCCAAAGGTTGCCAGTTTGAATCCCCATCACTGCCAAAAGAAATCCTACTCTGCTGGGTCCTTAACCTTCAACTGCTCCAGAGGCGCTGTACAATGGCTGACCCTGCGCTCTGACCCCGAGGGGTATGTGAAAACTAACAAATTCCTAATACAAGAAATTGTATAAGTCAAAATAAAGAACAAAAACCATAAATAATTAATAAAATAATTACATAATACAGCAAGAAAGCATGCAAAGACATATTCAGTCAAAAAAACTACAAAAACATAAAGTAATAAAATAAAGAAATGACACTTGAGCCAGGGTTGAAACATTGTCTACTCCATAACAATCCTGAAGCATCAATATTGTTGTTCATTGAGACCTTAAGGTTGCAACGTTTCCAGATGCACTCCATCAGTCCCCTTGAATGAGTTCAACAGAGTGCTGAAGCAGTGCTGGAATGACTGCTGCTGTTGTCCACCCAGAGTGAGGGATATCAGTGGCCATTGATTTGATCTTACAGAAACATGAAATAAAAAAAAACAAGGAGCGAGAACATAATTTTTACCTTCACAACTTTTCTCTAGAATTGCACCAGGACCACCATAAATACCCCTGCCAACCCCTTTCCACCCACTCACCTGTAACCATGTCAGTATGTATAAATCAAGAAAATGAACACCAGTGCTACGTATTGACATGTGGCGTACCATTTTAAAATGTGTAACACAAAATGTTAAACCTTTAGATGAAAATTCTATTTCTTAAAAATTTTAAAGATTGTATATATGGTGTTTGCTTCATTGCCCTCCCTGGATGTGACAATATTTTTTAATGTGTTAAACAGACCACGTTAATCACAAACATTAATGTGTTCACTTTCCCAGGCCTATTAAATAGAAATAAGGAAAGCCAAAACTAAACAGAACAGATGAAGAGCTGGAGTTCCAAGTGAATCCCTGTTTAAACAGATACTTCATCCAAAAAATAATATATTTTATAAATATTTTATTTACCCAATGTAGTTGGAGTCATGACCAAGAATTTTTTTTAATTTTGTGCTTTCATGCAGAACAAGATAAAAAAAAGTTTATGATATGATTATATGCAAGCCAATTGTGACCAATGTTGTACAATGGCCAACAATGTGAAAAAATTCCATGGAAAAAAAATAATTTGAGTTACTTGTGTCACATAATCCTCCTTAGCTATCCAGTCATGTGCACAAATTGTCAAAATGCACACCTTTTTACTGAAATATTTCTAAAATGTATACTTTCAGGATTTATCAGCTGATGTTACAAGCAGGAAATCTGAAACCTCATGGGAAGCATCTTTTTAAATTGAAGACCCACCTCTCTTTCTCATTCAATTAGTCAAGAGTCCTGTCTTCATTTCCCATGTGGCTTTAAGCATGTTTTAATAGTGTATAGGAACCATTTTATGGGCATGTCATGAAGCTTGGTTTTAGTAAAGGAATAACACTATTTATAGCTTTATTCTTCTTTTTATAAATATTTTTTCACTTACTTGCCTTGTAAAAGTGATATGGTTTTAAGGCATCTTCAAGAAGCAGCTGAACAACCACACAGGTTTGTAGTTAACGAGGAAGTGTACTTAGGTGGCTGTGTGGGTTGGGGATGCTGTTTGGACTGCATGTGTACCTAAGAGTAGAAGGGCCATTGTCCTGAGTAATTTCTGCATGAGGGTGTTATGATTCGTGTCACCTTAAAAAAATGGGTGCAGGCATCAAGAACCCACAACCTCTTTACAATTCTAGGCCCACTAGATAGGCCTCACCCAGGCAGCCTAGCCTGAAACTCAAATGGCAGCCTTCTGACTTGCCTAAGCCAAAAATTTTCCCTCTGTCTTTTCAAAAAAAATCATCAAACGACAAAGAAGAATACAATGAAAACTTCTAGTCCAAAGGAAACAACATCCTTTAAAAGTGAATTATTTATTATAAAGATTATAAAAGGAGTAAACAACAAGGCATGTCAGAAGAAAATGGCAAACAAATTAGAAAATAAATTATAAAACAGAGACAGTACCTTAAAGACAAAGCATTGGCTGATAAAGCAATGAGGGATCCAAATTAATGCAATGCAAATACTACTGTGAGAAAAAAAAACTTAATTTATGGAGCTGGGTGCATAACTGGGTGGCCCCCCCTCCCAGGGCTCCACATACAGGAGACAGGGCAGATGACAAAACAGTAATAAACAGCAAAACATAATAAACAATGAACTAAACAATCAATATACAAAATACAAGTACGCCAAAACAGAATTAACAACGTGATACACAAAATAATATTTAAAAAATAGCAAAAAAAATTTAACAAATTTAAATCAACCAGAGCAACAGTAACACTCATTTCACCTCAGTGCTGCCCCTTAATTTATTTTAAGCCTGTTATGGGCTACTTGAAATTGACTAAATGTAACTAAATGAGAGTTGGAGACCAGCCTAACAGGATCACCTTTGGGGTGTCAGAGGAAGCCAGGGCACCATGTACACTAGGTGCAAACTTGACACAGACAGTGCTACAGCTGGGGCTGTGATCCTGAATTCGGCAGCTTTAACCACACCTCCATGTTACAGCCCCATCTTAGTTTTTTTATATGTCAGAAAAGCAGAGCTATAATTTTATCATACTGACAGAGCAATTAGATTGTGTTTTTTGAACTTCCTATTTCATTATAGGCTTCAGGGTGTAACAGTAATGAGCACAAGATCATAACTAGCCTTGAGCAGAACAAGAGTCCATCTCAGATCACATTCATGCCCAAATACTCATAGCAGGGCAATTCACTTAGCACTCATGACTTGGGGGTGTACAAGGAAGCCCACACAAACAGTGGGAAAACTTGAACCCTCTATAACATTAATGCGACTAGGATGTGAATCAGACTCAAATATAAGGAGCTCTGAGGCCAGCGCATTAAGAAATGTGCCAACCTAGCATTTTATTAACAGAACATTATAAATAATACTAATGAGTATCTAAATAATAAGTTCAGTCTGCGTTCAACCTGCTAAGGACAACTAAAGAGGGAATCGGGCTTTCCAGACTATACATGACAATTTAACTTCATCCATGTAAAGCATAGATAGCATTCTAAAAATGATGATAACATTTAGAAAATAAATGTCTTTGTACAAACAATCAGGGTTTTTAAGCACAAGTCCCTTGATAGGATTGACTAAAAGCAAAAATAAGTATTAAAGGAGACTCATAAAGGGGCTGCATGTAAGAACTTGGGATTCATTATATGTTTTAGCCCTGTAAGCTTTACATAAATATTGTCAAGCACATGAGCCTGGTGAGTGCCTATGGAGGACCTATCTAAGAGCACACAAGAGGAACTGAGGAGGCGTAACATACTCACTAATTTGGTTTCTTCTCCTTTAATCTCTAGATTAGAGGAAATTCAACCCTCAGAAACATGATGTCATTTCCTTTCTGCCCTCTAATCCACCCCTTCAGGCAGCACAATATAAATGTTATGATTCATGACACTATAAAAATCTATTTCTTCATAAACACATTTTTCTCCCACGTTTGAAAAGCGGTGTGGACGAGTGATGAATTGTAAGTTCCAGGCAAGGAAATCTTGAGAGTGCCAAATCGGTCATCCCCGTTTACTTCGAGCAATTTTAAAAAAATATACAGGTGCCAACAGTCAAAGGCAAGAAAATAATAGGAACAAAATAGTACTAGTTGCACCTCTGTCGATGTTGTGCTCTGCTTACAGAGTGGTACTTCCTTCTGCTGATCTTGTGATATATAGAGGAAAAACTGGAAGGGGTGGAGTCAGGTGCCTTCAGGGGGCGTCTTCTCAGTGCTGCTGGAGGAATAGACAAGGTACTAGTTTAGGGATTTTAAAACTTTGGAAAATCAAATTTCATTTATATTTCTTTCTTGTGTACTTAACAAAATCAAATTTTATTTTCATTTTGTTAAATGTTTGACACATTGCTATTTTGTTTTCATATGGGTGCCACCCTTTTGTGGTATCATCGTTGTAGGGCCAGGGCCATTACTCTGGATGTTGTGTGATGTTGTGTCACAAACTTGATGGTATAAAGGCTGTCATTAAAGTATGACTAAGACTGTGGATAATCCCTGAAATATGTGCATTCAAAGTCCTATTCTTGGCGCACTGATCCTCTGCCGCAGTTTTTGGTAGTCCTTCCAGTACTGACCCTCACTATCCTTTTTGACTGTGTTCTTTTCCTGGTCTTTCCCAATTCTTTTGTACCCTAGTGCCCTGCCATTTTTTGCTGACATGGCAGGATAATTAAGAGGACACTAACACAAAGTGGATGATCAGTTTATGGTCCAATGTGCTCCTGAAAGAATCTGTGCTACAAGAACCATGGGAAAACCACTGACAGCTTTGTTCATTTTCTTTTTTCCTCTTTCAACATGCTTTTTTCATAATACACAAACATATGTGTTTTGATTCCATTTAAACATTTATATATTTTGACATTCAACTATTTATCTGGGATTTTAACTACCAGATAGCACTCTTTGGCATTATTTGCAAAGTAAACTAATTTCCCTGTTGGCACTTACATATGACACACTGCGTGGTAAAGGATTAATAACATAGATCAAGTCCTGTCAGGTCTTTATTACAAAATGAGGAAAAATGTGAGCTATCATGTTGAGAAAAACAATTTCAATTAGGCAGCAATGCCGTAGAGGTCTACATTTAAAGTAACTGCCATTATTGTTCTATATGAGCTACACAGGATTCGGACTAAAATGGTCAAACCGCTGCAATCAAACAATTTATTTTTGAGTGTTGTAAAAAGCATTTGGTCTCATACAGTCTCACAGGTAAGAATGAACACAGCACAGTAGACCGCAATAAAGGAGCCGTGCTTACCACACACATGTTGGTGCCATGTTTCTTCATCTCCACAGCTTGGCCACATGCATTGCCAGCCAGTGTGCTAATTAGCCCTGCCTGGGATCCTCTGATGACACCCCATTCAGTGACCACTTCCAGGGTATGACCAGAGCCATTTTTTGAGTTTACTCAATCATCTATCGTAGCCATCATTGTCAACTTCCTAACTCTGAGGTCTCATGATTGTCTCTTAGTAGCATATATGGCAATGTTATTTTTCTGTGTAATAGCCAAGGGCATCTTTCCAGACCTTGCAACAATGTCAGGCACACACTGACCAGATACACTTACTGTAGCAGAAGAACATGCAGTGTTGGCACTTTGTGCCCGCTCTCCAGTAGGTGAAAATGATTTCAATGACTGCAGTCAAATACAACAATCAGTGCTCAAACCAAATTCCTATTGAATCTTCTTGTTCCAACAAACACAGGCCCAACATTACCAAAGGTGAATTTCAGGCACAACACATTCTGCGCCATCGAGATGATACTGTCATCAAATCTGCCAATTGGGTGCAGTGATAGTCTAGCAGAAGGACCTTTATAATGCAGAAGCTTTAAAACACCCCTCAAATACAGCTGCCTATCTTCCCCTCCCTCCCACAGATGTATCAGTTTTACCTTCTCCGCAAAATCCATCAGGCAATCCTGCACACCCTAATATTTCTGCCTGAGACTGTCTCACTATTCATATTTCAGCTTCAAGTCTTATGAGACCACTAGTTGAAGGTCTCCTTTCATACTTAAAAAACTGTTCTTCAATTGTTTGACAGTTTAAGGTTTCACAGTCCTGACTGCTTTATCTTTATCATGGACATCACATCTCAGTACACAGTTGTCCCTTACAATGAAGGTCGTAATACCCTCAGACAGACATTCAACAGACATCCAGACCAGGATTCCCTCACAAACAGCCTCATGAGACTGGCAGAACTGGTTCTTACCCTCAATTCTTTCTCCTTTGATAACAAATGTTTTAATCAGGTGATTGAACTTGCAGTGGGTTATAGTAGGAGACCTTGGTGTGCCAACATCTTGTATTTTTTTCCTACTTTGCCTTTGTACTGGACCTCTACAAAAAACATATCAATTATTGTGTTGGTGCTGCTCCTTGTTCCAGATGTCAGCTACAGGAATTCTTTAATGATTTTTCTAGTTTCCATCCATCTCTCAGTTTTACAGTTGAGGTGTCCACCACAACTCTATCCAGTTTTATATGTCAGTCTTTCTACCAACTTTCCAGGACTTAAAACATTTGTCTATTACAAGCTAACTGATTTGCATAGTTATCTTCTCCACGGTGCCTTCCAGTCCTAGCATACTAAAAACTCTCTACCTCTTTCCTTAGACTCCATCACCTCTGTAGTGATGACATGGATTCTGTAATGAAGCACTCAGAATAAGGAGTTTCTTCATTGAAAGAGGGCATTCTTCTCATATTGGTAATCATTTTCTGTATTATGGGAGTGGTACAGGTTAAAGATATAAACTAAAAATCAAAATTAGCACGAGTCATAACAGCAAATTTTTGTATAAATTTATTTATTAGAAAGCCCATTCATCCATTTTCCAACCCACTGAATCCAATCACAGGAGTCTGCTGGAGCCAATCCCAGCCAACACAGGGCACAAGGCAGGAACCAATCCCGGGCAGGGTGCCGACCCACTTAAGGACACACACAAAAACACCCACACACCAAAAATACACTAAGGCCAATTTAGAATCGCCAATGCACCTAACCTGCATGTATTTGGACTGAGCGCCCGGAGGAAATCCACACAGACACGGGGAGAACATGCAAACTCCACGCAGGGAGGGCCCGGGAAGCGAACTCCTAACTGTGAGGCAGCAGCGCCACCATGCTGCCCTTATTAGAAAACCTTTGTTTTTAATTATTATTTTTTTAGTTGTACTTATGAAAGTCTCATTTCTTTATATTTAAGGTAAAGTCCTCACAAAAAGTTTTTCACAAACCCTCACCTGGCGTCCACCGAGGAAATGATTAACATATGTCCTACCACAGCGTCATTTTAATGGAGTTAGTGCATCTGCAAAGGAAAAAAAGGTTAAAGATTATTTCCACACTGAAAAGGTAAGAAGGTTAAAGACACAACATTTCAGCTGTATAGCCTTCATAAGGTGTGCAACTTTAAAGGAAAGAACTGATAACATATAATGTATAGGAGGAGAACGGAGGAAACAAAGGCAGGGCAGATGAAAGGAGAAAAGGTGAAAGTAGGTGAGGTAAAGCTGGCATGAAAGAAGATGAAGGGAAAAATAAAAAGTTAATTGGTCAATAAGACCTGGAGACACATGTGATCCCAAGCAGAAAATGAGCTTAGCTTCTTCTGTTTTTCTTTGAAACGTGTCTTTGAGGTCCTGTGAAAGAGCACAGTCAGAGAGCTGAGAGTAGTTATCATCTACAGATGTGAGGTGGTCTACAATAAACTTTGTAACGTCTTTGTTTTTTACATCTTAAGCGTGCTTTACGAAATGGTCTGCTAGCCGTCTCCCTTTTTCACCTACTGTATGTAGATGGCTGGATACTTTGTACAAGAAATGCAGCAAATAAGATTTTAAGCCTAACAAGAGGCCAATTGTTTAATATTGAATTTACCAGAGGGACCAGATAGAAGGGAATTGTTGAGGAAACACTTGGCAAGTGACACAGCGGTTCCTGTTACAGCTCAAAGTCCTCAGTAAAGAATGTGGCTCTCCACTGTGAAGTGAACTGCAAGCAAAAGGGTTGTATAGATTAGGTGATCGACGGAAAGAGATCAAGGGAGGGTTAGGAAAAGAGGCTCCAGTGAAAGAATGCAAAATGAGGAAATTTTGTTTGAAGATCTTTGGGAGAGAAAGTGTTAGGTGGAATGGGAGGACCAGCTGGATACAGATTTTGTTTTTTTGGGGTTCCTGTTAGAGTGGAAGTTACGAGGATTACTCAGATTTTAGGGATGCTTTCTTAAGCAATGACAAAATGCAATGCAAAAGAATGTGAAAGAATGAAAAAATATAATTCAGCCAACAAGATGAGTAAAACACTCCAAAATAGCCCAAAGCCAATGATCATCATTACTCCCGGCTACCTGACCATTGACTAGTGCTATGCACAGAAGGTAAAAGCAAGCTAGAATGTACCTCCACCTTTTTTCTAGCATTTACTCCAGCCCATTCACCTTTAGCTCAGATTAAGCAGTGTGGTGCAATGTGGTGGCAATGCCCAATGCAAAAAGTCTATTTGGTTTGGCATCAATGTTAGGAGCCACCCATCCCCCAAATGGGGCATCTGTCCTCATTTATCTCCACTGCCGTTGTACACCCCTCTCTCTCTGCTTCATATTAACAATAATAAAAATAAATCCTTCTGATTGCTTGAGTGACAGCTACGGCTGCTCCAGCCAGCCCCTCTCAGCCAAGCCCTGTCAAACAACGCATGCCCGGGATAACTCCATGCATCTGGGATCCCACCCTTCGAGCTGCTGTCACCCTGATCCCCCCAGACAGAAAGGCAGAACGAGAGAGGGAGAAGGCAGTGGTTGAGACATCGTCCCTCTCTGGGGCGAGGAGGCAGCAATCCAAAGCCAGCTGGTCTGGCTTTGCAGTTGAAGAGTCAGTGAGAGAGAGGGGTGGGGGGCCCGTGGCTGGGACTGGATCACGTAACTCCACGAGCTCCATCCACAGTGGCAGCAGGTTCTGGGAAGTCCTTTGTGTCAGCTGGTTAACAGGTGAGACATTTTGCACCCAGGAGGTTGGCGTTTCCTACACAAGTAAGAGCACCGGCAATTTCCCTATGAGAGCTTTCCCGGTGCTGAAATGATGGGCAGCTGGGAATTTTGAAGGCGTTGATGCACAAACCGTACTGGCAGTCAGTGCCTTGCGGTGTAACCTTGAAGGGGGCCTTTCAGCACTTGCTTTCTGATTAACGCAGAGTTCAAGGCCGCAGCTGTTGGTGGAGTACCGCAGATCCTGCAGGCGCTGGAGTGCGAGGAATTCAACGACCCCAAGCCCCGCAGGTTAGGAGCTGCTGAGCACAGCACAACTGGGGCTGGGCAAGCCTGGCTGGGCTGGGAAGGCAAATTGCTCGATTCTGGCTCTGCATGAACGCACACGGGAAAGCTATTTATTTATTTCTTTTTAATCACAGAGAAGTCGAGCATCTCTTGTAAGACATAATGAGCCCAGAAACATATTATTAGCAAACATTGTTTCCAGGTAATCATAGCCATCTTCAGTGGGGCTCAGCTAATGGTGCTTAATCTCAGTGTGACTATCAGCTGTAAAACACACATAATACTAATTAGATAAAGAAACAATTGCTGTGCTTTTAATTGTTGTGCATATTTCCCACTGACAAAGCCAATCTAGTCGGAATAATATGCTGTTTTGTTGTAATTATTGTCTATACGCAAGGGCTAAGAAATCATCCACGATGATGAGAGAATGAAAAAATGAAAAATAAAAAACATTGCCAGCCAGAGCAGCCGAGGGAAGTTGAATCTGAGAAACCTATGTAAGCTTGTTGTGTGATGTTGAACGCTCCTTTCCTTAATGTCTACCAAAGTGAAAATGTTTAAAATTCAAGGTGATTAAAAAAAAAAAAGAAATCTGAATTTTTGGTTTTCACAGAGGGTCTGTCCTACAGATGTGGATTGCATTTATTACTTGAAGTGAAGCTCCCTTTGTTGACTAGACGTAGATGTGTTTAAGTTGTTGATCTGTGTGTCAGCAGGTCTATAGATTTGTGAGCTGGATTGGAGTTCTGGGGTCCCAGATTCACTCTGTGTGTGTGTGTGTGTGTGTGAGATACTAAATAAATACTGGAGTAAGAGGAGAAAAAACCCACACAGACAGAAGGGAAACATGCAAACTTCGCACAGACTTTGACTTTGTTGGAATTTAAACCCAGTCTGCCGGAGCTACTAACCTCTATGTCACCATGGCACTCAGTTTCTAAGTTAAGTTGATTTTGTAAGGGTAGTAGATGAGGGCACTGATTAGTACCCAAGCTCCTTTTTATTTTACATTAAGAGCTATCAGAGGCATGGCTAGGCTGAAGAAAATGGCCTGCTTGTATTGCGGACACTCCTGTAGACATGAAGAGTTGATGACCAAGTTAGGAGACTGTAATGTGTGAGCTTCACTCCAAGTTTTGGACAGAGGACAAATGTTCTGTGAAGAATGAATGAAGGAAGAAATGATGTAGGCTTGGTAATCTTAAGCTGGAAATGTCACTGGTAAAAATACATCCCAGTAAGGTAGTCACTGTGAAAGCACTGCATAAACTAGAGATGTGTTTTTTTTACTTTTTAATGTTCCTGTACTATCAACTTACACACACATACAACTCATTATTTGATTGACTTTGATTTGAAATATATAAGTGGCTTTGCATGACAGAAAACCAACTGTGAAAAGGATTAAATATGTGGCAAGAAGTGAGGTGTAGTGGCTAAGACACGGGGACATTACTGGAGACTACAAGTTCAGCTCACTGCATGACTGGAGCTAAATGTGTGTAAGCTGCCTTGTAAGTGACTGGAGCGGGACATTTAAGTATATTAGGCCTGTCAAACTTAAAAGTATTAAAACATGTGAATAACTTCAAATCTAGAACGCTTTTTCTTCTTTAATCTGATTTAATGAATGTGTTGTTCAACACTCCTTCATATCAAGACTAGTCATTTAACAATGGTTGAGAAAGATGAAGTTAATGATGGTTGCTTTGGATTTAAAACTTTCCCATATGGTTCAAAGGACAAACATGTTGATATTTGTATACTTAGTGCTGGCGAATGTTAAATATCACAGAAATAAAATGTCTTTGGTATATCTAATGTGCCGCTTTTAAAAACTAACATCATCAAAATGCATGCCAGACTACAAACCATGAGTGTACAGCTGGATCCATGTTTATGAATGAAACAAAATTTAAAGCATTGACTATCAATATTGAAAAATGGTTTGCAACAGACTGCTTGAAGATAAAGGGCTGACAGAAGTCAATCCGATTGCATTTTACCTTCTTGTGGGACAATCGTGTTACCTATCCATGATTTACAGTGCTTAAAAAAAGTAATCAACCCCCTTTGGAAGGTTTTACATTTTATCGTTTTACAATGTTGAATCACAGTGGATTTATTTTGGGTTTTTTGACACAAATCAACAGAAAATGTCAAAAACTTAATTGTCAAAAACAGCTCTGTAAAGTGATCTAAATTAATAACAAATAAAACACTGTGATTAAATTTTGCATAATAATAAAAATATGAAAACTTCCAAGGGAGTGGACACTAATTGTAGGCACTGTGTGTAAAAGCCACAAGTGTTCAGAGTTTGAGCAGTGAAAAGCGTTCATCAGAGAATATTGGACATGACTGTGCAACCAAAAACCATCTTGGCTAACCATGCGATTAACTGAGACTAATTGGATGAAATGTCGTGATTAATTAGGATTAAAAAATGTTTACCAGCCCTAATATACATTTACAGTGGATTCAGAAAGGATTCAATTTGCCATTTCTGCTCTTCAGTCTTTACTCAATAATGCATAATCCATCCATCCATCTTCCAACCCGTTGAATCCAAACACAGGGTCACGGGGGTCTGCTGGAGCCAATCCTAGCCAACACAGGGCACAATCCCGGGCAGGGTGCCAACCCACCGCAGGACACACACACCCACAAGCACACACTAGACAATTTAGAATCGCCATTGCACCTAACCGGCATGTGTTTGGACTGTGGGAGGAAACCCACGCAGACACGGGGAGAAGATGCAAACTCCACGCAGGGAGGACACCAGGAAGCGAACCCAGGTCTCCTAACTGCGAGGCAGCAACGCTACCACTGCGCCACCATGCCGCCCATATAATGCATAATGACAAAGCAAAAACATTTTCAGAAAGGTTTATAGTACTAGGGTGTTGTACCATGTTAGCCATTATGAATGTAGAGAAAAGCCAAGCAGAATGACACCTTTTATTGGCTAACTAAAAATATTACAATTTGCAAGGTTTCGAGGCAACTCAGCCCCTAATCTGACATCTTGCCTGAAGAAGGGGCCTGAGTTGCCTTGAAAGTTTGCATATTGTAATCCTTTTAGTTAGCCAATAAAATGTGTCATTTTGTTTGGCATTTCTCTACAGAAAGGTTTGCAAATTTTTTAAAACTCAATAACTGAAACCCTTAATTCAGTATTTTGTAGAGCAATTAGAGCTTCAAGTCTTCTTGGCTCAGTCTCTACAAGATGTTGTACACCTAGAATTCGGTCGTTTATCCTATTCATCCTGGTAAATCCTCTGAAGCTCCATTAGACTGGGCAGGAAGTGTCTAACCACTCTACCAGAAGCACCTGATTAATGGAATACTGCTCAGACTGTCTTTCAAACTGGTTCTCCCGTCTCAGCAAAGGACTTATGAACCTCTGTTAGAGTGACCACTGGGTTCTTGGTCACTTCTCTGACCACAGCCCTTCTTGCCTAGAGTAAGAAGACTGAAGAAAGGTCAAAAAGAATTGGGCACTGTAGAGATCCCTGTATATTGCAATGTCCAATAAGAAAAACAATAGTATCAATCAAATGTTGCACAAGATTTCTTCATATTGCACCCAAAATGGCGTTAGAGCCAGTTATGATGACTGTAAGCCAAAAGGAGTGAGTTCAGGGGGGCAGAAACCATAAGTGACATAAGTCATCCTTTCTGTAGTAGGTAAAAGAGAAAAGGCATTAGACAACAGTACATCCTTCTAAGCTCAGAGAGTAACAGTTAATAAATGAGCCCTGAGATTGTCTCCAGGATGCACATATGTAATACTGGTTACTCAGTTTAGCCAGAACAACTCAGTTGTTCTAGATTTCTTCCATTTAAGCATTGTAGAGGCCACTGTGCTCAAGTGGACACTCAAAGTTATAGAAATGTTTTTGGTCTCCTTGCCCTAATATATTCCTCGCCACTATTTGATTGTGGTGGTCTACAGAGATTTCTTAGGACTTCATGGTTTGGGTTTTGTTCTAACATGTAGTGTGAATTGTGGATCTTTTATACACAGGTGTGCGACTTTCTAAACAATGTCCAGCCAATTCAGTTTGCCACCGGTGGATTCATCTGACCACACTTTGGAGTTCCACAGCAAAGGGTCTGAATTCTTATATGAATGAGATATTTTTGTTTTTGATTTTTAATAAATTTGCAAACCTTTCTGAAAACATGTTTTCGCTTAGTCATTATGGGTTATTCAGAGTACATTAAGGGCAAATTTGGAAAAGTTATCATTTTAAAATTCAATCTACACCTCAATAAAGTATGTGGAAAGTGAAGAGGTCTGAATCCACTGTAATATACACATATATAAATACTGTATATATGTTTGGTAATGTTACAAAAATGATTTAAAGCTGATTCATTCAAAGCCCAAAACTATTAAAAATCTCAAATCTCCATTAGCATCAAAGCCTAAACCAGCGTTTCTCAACCTTTACGTATTTGAGACCCAAGTTATCATAACAGTTTTAATCGCACCCCCCTAACGTTTTTTGAAAGGAGCTCACTAATACTAATTTGTTCTTTTTAATTAATGATATATCATAGATGCGTATTTTATTATACCTACCTAACTTTTATCAACATTCAATAGATGTATTTTTCATATTTTTGATTCTTGTTTTCTTTTTTTCACATCTTTGCGCCCCCCCCAGGGGGGCCACCCCACAGTTTGAGAATCTCTGGCCTAAACTTAGTACTTCTACAGTATACAGTGGGTTTGAATAAACAAAAAAAAGTTACTAATTACTTTTACTCACTCAAAAGCCTCATCCTCTTCTTTTCTTATCACATTCTGAAAAACAGCATCTCTGTCACTTATAGAAAAAATCATCTTCATTCTGTTCAATCATGACTGGGCTCCATCAGTTAATTTGTAGTGTTTTTTCAATTTGTTCTTTAACTTCAAAAAGTGTTTAACACCAATTGTTGATTGGTATTGTGAGTTTAATGACAATATGCAGGTAGGCAACAGTGATGGCTTTTTCGAAAATGCAAGGTTATATTAAAAAAGTAGTGTAATCAGTTTATCTAAGATTTATTGTTGTCAAAGTGATCGACTGTGCAATAGTTTTCCCCTTTTCTAACTGCACTCCTTTCACTAATTGCACACACACACACACACTTCAAATGCTGTCTGTTGGTAGCCAAGGAGTTTAAAAATGTAAAACTGGGCCGCAAGGCCAGAAGCTCTAAGATAAACATTCAAATCCAGCAAGTCAATAAAATTTATTATCACAAAGTGGCTAAGTGAAGAAAACACAGCACTACTTTTGATGTCATGGCACAATTGTCAATGCCCTTATTTAAACTTTTTGAGTGCTGATGAAATTGCCTGCAAGCAGTGCACTGGCTGATGGGAATTGTAGTCCCCACTTTGATATTTGCATAAGGCTGAAACTGAGATGAAGGGGTGGATCGGTAATAAATATTAAAAACCTTTCTCACTGGCTCAGCTACGTAAAATTGACTACACTCACAGTCACAACATGTGGCAAGTACTTGCTAAATGCATCTTCCTTAAGTTTCAACAAACTTTGCTCCTCTTACTTTGCTTCTGCAGACAGCCTACATTTGCATAAACCGACACACTTCATTTCTCTGTGCAATCATTGTCAGCTCCCTTACAAAATGGGGAATGCAGTGCTTTAGAATGTCCAACTTGTTACAGCATTACTAATAATGAATATCAGCAAATAAAGAAGCATTTGTTGACTAATTTTTAGTTTTTTGTACAACTTCATCAAATTTCAATCAAATCAAGATATTTCTGAGATTATAGGGTATTTAAGCTTTCTATCGTGTTTTTTAACCCCTACATTTTGCTACATTAAAATGTCCTTTCTTAGCTGATACCTACTGTCCTAGATGTACCATCCTGCCAAATTTCAGCTTTCTAGCTAAACAGGAAATGGTGTTTTTGTTGAAGAGTGAATGAGCCACAGTTCCCGTTGAAGACTAGTAACAGAATAATTTATTAATAATTGCTATCTTTGCCACATGTGTACTTTCAGTGTGTGTCTGAACCTCTTTTTTTGCCAGCACTCCCTTTCTCGAGTGATTTTTCATAAAGCCTGCTTCACTATTTTTGAGGTGTCTTTCTTGCCTTCGGTCTGGTTTTATACTTTCTATCTTTGAAGGTGACTGTCTCAGCATCCACCTTTACTCATCCTCATTTGTTTAACACTCACACTTTCTCTTTCACTCACACCAAAAGCCAAAATGAGCAATCAGATTGCACTGAGGAACTGAACATACAGATCTTTGTGTTTTGATATATAAAGCAGATAACCAGTATATGTAAATAATTGCAAGGAATAATGATCTTATAAGCTGCCTTGAGTAAAAACATAAACCAAGTAATAATTTCATTGTATTCTGTGAAAATTACAATACTACCATTAATAATAAAGATGGATAATGGCTTCAAAAAAAGTGAATTGCAGTTAATATGGGTCTGCATCCATTTCCTATCTCTCAAATCCCATTAATGGATTTGAACCTTGTAACATTTGTTTCTCCCTTCCTTAATGAATGCCTGAAGTTACCTAAATTTCAGTGTTCTCGGTTTTAAAATTACTTCAATACATATTCCAGTACGGGGTGATGGGGGCACAGAGTCCATAATGGCAGGTACAAAGAGAAGGCAATACTCAGAAAACTGCAGGCTTTCTGACTATGTGGAACTGTGCCCTGCCCAGACACTGTACTGAGTTTCAACAGTGAGATATTGCAGTTCATAAAAAAAGGAAAAAAAACATAAAGACCAAATCAAGCTGGAATGCCAACACTTCTTAATTCACCACTCTGCTTTCTACTTTTAAACATCAATTATAAAACAAAGAAAGCATCCGAGCTGTGTAATAACAAAGTCAGTGCCAGCAAGCCATGAAAGCTATAATTTACCAAAAAAAGCACCATTATGATGGCCACATAAATATGGTCATGGTTTAACAGTAGTTGTCCTCAACACATTTTCCATGCAGCATTTGACGTGATCTGGCTCTTTAATTAAATGCATACACCTCGGCATCTTCTGCTTATCAAAATTTAGAGCTGTTCATTTTGCTCCTACTGTGGATCTGTGGAGGCAGCCATAAAATTAAGAATAAATGAAAAAGCCCTCATTTTTCAAAGGGCACTGGGTTAAAGCCGTGTCATTCCGCGTATTTATTAATGCTGTGTTCCTCTATGTATTTATTTCCAGTTGATGGATCATCTCCAGCTTTGTTGGGCTTTAAAGAGAGCCTTCAAACAGCATGTGAGAGGGGCTGCATTTCTTAGTTGATGAGTGATATAAACAGGGGTGACTTGGTATATGCAGGAATTCCATGCTAGAAAGTCTGCTTTATTCCCTTTAATCTCTGGTTGCCAGATGGCCCAGTACTTTGCTATTTCTCTTTGTGTGCTCCAGAATCTGGAATGCCAGGCGGGGGAATGATATTTTTAAGAGGGGCTTGGCTTTTCAGAGAACTGAAGGAGAAATTCTCCAGTCAGTCACGTGGTTCCTGAGTCAGATATGAAAGAGGACATCTAAGAGAGTTAACAACATCTACCAATCAGGAGTGTGAGAAGAATGACGCAGTTCAACATATAAGGCAGTCTTTAGAATCAGATTTGTAGCGCTCTTGATTACAGTCTGAGAAGAGTCTGGAAGTAAATTGTTATGGGGGAATTGTACATTTAAGTGATTGTCCACAACATTTTCTACCCTTTCACACCATTAATGCATTCTTAAAACCCTTTGATTCTAGTATAGGTTTGCAAGGGGCAATGTTCACTCAGTAATGTGCAATCCTGGATGGGATGCCAGGCCATCAGAAGGAGTATTCACTCACACACTCACACCTGCCAATCTACATTTGCCAGTTAACTTAACATGAACATCTTTGACATGTGGCCAGAAAACCAGAGTAATTAGAGAGAACAGGGAGAAGGCTTTCCAAACAGAATGATTTTATTCTTGATCTTATATTTATCTTTTCTCTTCTGAGAACCCACCTACACCTCAGGGCCACAGAGGCCAGAACCTCCCTCGACAGGGAGGCTCAACAGTAATGGGTACAAGCCAGGAGGCAGTCCATCGCAGGGCCCACTCACCCCAACATAGCCAAATTGGAGGCTCCAGTTAACCTGACCAGCTTGTCTTTGTACATGTTGGAGGAAAACCAGAGTACCCAGCAGAGAAAAAGGGAAAACTACACATGGGCAATGACTCGCTGTGGAACTCAAAACTAGAATATAACCTCTGTACAATGCAAACAAAATTATCGATAGCATTTCATTGTTGTCTAAGATACCTCATCCACAGACAGGTATTGGCGATAATATATGCACATTCAAGAAATATGCTAAAAAGTAAAATAGCATTTTTACAGGAAGCAACCTTTTCTTTGTGAATATTCATTTCAATGAGCCATATTTGCATTTTTACTCCAATTTAGCCTAATTAATGAGAATACAAAGCATAATCAGAAGGAGGAATGACAAAGTTTGTATCATGTGCCATGCTACCATCCTCCACAGATTGCTGATATGATAATGCAGCATTCAGATTACACCCAAAAATTAACCAACACATACATGAAAGTAAAAGGAAATCTGAAGAATCAGTGATCCATACCAAGCTGAGTTATTGTGCTTCATCATATTTCACCTAGTAAATAGTGATTGGTTACCAATGCTTCTTTTGAAATACTTTTTTTCTATTCTGTCACAACTGGAGACTCCACAACCTGCTTGTAAAAAAAAGCCATTCATTCTGACTATACCATTTTGTGCTGAAATAAATTATTAAAGGGAATCAGCCGGATTGTGAATTAAAAATGAAAGTCTCATGACTTTATAGGGTAAGATATCAATGTTGTACAAATTTACATGTGTTGATGATTAGGATTTTTGGAGGCCAGAGAGATACTCTTAAAGTTATTATTCTATCACAGGAGAGTGGTAAAGGGGCCAGACACAGCTTAGTTAGAATAGTGTAAAGTGTGGAGACTAATTCCTAAGAAGGGGTTAAGGAGCAAAATATATCACAGAATGGGCAAGAGAAAGTGAGAAACACAATGAAACACGACATGTTCTTAGGACTTATTTTAGGTGGAGGTAGAAAAATCACCAGGTGGAAGAGATAGAAATCCTTGAATACCATAAATGGAGCGGGAGAAGATCCAAGCAGTCAAAAATGTCACTAAATTTCTTGAATCTCAGATGTGCCCTTGGGAGGAACAATTATGAAGTGGGTTACAATTTAAACAGAGGAAAAAGTGATAGTAATGTGGGACGGAGAGTGATTAAATTACACTCAATAGAAAATGGAGATAGGGGAGTAGAAGGAAAGGTAAACTAAAAAAAATAGCAGTTGAAGAGTAAACACCCAGTGATAAAGCTTTAAGTCCAAAGGGACACACCTACATCAGACTTATCTCGAGCTGTGCTCAAATGCTTTATGGAAGGTCCCTTAGAATTTTAGAGGTAACATGGAAAGGAGAGCTTGAACATCAGTCCAGAATTTGAGAGGAGTGAGGGGAAGCATGACCCTAACAAAATTAAAACAGGGGACAAGATTAATTTTAATAATTGAAATTGAAAATAACATGAAAAGATAAATGCAGAGTAGTCCAGCACTTGAGAAATCCCTAATACCTCTCAAAACACATGGATGTGGCAATATTTTGAACCAGGGTGAAATCTCAAAACTAAGTAACCTAAATGAAGTTGCTAACGGGGTGGGTAGAGAAACAGGTGCCTTTTGGCATAAATGATTCAAGGAGAGAAGAGTTGTTTTGCTTCAGTTGATCTTACATTCAGTCAATATTTCAGAACATGTCAAACATCTGATGCTGTATTTCCTAAGAAAAGCAGAATATTGTCAACAGGTTAAAGGCAAGATCAAATTTGTGGAGGGCAACAGCAAGTGGTTCCAGAGAGAGATTAAAAAGTAAAGGGAAGAGAGAACAACCTTTTCTGGCACGTTTATATTAAAGGTTGGGAATTTTTTTAGATTTTGAGCAGGATGGTAGAATTGCAGTAGTAAAGAGTACAGCCACTAACAGGCCCAATTCATCTGATCAAAGCACTTCTCTGTATTGAGTTTGAGAAGGGCGGCACGGCATGGTATAGCTGGTGCAACATCAATAATATACTAAAGTTAGATATTGTAATGCTGAATAATTAATTAGAATGGGAAAAAGTGGAGTGAAAGAAGAGATGTTGCTGTTAATCAAAGCAAGGATTGTAACTGAGAGTTCAAAATGAATATTGTCTAGTCCTAAAGTTGAAGAATACAAACAACAAATTGAAGATGAAAATGATTCACAATACTTCTAATAAAATCGTCTGATCAGGATGAGTACATTTTTGAACCACTCCATGCAAGGAAAACACAAGTACCTTTGCCATCGATGAAACATCTGAATTCGTGAGTGACAGATGAAATCCAGGTAATACTTATGCAAATCAATGAGAGTTTTAAAATAGGTAATGGTCAGTGTGGTCTTGAATATATATATTAAAAAGTGTGACATTCACATTTAAGGTAAATAATATTAATTTAGGAAAGAAAATGTAGCTGGTGATGGAAATGAATGAAACAAAAATTTAATTTGATGTGCATACTTTAGAAAGTAAACCTCTATGCGCCCACATAGAAGCTTTGTCTGCATTTATTTCAGCATTCTGGTCTCTTCCCAGCGCTGTAATGAGAACAAGTTTTAATTTATACCAGCACATTTTCACTCCCTTTTCAAAATGTTCCATATTCTACAATTGGACATTGTTAATTGCTATAAAATTGCACTCATTTGTTATAGATATCCCCAAGGAATGTCCCCAGAGATCATCCACTCTATCACCCCAACCAAAAGAAGAATTGACCAAGTATTATTTTATAAGACTAGGGGGCTTTGGACGTATGGATTTGTATCCATTATTAGCTGTAGAATTTCTAATAGTCCGATTGTTTAACTCTTTCGATTCTATGTTGTATCTCTTCACTGTGATCATAAATATACACCTGACTGAATTGTGATTTTTTCAAAATTAAACTCGTAGCTTTAATTAATGTGGGACCACAAATTCTCATAGTGTATGGTCCTGAATTGTGTAAATCTATGTTTTGAGCACTGAATGTTGCAAACGCAAACAGATTATTGTAGATTTGGATATTTTGCTTGTAGTGTTTGTGGATTTCGCTTTCACCAAACAACAAATCCTTTAATTCTTCCGGATATGCCTCTTCATTGGGTTGAAACACTACTTTTCCCTGATGGCAACATGAATTGGATGATCTACAAGTCTCCGACTTAAACTTTAAACCTGAACAATATCTACATACTTCTGTCATATCAACTATGTCCATATATTAGATCTCTTTTCGCTGTTCCGTTAATTCACTGAGTAATATTTTCCGTTTGTTAGCACTAATGTGATCTTTACTATTAGTTTTTTGAGACTCGAATTTTAGTACTTTCATAATCTCTAACCTGCTTTGCATGTGTATGTCGCTTTTGAACCTTTTTTTTAGCATTTTTAAACCTTTTTATGACATGTACTTTGTCTTCTAATCTTTGGCTTTTATTTCCAACTCCACTTGGTCCTGCTAGGTTCTCAATTCCACTTGGTCCGAGCTGATTATTACTTTCCTTATTTTCTGAATTTGCACTTTTTTGAATTCTTTTCTCTCCAACGCTTTTGGGCCTCTTTTTGACGCGCTGCCTTTTCTTCTTCGCTTAGTTGTTGACATGTTATCTAGAATGTGTAAAATTATTGTCCAGAAAAGGACTTCATTGAACTAAACAAATAACAACAACAACATTTATTTATATAGCACATTTTCATACAAGAAAAAATGTAGCTCAAAGTGCTTTACAAAATGAAGAATAGAAAAATAGAAGACACAATAACAAATAAAAATAAGTCAACATTAATTAACATAGAATAAGTAAGGTCCGATGGCCAGGGTGGACAGAAAAACAAAAAAAAACTCCAGACTGCTGGAGAAAAAATAAAATCTGCAGGGTTTCCAGACCAAGAGACCGCCCAGTCCCCTCTGGGCAATCTACCTAACATAAATGAAACAGTCCTCTTTGTATTTAGGGTTTTAATGGAAGGACTTGATGATGATGGTCACGTAGACTTCTGGCTTTCAGTCCATCAATGTTGGAGCATCATGATGCTTTAAGCAGGTGGTGGTGGCACAGGCCACCACCACAAAGAAACCGGAAAAAGAGAGAAGAGAGAGTAGGGGTCATTACGGATTTTAGAGCCACTATGAATAGTTATTATGATGAATTGAACATACAGAGTATCAGGATTAAGTTAAAGTGAAGTTAGGAGAAAGCCATCTTAAAGTAATGTGTTTTCAGCAGTTTTTTAAAGAGCTCCACCGTATTAGCCTGACAAATTCCTATTGGCAGGCTATTCCAGATTTTAGGTGCATAACAGCAGAAGGCCGCCTCACCACTTCTTTTAAGTTTAGCTTTTGGAATTCTAAGCAGACACTCATTTGAGGATCTAAGGTTACGATTTGGAATATAACGTGTCAGACATTCCGATATGTAAGATGGAGCGAGATTATTTAAGGCTTTATAAACCATAAGCAGTATTTTAAAGTCAATCCTGAATGACACAGGCAACCAGTGTAGTGACATCAAAACTGGAGAGATGTGCTCGGATTTTCTTTTCCTAGTTAGGATTCTAGCAGCTGCATTCTGCACTCGTTACAAATGATTTATGTCTTTTTTGGGTAGTCCTGAGATGAGTGCGTTACAGTAATCTAGTCGACTGAAAACAAAAGCGTGAATTAATTTCTCAGCATCTTTCAATGATATAAGAGGTCTAACTTTTGTTATGTTTCTTAAGTGAAAAATGCTGTCCTAGTGGTCTGATGAATATGCGATTTAAAATTCAGGTCACAGTCAACAATTACCCCTAAGTTTTTTACTTCCGTCTTAACTTTTAATCCTAATGCATCAAGTTTATTTCTGATAACCTAATTGAATCCATTATTGCCAATTAATAAATTGCAGTTTTCTCTTTATTTAGTTTGAGAAAATGACTATTCATCCATTCAGAAATACCAGTAAGACATTGTGTTAGTGAATCAAGAGAGTCGGTGTCATCAGGTGCTATTGATAAGTACAGCTGTGTGTCATCAGCATAGCTGTGGTAACTCACGTTGTAACCTGAGATAATCTGACCTAACGGAAGCATATAGAATTGAGAAGAGATTATATGTCTAAAAATACTGTCCAGAAAAGCTTATTTAAAGGATGAAACTGAGGACTTTTCATAAACGACTTTAAATGAGGAAAATGTAAATAACAATTTATAAGAACTGAGAGAGCAGGAACTGTGTCTGACAAAAGCATTCTCACAAATAAGAGTTGAATGCACCATAGGCATGTTTGAAAATGGTTGAGATGAGGGCAGGACTTGACCAAATCTCTTGGAAAAAAGTCTTGTTGCAAGATTTCTCTTTATAATAGAGAGAGTTTTTTTAATGTATAGCAGTTTCTAAAATCATCCCTCAGGTAAAGATATGACCATAGTATACCACAAGCAGCAGAGGGCCACGCCCATTTTTTCAAATCCTCTAAGACGTACCACCGTACCATTGAAACTATGCAAAAATTGCAATGTATAGCCTCAGCTTCAGATGTATTATAACAAGTCAAATCAAGTCAATTTGGGGAGCATGTACTGGTACAGTGTGTTGTCACACCCACTACATCGGGATCCCAGTTAGCAATCCCCCAGGCAGACACGCAGTCCAGTCCCACTCTCCGGAAATGACCCTCTATCTGCCGCAGCCAGGTGTTATGTGGGCGACTCCTTGGCCTGGTCCAGCCACTCAGGTCCCCAACAATGAGGACCTTACGAGCCAGATCACCCTCGGGGAAATGCGCCACATGGCCGTAGTGCCATAACTGACGCTTCCTCACAATGCAGGTAATGTGCCTTATTCATGAGCAACCACTCATTCGACACAAAGTCAAATCAACAGTACCCAAGGATTTTCTGCAGAGACACAGTACCAAAGGAGTCCAGTCTTCGTCTCAGGTCACTGGATAGTGTCTATGTCTCATAACCATATAGCAAGACAGGAAGCACCAGGACTCTAAAGATTTGGACTTTCGTCCTTTTGAATAGATATCTGGAGCGCCACACACCCCTTTCCAGCAACCTCATGATCCCTATGCTCTCCCAATCCGTCTACTGACTTCATAGGAAAAGTCACCAGAGACATGAATGTCACTGCCAAGGTAAGTAAACCACTCAATAAGGTCAACACTCTCTCCGTAGACAGACACACTACTGATGGCTGTGCCCAAGAGGTCATTAAAGGCCTGGATCTTGGTTTTTATCCAGGACACTCACAAGCCCAGACACTCAGACTCCTCACTTAGTCTCTCAATTGGCCCGATCAGAGCCTCCATTGACTCCGCGAAGATCACAACATCATCAGCAAAGTCAAGATCCGTGAATCTTTCTTCACCAACAGATGCCCACAGCCGCTGGACCCCACAACCTTGTCCAACACCCAGTCCATACAAGCATTGAACAGAGTAGGAGCATGAACACACCCCTAATGAACCCCAGAATCAACTGGGAAAAACACAGAGGTTCTTCTCCCACTCTGCACAGCACTGACAGTACCAGTGTATAGGCCAGCCATGATATCCAGCAGCCTCGAAGGGATCCCGCGAAACCTCAGGATGTCCCACAGGTTAGCTCAATCAACTGAATCGAACGCTTTATGAAAATCGACAAAGGCTGGAAAAAAACTCTGCCAATATTCGCGCTTGCACTCCATAAGAACTCTCAGTGCCAGGATGCGGTCGATGGTAGTCTTCTTAGGCATAAAACCAGACTGTTCAGGTCGCTGATAGATGATCAAGTGATCACCAGTTGGGATGATGCCAGTCTCCCAAATAGAAGCAAAGATTGCTTGCAATGCCAGGAGGACAGCCTTACCACCTGCCTGGATAAGTTCACCCGGATACCACAGATCTCTGCAGCCTTTTCCCCCTTCAGCTGGTTCACCAGCTGTGCAATCTCAGTGAGATTGGGTGGGTCACAGCTAATTGGAGGATCAGCCTCAAGAACCGTGGACCCAGAGATATCCAACATCCTAGCCGGAGGATCAGCTTTGAACAACTGCTCAAAGTAGCCAGCCCAGTGGGTCACAACTGCAGTGTCATCCGTAAGAACCATTCCATCAGCTGCTCTGTGACTGTCTGAGGAACAGATTTGGATGTGCGTAATGCTTTGATTACTCTGTAAGTAGGACGTGGGTTGCTAGACCACAGATGATGTGTTACTTGCTCACAGATTCCTCTTTAACAAACACCTCTTTATCTGCCCTCAGAGCCCTCGCAGCCGTCCTTCTCAGTTCCCGGTACAGACCAGAGTTGCCATTGAGCCATGTGCTGCAACTCTTCTCGATGATATCTAGGGTGCCCTGTGAGATGAAACACCTCCTTCTGTGAACACCACTAACACCAACACAACCCTCAGCAACCTTCAGGATCTTGTCACAGAAGGTCTCCCACATCACATTAGGATCAGCAGTCGTACCCAAATCTGCAAGTTCCTCACACAAACTGCATGCATACTCATTAGAAACAGCCTTGTCTTGAAGTCTGGCTTATTTTCCCAGTAGCTGGTAACCTACTGGACTTAAGCTGGATCCTATGAGTAGCAACAAGAAGTCTGTGGTCAGCATTCACAAACTGGGAAGTTCTTTCTGTACCCTGCAGTTTTGCAAGAGACTCAAGCATCTGCCCACGAGGATGTGATCGATGTCCTTTACCGCACCACCAGTATTGGAGTACCAAGTCCAACAATGCAGTTCCAGCTATTCGCAGCCCCTGACCTTTTGCAAAGTCAACGAACATGGAGCCACTTTCACCACAGTCACCAGACCCATGGGGACAGAGACAATCCTCATAGCCAGCCCTGTCAGTGACAGTGACTGCATTGAAGTCACCCATGACCAGAGGAGTGTCACCTCATGGACAGTTTCCCACATATTTTGCAAACAGCAAATCAGAAGAAAGAAAGAAAGACAGAAAGAAAGACAGAAAGAAAGAAAGAAAGAAAGAAAGAAAGAAAGAAAGAAAGAAAGATCTGAGAAAATAAACCTAAACACCTAGCCAGGTTCCAGATAAAACATTAAATGACTAATTATTTTAAACACTGTGAGGAATAAACAGCAGTGTTGTCTGAGTCATTTTGGCTGTCTCTGTATTACTTGCCACAGTGAGGCCCAAATGTAACTCTTGCAGAAGCCTTGAAACAGATGGGAAAATGAATTCACACTCTGCAGACTATAGTATCTGACTGAAATTATTCTTGGTTAAGTAAAGCATCACACGAGGTGAGCCCACGCAGTCTATAATTGGGAGTGTCGACCACAGTAAATGTTCAACCAAAAAGAACACGTCAGTAAAGCCAATTAAATCTTACTGTAAACCACAAAAAAATCTAATGGAGTAGCACAGTAACAGGAAGAACATTCAAAAATATCAATATGCTAAAAATACAACTGTCGCTAAACAATATATCTTATACAGTGAACTGAAAAGGTATTCCGATCTCTTTGAATTTTTTGCATTTTGTTATGTTGCAGCCTTATGCTAAAATCATTTAATTTTTTATCTCTTACATCAAGCAAAACTCAGTACCCCAGAATGACAAAGCTAAAATAGGATATTAGAACTATTTTTCAGCTTTATTAAAAATAAAATACTGAACTATCACATTGACACAAATATTCAAATCTGTTACTCAGTGTCCAGAGCAGTCTGGAGCACAATTTTATTAAAAAATTTGTGTGCTTTGCTTCATTCAGCTTTCCCTCAACCACTGAAAAAATGACCCCACAGCAGGATACTGCCACCACCATACTTCACTGTTGGAATGGTATTGTACCACTGATGAGTAGTGCCTGGTTTCCCCCAGATTTGACATTTAGAATTCAGGCCAAACTGCTCAATGTTTATTTCATCAGACCAGAGAATCTTTTCAGGTGCCTTTCTGCAAACTCCAAGTAGGCTTTATTGTGTCTTTTACTGAGGATAGACTTCCATTTGGCCACCCTGCCATAAAACTTAAATCAGTGGAGTGCCGCAGTGATGGTTGTCCTTTTTAGACGTTTCTCCAGCCTCCTTGAAAGTTCGCTGGAGCTCAGCCATCAGATTCTTGATCACCTCTCTTACCAAGACCCTTCGCTGCCAATTGCTCAGCTGCTCAGCTTACTTGGTCGGCCAGCTCTAAGAAGAGTAATGTTCGATCTAGACATCTTCTTTAAGAATCATGGAGGCCATTGTGGTCTTACGAACCTTCAATGCTGCTGTAATTTTGTTTGTAGCCTTCCCTAGATCTTTGCCTGGACACAATCTTGCCTCTAAGCTTTGTAAGCAATTCCTTTGGCCTCATGGCTATAGACAGCTGTGTACTTTTCTTAATCTTGTCGATTCAATTGAATTGCCCATGGGTGGTCTCCAAACAGTGTGTAGAAACATCTTAATGATGATTGATAGAATAGGGTCTGAGTACAGTACTTGTGTCAATGTGATATTTCAATTTTTAATCTTTAATATATTTGCAAAAATAACTAATTTCCTGTTTTCACTTATTCATTCAGGTGTATTAGGTGTTGCTTGATGGGGGAAAAAATTTATTAAAATAATTTTAGTAAAAGGCTGCATCATAACAAAATGTGTAAAGTGAAGGAGCCTGAATATTTTATGTGTACACTGTTTTATTACTTTTGCTCTCAGGCATTCTTAAATTTTGCCATCATTATGAAAATTGAAAACTGCACTACATTTTGACTAATACTCAGTGGCCACTTTATTAGACAAGCCTGTTTAAAACTGTGTAGAACCTGCTTTTCCATCTAGAGCAGCCCAAGTTCTTTGAGGCAGGGATTCAGTGAGGTTCTGGAAACATTCATTAAGGATTTTGGTCTTTGCTACATTAAGCAGTTCTTATGGATTTTTTGTCCACTGTGGTCAGGTGCAGCAGTGACAGACTCAAAACAGGTGAATTTTTAGGATACCTTCCGGAAAGTCCTTTTTATTTGTCCAAAGATGTTGGCAAAAAATGAAAAGAAACTTGAATGAAAAAGGCACGTCTTAGTGCTTCTCCCCGGTCTAGGGTACAGTATGAGCAAATGAGTTACCATTCCTTCTGAGATGTCCAGGATGTATGGTGGTTGGACTGGAAGGGGTGGGGCTAAGTGAACAATGTCTCACAACTGCAGAGTGAGAAAAAGATGACAAGGTTAGTGGCAGTGCCCCCTCTTGTTCTGGCAGGTTATCACATACCTCAACACAGCCTGTGAGAGAGACCTCCAATGCACTTGTGTGACACGACAGACAGCATGCATGCTGTGGCTTTTCTCCTCCAATTCATCCCAAAGATGCTCTGTAGGATTTAAGCCACTGTTGTGTTTTTGAAACCAGCTTGAGAGGATGTGTATTTCATGACAATGCCCATTATTCTGATGGAATTATCCATTTGTAAAAGAGTAAAAATGCATCCATAAAGAGATGCACATGGCCAGCAAAACACCCTGATGTGCTTTGGAATTGAAATAATATTCAGCTGGTATTTCGAAGCCTAAAACGCACCATTGTGCATCTACTACCTGTAGCATTGACTTAAGGCATGACAGATTCATGATGTATGGGCTAAATTCTGATGCTGTCATCTCCATGATGCAGCAAATAAGGAGTTTCATCAGGAAGGTGGTATTTTTTAATCTTCAGGTGCCCACTTTTACTCATCATGTGCGCACTGCTGCCTCATCTTCCAGCTTTTAGCTCACAGGAGTGGAACCTTGTGTAGTCTTCTACTGCTGTACATCTGCTTTAAGGTTCCAATGCTGCATGTTCAGAGAATCCCTTGTTTACACCACTCTTGACAGAGCTATTATTTGAGGATTTGCGGCCTTGATGTTATCTTCAATAGGTATGGGCAGTCTTCTGCCATTAGCAACATGTTTTTACCCCTAGAACTTTAAGCGTCTCACACCATTCACTGTGAACTATGGAGACTGCAGTGTGTGAAAAATCCCAGGAGAATGTGGGCCACTAATATAGCACAAAAAAATCTCGCTACAGTCTATGTCACATGGATCCCACTGTTTGGTCCTACAACTCTTAAGCCTTTTGGCCATATCTGCACACTAAGTGTATTGAGCTGCAGTCACATGGTTGGCAGGATGGAGGAGCAGGCTATTTGTGTTAATGTACAGGTGGGCCTAATACTGTAAAGTCAGTGTGGAGTGTAACATATGCCTATTTTTTGCAGATTTGCATTAAGATGTTTGTTGTATTAAGGTATTATTAGATACAAGTGAACTTGTAATTGGACAAACCATGAAAGTAGTCCCCTGTGAGGATGAGATAAGGTGAAAGTAGTCCATAAGCATATTTTACATTTCTGCCTTTTGGGGCCCTGCCTGGATGCAGTTTTTCTATTTTGATGAATATATTGGTTATTTCGTATCCACAGGATGTCTTGGCAGCCTGCCTTTGGAATGAAATTATGAGTTCTCAGAGGGTGCAAGTGAATAAAAAACTGCAGGAATAAAAGTATCTGTTTTGTGAGCTAAGTGAGTATTTTATTTTATGTTCAAGTGGATAAACAGTGCCTCAGACTCTAAAGGGATTAACAATTGGTTGCTATATACCTATACCTATATCGTGGAAGGACACTAAATCCAGTAGGTAGTACATTATGACATCGTGTCGTAGATTATCAAACAGAAGACACCCAAATATGACTCTGACATTTCACCAGCTCTCTATGCTATTAACTGGTAATTAGATTGTCCCAGAGCTGAAAAGGGGCAGAGAGAGAGTGTATGCTCGATTGTGTAGCACATAGTTATTTGTATATGCAGTTACATGGCAGTCATTCTCCAACCCACTATATCCTAACTACAGGGTCACGGGGGTCTGCTGGAGCCAATCCCAGCGCGCAAGGCAGGATCAAATACCCGGGCAGGGCGCCAGCCCACCGCAGGGCACACACCCACACACTAGGGACACTAGGATCACCAATGCACCTAACCTGCATGTCTTTGGACTGTGGGAGGAAACCAGAGCACCCAGAGGAAACCCACACAGACATGGGGAGAACATGCAAACTCAATGCAGGAAGTATCCAGGAAGAGAACCCAGGTCTCCTTACTGAGAGGCAGCAGCGCTACCACTGTGCCACCGTTCCACCTGTTACATGTTCTTTTCTTATTTACAAATTCTCTGCCATGATGCTACTTTCAGAATATGTATCCACATATTTCACTTATGTTAAATACTGCCGACACATAATGTGAAGACTTCTCCACAGAAATAAAAGGAGGTCCTACACAAATCTTACAGGCTACTTTACTGGTGCACATCAGCCATAATGTAAATTGAATGTTCAAGTTTAGCCAACAACAACAACACAAGAAAGGAAAATACACTACCTCATTGGATGCCAGTAGTAGTAGTAGGGTGTTCTACCATGTTAGCCATTATGGATGCAATGAAAAGTCAAGAAAAATAACAGCTTTTATTGGCTAACCGAACAAATTACAATATGCAAGCTTATGAGGCTCCTTTTTCAGGCAACATCTTTAGCTGCCTCTTGCATGTTGAAATCTGTTCAGTCAGCCATTAAAAGGTGTCATTTTGCTTGACTTCTCATTGGATGCCAAGTGCTAAAAAAGCCCTTCATATCAGCAATGTTACTGACAGCTATATTATAATTTACAAATCAGAATTTTTAAATGCTCTTTTGTAAATGGAAATATTGAGTTAGTTGTGCTTTGTCTAGAGGACTGGGTCTTTTATAGGACGTTTACACTGGATTCAGAAAGTTTTTTCTGCATTTCATTTGAAATGGATAAATTTGCCATTTTTTTCCCCATCAGTCCACACTCAGCAACCCCTAATGACAAAGTGAAAACATGTTTTCACAAAGGGTTGCAATTTTAATAAAAGTGAATAACTGAAATGTTTCATGTATATAAGTAATTCAGACTCTTTCCAATGGCACTCTAAAATTGTGGTCATCAGTGTTGTTTCCTTAAATTATTATTTAAATGTGTCTAGAACCAGACTTGTGTCCACCTGTGGCAAACTGATTTGGACAGCTTTTAGAAAGTCACACATCTGTGTATAAAATGCCCTGCATTTCACACTGCATGTCAGGACAAAAACCAAGCCATGAAGTCCAAGGAACTCTCTATTGACCTCCACAATAATAGTGCTGAGACATAGATTAGGGCAAGGAAATAACAGAATATCTAAGGTTTTTGGTGTTCCAGAGAGCACAGTGGCCTCAATAATTATGAAATGGAGGAAATTAAGAACCACCAGGCCTCTTCCTGGAGTGGACTGTCTGGCCAAACTAAACAAATGGTCATGAAGGGCCTTGGTTAGGGAAGTGACCAAAAACCTAATGTTCACTCTAACAGAGCTTCTGAAATCATCATTTGAAACAGCAACACTTGTAAAGGACAGCCATTTCAAAAGCACTCCATCCATCAGGTGTTTATGGTATAGAGGTCAGTTTACTTGAACTTTGTCAAAAGGCCATTTAAAAGGACTGAGAACATGAGGTACAAGGTTTTTTGGTATAATGAGTTGTGATCCGTGAGTCACTCTGTTACACCTGAATGACGAGGCTTATTCACAGGGCTTCATCAGAACTACCTTTATTATTCAGCTTAAAACAGGAACAGCATGCACAATTATTGAAGTGGGAGCTACCACTCCACGACACACAGACAAAGCAAACAAGCAGTGACTTCAATAGATAGTCATCCTGTCTCAGCTCCCTTCTTCAGTTCAGGCACAGATAGTCCTCCTCATCAGGTTGGTCCCATGGTTGTGTGTTAGCGACTAGGATCAGGTCATCCTGGAGGAAGGGGGACAAAGAAAAAGTGGGCCAGGTTATCGGCCAATTAAAGTACTCCCCAGATCAGTTTGTGGCCAATGGACATGTTGCACGGCTGGGGCTGCAAACTCGTTTCACCCCAATTTTGGAATTGGGGTTTCTACAGTTCTGTCATAACGGGCCACTGGATCACACAGAGGTAAAAACTGTACTCTTTTGCAGAACTCCAAGCACTGTGTCTTACAAAGATAAGTCATAGTTCATCACCTGTCTAATACCAACCCTCCAGTGAAGCATGGTGGTGGCAGCATTTTGCTATGGGGTGCTTCTTAGTGGCAGGGACATGGGACTGGGCAGAATTCCGGGAAGGATGAATGCTGCTAAATACTGAGAAGTCCAGGAAGAAACCCTGCTCCAAAGTGCATGTAATCTCAGACTGGGGTGACACTTCACCTTTTGACATAAGAATGACCTGAAGCATACATTTAAGACAATGCTTGAGTCATCCAACCAAAGCCCAGACTTAAACCCCACAGAGCATGTGCGGAGAGACCTGAAGATGGAAGTTTACTGACGCTTCCCAGCCAATCTGATAGCAGTTGAGAGGATATGCTATTAAGAATGGCATAAACTGACCAAGTCCAGGCAAGCAAAGCCCGTAAAATTCACCCAAGACTTGAAACTGTTACTGCTTCCAAAGATGTTTCTCAAAGTACCGAATTAAGGGTCTGAATACTTATATAAATGAAAAATTTCAGTTTTTCATTCTTAATAAATTTACACACCTTTCTGGAAACATTTTTCACTTTGCCATTTGGTGTTATTGAACGTAGACTGATGGTCAAAAATTGAAACTTTATTCATCTAAACTTAAACCAACAGCATTATAAAGTGTGCAAAAACTGAAGAGGTCTGAATACTTTCTGAAACCCCTGTAAATAGCTAATCAAGCTACAAAATGCTACATCTACTACTATTACTATCTCTCTACTGCCTAATCCACAAACTTTATCATGTAAAATGTCATTAGTTAGTTCTTGGTTATTCTAATGTTCATTTGATTGGTGATTAAACACTGGGATGGCCTAGCGCACTGCCCAGGGACTGTTCCTGCCTTGCACCTTATGTTTGCTGGTATAGGCTCCAGCCTCCCACAACCATGCTTAGGTTTAGAAAGTGGTATGGGGCGGTAACTACATATAAGGCACAGATGTGCCTACCATAGCAAGGAGTCATGTGTGCAATAACAAGTGCATGTCTACATAAGTTACTATCATAAGAAACTGATTAAATCTAAAATAAAGCACAAGTAAATGAGTTTCAAGGACACATTAGCTCCCCTAATTATTGAACTTTTCTCTAATAATTAGGATGTCTGGTTACCATAGTCTTATATGGGTCACCCAAAATGTTTGTAGAAATAGAAAAGACTGTACATACACTGCTTATTTTTGTGTTCTCTATGTATTTGGGTTACTGCATAAGAAATAAAAAAAAATGGTAAAAAGCAAATGTCAAGAAGGAAATAAAGCAGCAAATGACCCAAAGACATTGATATCCTAATGCATTGGTGCCCTGTGTTATGACTCAGCCATTTTCTTAGTGGAAAATTCTTCTACCCAAGTGTTGGATGCAGTGGGTGGTGGGGAGTGGTGGGTCTAACTGAACAACTGTGTGTCCAATGCTCCACATTCCACATGCTTACAGAAAATTCTCAGCATTTTTCAACAAAACACCAAAGCCCAATGGCTAAGATGCTGGATTTTATTGTACAAGCATGTGGGAACAGATCCTACTGCTGACTGTCATACATTTTATTCACTTCACTCCAGGCACATCAAGCGGAGTTGTGCTTTAAAGGTGCCCTAGGAATAATATAGGAAACAGGTATTGATTCATTCCCAAAAAAAGCAGATTTACTTCTGTTATCTGTTGTATACCTACAGTAGTAGGGTCAAAGAACCCTTGTCAAATTTGGTATTGCACCTTCTCTTAGTCTAATATAAATGAGAGCTTGTGTGACTAGAGAACATAAATTTACATGTACTATGAATGTATTTATGACTTTGGGGGCTGCTAAGATTAATTGTGCAAATTGTGTGAAGTCATTGCCACACGCCTTTTCTGTGGATTGTGACATTTTATGGTGCAGGAGCTTGTGTTCTTTAGGGATGCACAGAGTTATGATGTTGGAAGCCATATCTTCTTAGTAAATTTACCATTGACAAATTGGTGTAGATAGATGAGTCAGAGAAAGAGAAATGCTTACTGAATAGTTCTCATTCAAAAATGGAGTCAGTTATCCTGATGTTAACTGCTGAGTCCCTGCTGGTTTTGGGACCCACATAGTATGGTGGGCTCATCATTTTCAAATCAAGGCTTAGCACTCAGCTGCAAGGCCAATCAAATAGTGCATTTAGACAGACTAGATTTTAGTGCTAGAAATATTTCTTAGCACATGGGCTATTGCTTCTGACTTGGAGAAATATCAAAAACGTTTCTGAAAAGAAATTCTAGTCTAGTTAAAGTTTTACTCATATCTATGCGTAGCATTTCCTGTGGAACTGGGTTTCTTACTTGTGGTTGGCCTTGCTTCGTCTTTGGGTTTCTTACTTGTGGTTGGCCTTGCTTTGTCTTTGGGTTTCTTACTTGTGGTTGGCCTTGCTTCATCTTTGGATTTATTCTCTGAGTATTGTAAAGTAGAGTCCAAAAAAATGTGGTCCCCAAAACACTTCCAAAATTCCCCACTAGAGGGGGATATCAGTGGCACCCCAGCTAGTAATAGGATAGTCTTTATAATTAAAAACATTTATTCTTCACAAAATTGCTTACAACAAAAATGAAGCTCTGTAGGAGCACAAAAACAGGTTGCCTGTAACTACAAAGGCAATCTAAAGCAAACAAATTCCTAATACAGATACTTAAAGAATTGTCAAAATTCAGAGCAGGGGGTTGAAATCCAAAAAAAATAAACACAAATAAACTCACCACCACCACTAGGCACATTTGAAACCACCAGGAATAGTAAACTCCCTCCGGATTTATAGAGTGGAGGGCAGTTCCTGGTGGTGACTGGCAAGTGGCTCTGCCTCTTGGGGGACCACTTACAAAACACATGGAACATAATAGAAGCATAATCACTAAAAGTAACATTAACATAAATCAAAGAGTCAAAAATGAATAAAAGAGACATGGATCATGAATTTGAACAGCAGCCAGGCTAAGACTTGACATAGAGGGTGTACCAATGCAGGTGTGAAGATAACAACAAGCCCCTGGCCAGACATTTATGCAGGCAAATTCTGTGATCATGAACGAAGGGTTTGTCTTCAGGACTGTGACCAGAATTTAATGAATTTTGGTCTGTCTTAATGAACTTAGCAGCTAATCAAAGTATCTGTCCATTTTAAGCCACTTGAGTAAAGGTTTAAGGACAAGGAGAGGAATGAGAATTGAAAACACCAGTGGCAATTGAAAAGGACAATACAAACAAAAGTGTGACTAAAACCAATTTGTGAAAAAGAGCTTGTAGTCAGAGTAAACTTAGGAAAAAAAGTCATTATGAAAAGCACTTGTGAAAGGTTTTATATTTCATTACATCACGCAAAATGACACTACTTACAAGACACAGCATGACAGCAGACTCCCGCATTTTAGCAATCAAGCCAGAAAATGGTGGTGCCCATAAGGAAAACACAATTGAGTCACAAAATAAAGACAAAATAAAACTAAGTGTTAAAACAAAACAAAATGACAAAAAAGTGAAACTGTAAAGAGCAACATTCAAAACCTTAGAAGAAATAAGAGCTTTTAAAGCAAAATTATTTGAGCCCCAGAAAATTAATAAAATCATAACACCTAGTGCCAGGTGCTTCCTTTTTTCAAGCAAAAACTACAAAATCAAATAAAGGTGACAAACATATGCATAATTGCTGTGATACTGAAAATTCACTACATTCATCACATTTAGATAAAGATGCAGGGTGAAACTATTGGTGATCGTGACATCAACACAGCCTGATTGAAAATGTTACTGTGTGCATCCACATAATGTAATAGAAAGAAACAAGGCATGAAATTTCAAAGGTGCTTCCAGGACTCTTTGCAGGGAATCTAGTAGAAAGAAAATTGGAAATAGGCTTTGTCTGGATCTTTGTGCTCATGGAAAAGCAGAATTAAGGAAGATGCTCACAATTACTCAGTCTGTATTGATATATCATTGGTACTTCATAGTTTATGTGTGTTATGAGAGACAAAAATCTAATGAAGTGTTATTGAAATTGAGCGCTTGCCATGGAATGTATTTGCACATTGAACAACATTTTCAAATGCATGCATCTAATTTTAAAGTTCAATGATGGGCATATTGTTATTGTGGCCCTGTGTTTTTTAAAATATGACCAGATATCTTATGTGGGATGTCAATGAATTGACATAACCCAGACATGTGAAAATTTGGGATGTCAGCCAATTTGTTCTGTTTAATTTCATCAAATGAAAACAAAAACAGCATGAGATTAGCACAATCTCACCAATAAGGATCAACCAAAAGATAATAGCCTGAGTAGGCAAAGGGATAGCCATTCTTTAATGGTTTTTCTTGGTCAGGATGGAGCACCATCCTACTATCAGCTCGGTCCAATAGTAGACATTCTTTTGATTTGAGCCCAGGCTTTATAGTGCTTGGACTAGAAGGGGTAGAGTTAGTTGCCCTCAGGTGGTGTCTTCTCAGAACTGTGGGGGAAAATAGAGATAACCTACTTAAGAGCAGCACCCAGTGTCATCCCAGAGTGGGATGACATACCTCTGACAAGCCCAGAATGTGCTCCTCCGACACATTGTCACTCTGTTGCATTCATGTGAATTTATGAACAGAAGTTAGCAGATACACAAGGCCGCTTGATTTGCTACTTGGTCTGCATGAAAAGCAATTAAAGAAAAACTCTTTGAATGTAAACAGCAAATTAAACACATTAAAAGTCTATCATGCTGCTCCAAAACAATTGATCCACAAAAATATGGCATTTCATGCTGACCAGGTAATGTTTTTAATTTATATTTTTGGCTCTGAAGTGAAAGACTGATGACACATCATAACTCAATAGAATTCAGGTAGTAATTTCTTGTTAGTTCCATATTGTCCAACTAAGAGCTTTCACTTCAAAGGGTGTTCACATGAACTGTCCAGCTGGGAAACTTGTACTTCCTGCCTGTAGATAACACGTGAACACAGCATGCAATTCATTCTAAACACAATGACTACCTAAGAGTTTCATGATGGTTTAGTCGCCACTGGTTTCTGCTGGTGACTTTTAATTATGGACTAATTCATCCATCTAATGAAAGCCTTTGTTTAAATCAGGCTTTTAGACTTCTTATTTCTGAAATTCTGGATATTTAAACCTAGGTTGCAGTACATTGCTCAGCAATGATGTGCTTACTGCCTCTTCATTTAACTACCACCACAACAACAACTGCTTTTGGTTTCTTTGGTGTGCTCTCAAAGTAGATAGTTCTGCAGTTCTTAATAAAGTAGTCAGTTTTAGATACCCACAGAGGTACAGTGAGCTTTTTCACAGAACTCTGTTTTCTATTGTTAATGTGACATTTTGATAACTATTTGACAATAACTTAAAATTAAATAACCCTCATTATACCCTCTTCACAAAACTTCAGCTACTCCTTTTATTCAGGTTGACATGTTGACCAATAAGTTAGGTCCTTTTTCTCATATTTTTAAGAAAACCAAATCCTGCAAAGTTTAAAGAAATACTATTTTTTTTTTTTTTAATGAAGAGGAAAATGAAATAATGGATTAATGTATAGGCACAAATATACAACTCAATGTTTTAGTTTTTCTCAAGCCAGATTATTCCATTACAGGGTGGCAGTGAGCCAGAACCTATTCTTGCAGCACTGGTTACAAAGCTTGAACCAGCTCTGGAGAGAACATTTATACTGTTGAATCTATGCTCACCAAATAACCTGATCTAAATGCTTTTTAGATGTAGAAATAGATTAGAATATTTTAAGAAAACCCACAAGGACAATGGGGAAATGTAAAAAAAAAAAAAAAAGTACCTGGGCAAGGATTTGAACCATGAGAGCTGTAAGACAGCAGTGCTAACACTCCTAACCAAGCTGCTAAATTAAAACTATTGTCAAGGATTTTGTTAATTAGAACTATTGAGTCTATGTGCAGCATTTCAGTACAATAAAAACAAAGCTGCCACATGCCACCTTGAACACTAAGGTCAATGTTTTATGTTATTTATCCTATTAAGCTGTAACAGCATTAAAAATGAAGGTCGTGGCAAAAATACTGACAAGCGATGTGGCATCAAACAGATGTTCAGTGCAAAATTGTCAACAGTCATGCACAAAATCAGGCCTACTGTGCAACTCATGGCCCTACTAACATGAGCCTCTATTTGCTAGCTTGCAGGAGCTGCCAAGTGAAACCATTTACTTCCTATTGCCTACTACATGTCCAGTTCAGAGACAGGTTAAGTCCTTTTTTATTTTAGGAATAAAGCATTCATTGTCTGACCCTCCCAGTTGCAAGATGTAGCCAGGAAAAATAATGTTTACCCTTAAAAAGTCTCAGGAGTGGGACCTGTGTTCTTTGACGGCCCATTGCACCTGAAAAGTTGAACAGGGCTATGAAGTAGAGAACGCATGCCTGACATCCCTGAAAATGTTACTGTTTATTTTGTTTCACATTAAATGAATGTGGACCAAGTAATATTTCCTCTCCTTCTAACAAAAAAAAAATATTCACAATTAGTTCTTGAGTGCCAGAGGTATTACAGGTGTAGATAGTCAGGCAAATGAACACACATGTAGAAGTAGGCTTAAAAAAAAAATCCATTCACTTATCCAAGAATCCATCCATTATTAAAGAGGCTAAATCTAGCTAAGGGGCAGGGGTGATCCAACATTAATAAAGGGTTAGAGCATATGGGCCCTGGACTTCTAACTACTTTATTTTAAAACACTACTGGCCATCTTGGATGAAGATAATTCTGTTTCAATTGAATTTGAGTTTATTGACCCAAGAGAAAAATTAGGTTTATTAGCATGTTTTACAGTGAGACAGTGATGTAAAATTTAAAACATATCAACAAAGAACTTCACTATCATACATAAACTTTGCACAAATAAATAAAATATAGCAGTGAACATGATACTTATGGTACATAGCAACATCAGATTTTATATATGAAATACAAAAAAATAAAAATTAGACCAACGTTTAAACTTGATTAATGATTGACATGAATGATAAGCAAACAGCCATGATTTAAGCCTATGGATATTTATTAAGTAAAACCTGTGCAGAACATTAATAGGTTAATGCCAGACATTTCATTTTTAGCTCTTTTTCTAAACTTTTTACAAAAGTCATCACTCATATTCTTCTTTTAAAAGAACAGATCCTGTCAGTTAACCGCTTTATGTGTCGTGTATACGCTGTAGAATTTTGTGCCAGTTTTCATTTTGGATCAGTTTGCTAATCCATCCATTTTCTAACCTACTTAGTTGAAGGAAGTTTTGGGGTGAAGCCTAGCAGCAGTGGGAGCCAGAAGGGAAGCAACCTTGAATCATGAATCTTCAATGGTGTAGTGGATGTCAACTGTAGCCCCTGTGAGTTGCGGGGACTTCAGCCCCAAAGGTCCAACTCACCAGACCTTCACAAAGCCAGCCACAACATTACATATTTAAATATTGAAAACAGAGAGAGTTTGAATTTTTAGGTTAAAGAAAGCAGTGAGAAACTGGTGTGTCACTTTGTGTGACATCGCAGGCAACAGACAGATGACCGTGATAATACCTGAAATCTGTATAAGTTAGCTAGAGACCCATCAGGATAAGAAAATGAAATAATATAAGCACTGCCCAAATCCAGCCATGACCATAGCCAAATTGCCAAAGATAACATCTATGCTTAAAGCGTCAGAGAGAACTGTCAATGTGCTACCAGTGCCATAAACTGAGCAGATTACTGTAGAGTACATCATCCAGATGAAGGGAGTGTCAAGGCGATCGTGATTGAAAAGGTTTCTTCTCCTTGCAGACAACCATGATTTTATTTTTAAAGATGTGCTGAGCAACATGACAGCACCAGACCAAGGTAGGAATAAGGAAATTAAGTATTTGAAAAGAAATAAACAAAAATCAACTTTGAATTCTTAAACTTTTTCATTATTATACATTTATGCCAACGCAATTTTCCTCCGATTTGCAATAAATCAGTCAGGTCCAGCATGGATTTAATTAATTTGATCTCTGAAAAAATGTTTGCTTATAATAGTTTCTAACTTCAGCAAACAAACAGAAAAGTTATGTCTTTCTCTTAAAAACATATCTAAACAAATTAACAGTCAAATAAGCTATTTTCTATCAGTATTTAAACATTACTGAAATGCATCTCAGCAGCATGGGGTAATGACAACTGTATTGTGAGATTTTTCAGATAAGGAAGACAGAATCTGTGAGGAAAAGCAGTTACTGTATACTAACTAATCATGATACCAGATAGTGGAGAGTTGTTTGCATGTTGATTAGCACATGTAAGTAAGAATTTCACTATATTCTGTATACGTAACAATACTGACCCTATAAAATGTGCAAAACCTGGGATCATGAATTGGAATTACTAGTTCAGAAAGTGGACAGATGGGTAATTTAATTTTATCAAACATAAATGTGAAAATTAAAAAAAAAAAGCTGTGATGCTCTGGTAGTCTATCCACAGTTGGTTCCTGCAATGCCCCAGTGCTGGACAGATAGGCAATTACTGTCTGAAACATTTTACTGGAACAAAAATGGATCGATGGCCAGGTAAAAATATTGAATTATTATTATGTAAAAAAGGAATTGTTTATTCCTCCCTACAATACAATACAGTTTATTTTTTTATAGCCCAAAATCACACAGGAAGTGCCTCAATGGGCTTTAATAGGCCCTGCCTCTTGACAGCCCCCTAGCCTTGACTCTCTAAGAAGACAAGGAAAAACTCCCAAAAAAAAAACTTTGTAGGGAAAAATGGAAGAAACCTTGGGAAAGGCAGTTCAAAGAGAGACCCATTTCCAGGTAGGTTGGGCGTACAGTGGGTGTCAATACAAGGGGGTCAATACAATACAATACAATATAATATACAGAACAGAACAAATCCTCAATACAGCATAAAAATACAAATTTTAGAAGTATGGAGCAAACTACACTGGGTTCAAGTCATGGCCTGGTAACTGTTCATGCTGAAAGTACATGTTCTCCTCATTTTTGCTTAGGTTTCTCCAGGTATTCCATTTTCCACCATCATCCCAAAACTATGGTTTGATAAATGGAGATCGTATGAGAAATTGTAAGTGTGTGCATGAGTGTGCCTTGTGATGGACCATCCAGGGTAAGATCTTATTTTGTTGGCTCCCCTAAATCATGAACTTCAATAATTGAGTTGGAAACTGTCAGATAAGTGGACAGATGACTCATTCTGCTCAAGTGACTGTTAGTTTCCTTTGCGGTGGAGGAGTGGAGAGGTGTGTTCTGCCAATGTGGTCCTTTCAGTTTTGGTAATGTGTATGAACGTGTGTGGCTACAGTCTAATTAATAAAATATAGTTTATTTCCCAGAGTTTTGAAACACCTTTAGCTAGATTAATTACATGATTTGGAGGTCCAATTGACTTTATCAGGGTATAGTAGCACCTTAGATGAATTAAAGAGCAATTACCATGTTGGTGTGCTACCATTAAAAGCAGAATGTACTCTATTTTGTTGCCAAATGCTATAAATAAGCTAATAGTCAGTCTTTGTTTTTTCTTTAATATCCATCAATTATGAAACAGAATATAATAACAAAATATTCAATCAAATAAATTAAAATAGCATATCAAGTACAATAGTATGCTCTGAAGACAATCTGTGAAACTCAGCAGTAAATTAACACTCATCAAAAAGAGCTTTACTACTAGAGAGCTCCTTCTAAAGTGGTTCTTTATATAGGATAAAAATCAAACAAACAAGTCAACTTTCAGGTGCATTCAAGGGCTGTGTTGGCACGGTAGCCCTCAATGGGCTGAGATCATTTCAGGGTTGAGGGGGCAGAGGCTATCCCATTAGGACTTGGCAAGAGATTGAAAACAGGCCTGAACAGAACTGTAGTCCATTACAAAGACCACTCTTACATATATAAACATACACACACCATATTCATATATTGTGACAATTGGAATTGGCAATTAACATAACATAAGCAATTTTTTTTAAAAGTTAGTAATTAATTTCTTCTTTGCTTGAGCATGTCTAGCCATAGTAATTTCATGAAATGTGACTTGCAAAAAGCTATTCTGTTAGGACAAATGTTAGGGAATAACAGAAGTAAAAGGCAAATATTATTACAGTGAGTGACCATATAGATATCGGATGAAATGTGGCACTCTGTTGGCAAATATAGGGTGACCAGATTTTAAAGTTCCAAACCTGGACACTTGTGTAGCATGTATGCCAATGCATAAAGTCCATCCTCATTTATTTAAACGCCTGCTTTATCTTATCATCAGAGTGGAATCAGGGCATGGGAAAGAAAGTACTTTCACAAATAAATACATATGATTCCACAGTGTTGGTACTCTCTGTTTTTGTGTGTATCTTGCTGCACTTGGGTGCCAATCCAGGTGGTTCATTGTGTGGTGGGGGCGGCAAAGCACTATCAGTGTGTGCACTCTTTATCTTCTGCATAATTTTGTTCAATTATAACACAAAATTGTTAATCAGAGGGCGTCTCCCTTGGAGTTTAATGTGTGCTATGAAAGGGTTTGAGACATTGAAAAACTTCTAGATGTGCAGCCTGTTAAAACCAGGACATTTTGATATTCTTCAATTATTTATCGAGAAGCATAGTCTGAAATGGCAACTGTCGCTGTCACCAGGACATCTGGTTACCAGGACATTTGGTCACCACAGTAAATTACAGAGTCAGTTAAAATAGTGAATCATTATAAACTACAGATAACGGAGCAGTGAGGTTGGTTTAGTATAAATACTGAGAATATGTTTATTTACTGTGTGCACAGCAGCTAACACGCCACAGGGTACTTCATTCACATAGAGATTTTTGTTTCCTTGCTTGCATTCTATACTTTTGCAGTTAATTATCTTAAGTTAAATTATCTTTTTAAGATTATTTTTCATGAGACATAAGCAACTTGCACACAAAGGTTTCCACACGCGGCTCGCCGGACTTGCCACCACAAGATTGCACACCTGCGCAAGCGTCTTATGACAGTGAGTAACTTGTTGCGCTTGGAGTTTGCTAGTGTCTCATTGTTGTGTATTGTGGATCTGTTTGCTGTCAATAGCCACTATTGAAGGTAAAAAAAGAGGAAGCTATGCAAAATATAAATTTTTTTTTTTTTATTAATTTTATTACACTTCATACAAAGCAATCAAGTTTTTACAAAAAGAAAAATAGAGTTAAGAACAGATCGATCCCCACCCTTGAGAGAGAGAGCAAGCCAAACGGCATAAAAATTTTACAGCTTTTAAACATACCTAAATTAATAAATTCTCTATGCTTCATGAACTTATTTTAAAATATTACTGATTAGATCCTGCCATGTTTTGAAAAACGTCTGTACGGATCCTCTAACTGAGTATTTGATTTTTTCCAATTTCAAATAATATAACACATCAGTTTCTCACTGACTTAAAAGAGGAGAGTTTGAGTTCTTCCAGTTTATCAGAATAAGTCTGCGTGCCAACAGTGTAGTAAATGCAATCACAATTTGTTTGTCCTTCTCCACTTTAAGCCCCTCTGGAAGAACCCCAAACACAGCTGTTAATGGGTTAGGAGGGATTGTGAGTCCAAGGCTATCTGAAAGGTAATTAAAAATTTTTGTCCAGAATAATATTAATTTGGTGCAGGCCCAGAACATGTGACCTAGTGAGGCTGGAGCTAATTTGCAGCATTCGCAGGTTTGATCATGCCCTGGATACATTTTGGAGAGTTTTAGTCGAGACAGATGTGCTCGATAAATAATTTTAAGTTGTATAATTGTATGCTTTGCGCATATGGAGCTCGAGTGAATTCTCTGCATTGCTACTTTCCACTCCTCTTCTGATATATTAATTGAGAGATCTTTTTCCCAGTGTCCTCTTGGATCTTTGAAAGTGAGGGATTGTAAAATGATTTTATATATTGCAGAGATGGAGTCTAAGTCCTTGAGATTGAGCAATATTTTTTCCAGCATGGATGAGGGTGCAAGATGAGGAAAATCTGGAAGGTTCTGTTTAACAAAGTTCTTGATTTGGAGATAGTGAAAGAAATGTGTAGCTGGAATGTTAAATTTGGAATGTAATTGTTCATAGGAAGCAAAGACGTTGTCTATATAAAGATCTCTAAGCAAGTTAATTCCAAATTTTTTCCAGATATTAAAAACTGCGTATGAATTTGAAGCAACAGTTGTTAAAGTGAATTAGAAACATTGAGGTAATTGGGAGTTTCAGTCACACAGAGCTTTTATCTGTTTTAAAGACAGACAAGCTCTCAGATTTCCCAATGCTTTTCAATGCGAAATTTTCAACTTTAAAAACATAATATGTTTGAGAGGTCTTAACAAAAATTAAACTGTTTCAACAAATGTCCTTAAAAAAAATAAGTGCGCTACGTTTAGATAAAATTGGTCCACTGGGGGCTGAATTGTTTCATCCAGACAAACAAATGGGCAAACATACATACAGACAGACAGAGGCTATCGCAATATGTGCTTCAGACATTATATACAAATGCAAACCTAATTAAAAAGGCTGAACATTGTATTAGTGAGTTCCTGCCAAGTTCTGAAAAATTCTAAACAGAAGTAGAGTGGTATAGGATATTATAGCCGATTTTTCATAGCGCACTTTTCCCCATCTGATATTACAACATATATAGCTGTTAAGACATTAGGAATTATTTTAAATGCAAGGCTATCCGAGAGATATGAAATTTTTTTTTTTATGAAAACTATATTGAGATATTTGTAAGTAAGTCTATAAATGGAGTGTTGATGTGATTGTGGATTTTGAAATTGATGCTTTTCTTGATTATGTTCTTTTATACACTTTTATTGTTCCCTTGAGGTGTTACATTTAGTGTCCAATCTAGGGTAGGATGTACACTATGGAGTTATGCAGCATTGCCCTGCCAATGGAGTTTTAATTGTTTAATTCCCTCAAGTTTGCAGACAGTATTCTTCTGAGAATATGGTGCTATTTATATTGTGCGCTCAGACACAGCTGTTGTGTTATGTTAACACAGGGAGACCAGGGCGGTTTAGGTTGTATAGAAGCGTGGAAACCTCTTGTCCTAGCGTGGTCTGTTATTGATATAAAAAAAGAAAGAAACTTGCATGGAATTACAGAAAGAATATAGTAAGTATATTTTAATTTTAAGCACAGGACTAAATAGTGTAAGAATATTTTGTAATCAGCAGTAAGCAGGGTTTCTTTAAATTCGATTAGTTGAATTAACCACATGCAGAAGTCTTCATGGAAACCTGTAAGCAGCCAGTCTCTAAACCCATTCTGACAAGGAAATTGCATGAAGAAGAGTTCCTTCTGAACTCAGCTTCACTTTGCACATTACTACCTTAGTATTAATGATTATAATATACAGTATATCAGCACCTGACCAATACAAAAAACAATTGCTATAGGCCCTTAGAGACATCAGTAAGGAAATGTGTTAATTATCCTTCAACACATCCATTCATTCATTCTTCTGCCTATTCATTTTCTGGACCAACTTTTTCTAGTGCAGGACTGTATGGGGCTCAAACCCATCTTGGCAATATCAGGTGCAAGGCAGGAGCCAGGCCTGAATGGAACAGCACTAAACATATCCACTCAGATGTTAACAAAATATCACAAACTTATGACACTCAAGAGAGCTTTATGTTAATTATTGGCATCTTTAGATTTAATGATTTTGCAAAGTCTCTGACCGACCTAATACAATAAACATACATACAGTATGTGCCGACTTTGTACAGTAGATTAATTTTTCTACCCAGTACGTGTCTGTGTGGGATCTGGATAATTTCTCCATGGTCATGTAAGTGTTTTCCAGGTATTTGGGTTTCCTGCCATATCTCTTATGTGCTTTTGTTCAATTAACTACCAACTACGGGTATAAACTAGCCTGGTGTGAATGTGAAGCTCCATGAGAGAAAACTCCAGGATTTGGCAAAAAAACTGGAGGTTTAGGTTTTGGCAGCACAACTTAGGTGCAGCACATAGTGGGACTTTGCTTAAAGAATGTCTTCATGCGATTGTCAGACTGAGGGTTCGCCAGTGTTAAATAGTACTCCAGTGGGTGGAGGAGGCTTATTGATGGGTGGAGTTTAGCAAGCGTCACACGTCTTCTTCCAGATGACTACTTCCTAACTACAGAGAAGAAACAGACATGTGACTTTCTTAACAACTGTAAACATTATTCCCCTGTGTTCCTGTTAAGTTGGTCCCCATAAAGGTGACAGAATGGTTTTATGTTGGCCTGGGTCAAGAATCCAGTTTGAAGTCTCTTAACTTGCCTGGTTGAAAACAAAACCTGAGCTTTTGGTATGTTTTTAAACCTTCTGTCTCTAGTCATACTGGTGTACCAGTTCTAGGCACTGGTAGATATAAATAGCTTGTTGATATGTCTTTGGGACTATGAGACCAGGGGACTGGGAGGGGAGAGGCTCACAGGATGTCAGAGACGATTCCAGAAGAACTGATCGGGGCACAGTCCTGGCAACTGTGGGGGAAAAAAAAAAAAACACAAATTTGGCACAACCTGAATTCTTCCCAAGGTGTTACCTTCAAAATGTTCCATAAAGCTTATGATATGCTCTCATAAAACTGAACATATGCAGAATTCTCTTGGTAATCTGCCACTCCATCCAACACCTCTCTCTCTCTCTCAATGTATAAAAAACTTAGTATTAGTATTAATATTAGGATTAGAATACACATCAACATTTGTATATGCATTAGTAGCAGAACTGTGACATGTACAGAATACTGAGAAATTTTTGCTTGCATGTTTGACGAATATGCAACATGTTGCAGTGATAAAAAAGGTATAAAACACAGTTTATTTAATGACAAACACAAATTAATGTTATACTCCATGCTCCTCCTTCAATGCTCCTCCTTACCTGACACTTTGTGCAAATAATACCAAGAAAAACTCTAGTATATTCAGTGTAAATATATATATACTGTACATCATATATACAGGTTTATAATATATCATTAAATCAGAGATGGACACAAGTATCTGGAAATCCTGGCAGGTATTTTTCAGTAAAACTGCTGAATCTACACAGGGCTGCCACATTTGGTAAGATGACAAGGTGATTGCCTGAGGCAGCACTTTAGTTAGTGCAGCATTTTCATACAAGAATATCTTTTACATTATGAAAATTAATACAAGAAATGAGAGTTAAGCATGGACCATAAGAGTTACGTGTAAAACAAGTGCCTAATCTATATACTGTCTTTAAAAACTGTAAGAAATATCTTAATTTTAAAAGTTTCAAATATCTCAGGAATGCAATTCACCTGCTTTGCTTCGCTGCAGCCTGTAAAAATCAAAGCAGCACATGAGGATCTCGAAACTACATGTTAGGATCTGATTTGCTGATCATTTTCCTGTTTTTCACATTTTTTTTTTTTTTTTAATTTCTGGAATGTTATTATGGTGTCAGTTACAGATGCAATTTCTCCTAAATGTTTAAGTTGTGCAACAGCCAAGGAACGAGAAACACAGTTGAGTTTCATATAACATTAAGTTTAGCAATCACAAAACAATAATAAAAAAAATATATATATAGGTCAAACAGAAGCACTGAAGAATTTATACATTTGCATTGTTTTTATGGACTATAAGCTAATGTTTTTATTTATCTTTTTTCACATTTTGATCAAAAATATTATTATTTATTATTTTGTCCAATGTCCTGAGTATGTAATATACCATGGGAGTATGGTATTAAAAAGCCTGTATTGCAATACATATTCTATGTAGACTAAGTTTATTGACTCAGACCTAGTAAGGTTATTTCTAGGGGAAATTATATACAAAAGGAACAGCAAAAGCCTGCATTGCCTCCGGCTGCATTATTTAACTCACTGGGCCTGACTTGATATGGAGCAAATGGACACAGTTTTTCAAAAATAATGACTCTAACATTTCCGTAAGTGTGTAGTTCTGTGTGCTTATACTGTAAATGCAAGCTGAAATGTATGCAAAAGTCTGAAAACATAGCAGAGAATGAAGCACATACGACTGAACAGTCATTTAAAGAATAAAACAGTGACATATTGGTTATTGGTTTTGTTAATATCAGTAATGAAAAGTAAAGCAAAATGACTCATTTTACTGGCTAACTAAAAATATTACAGTACGCAACCTTTCAAGGCAACACAGGTCCCTTCTTCAGGCATTCAGTTTGTTTATTTATTTTTTTACATGGTCTCATACTGCTGATTAGCTCAGCATACATTCATTTTTTTACATATTTTAAAGAAATGGGGTGTACTATAAAAATAATACACAAAGGAAAAGACAGGTAAATGGTTTAAAGCAATATGTGCTAGAAGTTCAGGGAAATACACTAAAGTACAAAAATGAGACACAATGGTTTGATGATGGCACTCCCCTCACCTTCCCCACCTTGCCTGAGCAACATTGTTTCTTTAAAATAATATAATTTGTTAAATGTGTTGTGGAGTTCAAGTATCGCGGGGTCTTGTTCACGAGTTAGGGAAGAATGGAGCGTGAGATCGACAGGCGGATCGGTGCGGCGTCCGCAGTGATGTGGGCTCTGCATCGGTCTGTCGTGGTGAAAAAAGAGCTGAGCCGTAAGGCAAAACTCTCAATTTACCAGTCGATCTACGTTCCTACCCTCACCTATGGTCATGAGCTATGGGTAGTGACCGAAAGAAAGAGATCGCAAATACAAGCGGCTGAAATGAGTTTCCTCCGCAGGGTGTCTGGGCTCTCCCTTAAATATAGGGTGAGAAGCACAGTCATCCGAGAGGGGCTCAGAGTAGATAGCCGCTGCCCCTCTGCATCGAGAGGAATCAGGTGAGATGGCTCGGGCATCTTATCAGGACGCCTCCCTGGTGAGGTGTTCCTGGCACGTCCAACCGGGAGGAGGCACCAGGGAAGACCCAGGACACGCTGGAGGGACTGTCTCCCAGCTGGCCTGGGAACGCCTTGGGATTCTCACGGAAGAGCTAGAAGTCGCCGAGGAGAGGGAAGTCTGGGTCTCTCTTGGATAAGCGGAAGAGGATGGATAGACGGCTGTGTTTAAAATAAGCCCACTTTACACCAAAATCAGAGATGCATTTGTCAGTGTGATACATTTAGCCCACTTTACACCAAAATCAGAGATGCATTTTGTCAGTGTGATACATTTATTGCGACACCAAAAGAGTTACAAATACACCAATCACCATCACAAGAAGGCAATGTAGATCTAGTCCGTCATTTTCATGTTAACGTGTCAATTGCAGTTGTTTTGCTAGAAATATGCAGTATGTCTGTGCATTAAACTGCACTCTATCCAATATATTCTCATTCAGGTCATCTAGCTCTTAATAGTTTATAGTTAGTTTATAGGAAATTATAGTACTTGTTTCTGAAGAAATTTATTTATCCTGGAATGTCAAATTAAATATAAATTCCAAATTATGTGCACCAGAAAGACACATAACTCTAATCCCTAATGGTACAGACCTACAGATTACAGAGAGGAAGTCTTCATGCAGTACGTGGGGAAGAAGATTCAGTGGAGTCCTCAGACATAATTTTGCTTGTCATCAACTACTGTTCAACTTGTCAGAATGCACTGACCTCTGCACATACATGCACACACAAACATTGACATTAACAGCTTTATTTTAAAGCTTTCCTCGCTAAGGTCCCTGTCCAGTTTCATAGATGCCATGTGGTTACATTTTATGATCTTGTTCTTTTTGTGGTGTACACACCAAAATAAAATGGTGAGTAATTCCATTGCACAAAATCACTGTACTTCATAAATACTGAATGAAAAACATAGTTTAGAGCCGTTTGTTCTGCACTGAAACAAATCTTTTAATAGCACTTGCCACAGTTAGCCTGTGGCTTATGGAAGCATGAATGATCTCAGTTATACTGTACAACATCTCTCAACCCCAGGTTTGGAAATGGTTGGATGGATTTTACTGACATACTAGAAATAACAGTATGTCAGTAGAAACAACACAATAAAGTTAAATGTACAAGTATAAAAATGTATGTACTGGCAAATAGGAAATACACCCACCCATCCATCCATCCATCTTTGCAGGATTCTGTTCCAATTCAAAGTCATTAGGGATTGGTGCAGAATCTGTTGGCAATGGGTGTAAGTGACCAGCCAGGCCACATCAGACAGTTGCAGATTTTGCAATAAACAGATTCTTGCTCATGCATGGTATAATAAAGTAAGGACAGGATGTGCCAGGACTACATGAGGAACACAGAGTTTGAGAGACCCATTAGGACACAAAAACAACGTCTCAACTCCGCATTAAAGAAATGATGGGCCAGAAAAAATGTTTATTTCCACAACACTGTGATGCGGCAGCACTACCTCTTAGGTTTACTTCACTTCTGTGCCCATTTCATTTTACTTTATTGCCACTTCCTACACTAAAAAAATGACCACATTAACATTTAAGTGACCGGACAATCACTTTTTAAAAAAATCATAAATATAGATCACTGTGCTGTTCATATCAGTAGAATGAATGCAGTAAAGAATGGAGTTAGGATTTCCTACCAGTTGAATAAAATGTAAGAAAAAAATCAGAATGAGGTGGATCATATACATTTTAAACACATAGGAACAATTACAAAGGTTACAAAAGCATACAATATTTGTATAAAGGTTTATTGCTTTAATACAGCATGATTGTGGTTCAATGGCAATATAACAAGTATCCATAAATATCTCTATACATTTTAATAATTATTTCTATTACAGTTTTTGTGATAACATACAGTTCTAAGTATTTTTTACAGTTTAAAAAAATACTAGTAATAAATTGTTAGCTTTCAGTTTGACATTATTGTTCTTTCCACTAAATTTATACACTGCATTACTTAAAGCGAGATATAAAATGTGAAATAATTCAAAAATCAAAAGTTTACTTTCAACATTGCAATAATTGTATCATGTTAAATGTTAAGTCCCAATTGGCCTAGCAGTGTGAAGGAATGTAGGTATAAGTGGGCGAGTGTCCGGACATTAGCATCCTGTCTAAGACTTGTTTATGGCGTGAGCCTGATGTCAGAATAAGCCCTGAATCCCACAGACTTGAAATGGATTAACCGACTTCATTAATAAATAAATATCTACCTACATATAAATAGGGAAACCCTGTTCATTTATGGTCAATTATCTCACTTGAGATCTTTTTTTGTGGTACTGGTTACTAATCTGGTCTTGTGATGTGGCAGTTATGATTTCTATCGCTAAAGTCAGTATCTTCTTAGTCACTGAATGATCAATTTACTTTTTGGAAGCATCATTTTCTTCATATTAATGGTAGAATTCATTAATTTTCTGGTCTTGTTACATTCAAAGATTGCAGGGGCCCCGCTGGGTAGAAGTCATAAGGACACAACTAGTAGTGCATAAAATAGGTTGGGTGCAAGTCTAACAAAGGCCAATGAATTCCCACTAGACCAACAAATTTATCTACCATGTCTCTCAAATGTACCAGGAAAGCTGAGATCCTGGAAAAACAGGGCATGAGCATATTGAGAGGAGACTGCAAACCAAGGGCTCTGGAGAAGAAGGCAGCAGCGCTAACCACAGTGACACGTTTATATATAATTTAATTTATTTTTTCTTTCTGCATTGCATCCCAAAGCTGCTTAAATTGGTAATATTTACATTTAATCTCTGTCTATTCTACGTAATGACTTACTCGTATTTTGACCATCACCATGGCTTTGCTCCATGTAGTTCTTGCATTTAATCCAATAATGAACAAATAAGTCTGGTCATAACATCAAAAACATCAAAAAAAGTTGTTTTTTTTGTACAGCAGATTAGGAAAAACATTTAAGACAAATTGTAGTTGATGAGGAGAAACACTCTATAAAAAAAGGGCAAGACAAAATGCAAATTCAAGTCATTTTTCATTCCCCATTTTCAAGGATTTAATTTAGACTTCATTTACATCACAAGAAGTCTTTTCTTATTAAAAGATCAGGAAAGTAGCAAAGATGACCTCAGTCCTTAACATAGCAACAATCTAAAGCATATGTCATGTTATAGAAGGACATATGTCAGTTCCATTCATTAAACCAGTACACTTAACATCCATCACAGGTAAACTAATGGAGGGAATTATTAAGGACAAAAAATTAAAGTAACACTTTGAAAACATATCAGATCTCAATGGGGAAAAAAACATGCTGGATATATATACTGATATGGACTGGGCAATGTGTTAGGAACGAAAGCATGCCCCATTGTTTGATGGAAATGAAAATTATCAACCTACAGAGGATTGAACTGAAAGACACACCAGAAATCAAAGTGGAAAAAAAAATGGGGCAGGCTAGTCCATTTTGTTGAAATTTCATTGCAGCAACTCAAAAATCATACTCAGTAGTTTGTATGGCCCCAAAATGCTTGTAAGCACTTCTGACAATGTCGGGGCATGCTCCTAATGAGACAACTGATGGCATCCTGGAGGATCTCCTCCCAGATCTGGACCAGGGCATCACTGAGCTCCTGGGCAGTTTGAGGTGCAACCTGGCGGCATTGGATGGACTGAAACATAATGTCCCAGAGGTGTTCTGTTAGATTTAGGTCAGGCGAGTGTGGGGATCAGTCAATGGTATCAATTCCATCATCTTCCAAAAACTGCCTGCATACTCTCGCCACACCAGGAGGGACCTAGTACCCACTGCACCAGCATAGGGTTGGACAATCGGTTCAAGGATTTCATCCTGATACCTAATGGCAGTCAAGGTTCCATTTTCTATCCTGTAGTGGTCTGTGCATCCCTCCATGGATATGCCTCCCCAGACCATTACTGATCCACCACCAAACTGGTCATACTGAACAATGTTACAGGCAGCATAACGTTCTCCATTGCTTCTCTAGACCCACTCATGTTTGTCACATGTGCTCAGGGTAAACCTGCTCTCATCTGTGAAAAGCACATGGCACCAGTGATGGACCTGCCAATTCTAGCATTCTATGTCAAATGCCATTCAAGCTCCACGGTGCCAGGCAGTGAGCACAGGGCTCACTAGAAGACGTCGGGCCCTCAGGCCACATCCATGAAGTCCGTTTTTCTAATTGTTTGGTCAGAGACATTCACACCACTGGCCTGCTGGAGGTCATTTTGTAGGGCTCTGGCAGTGCTCATCTTGTTCCTCCTTGCCCAAAGGAACAGATACTGCTCCTGCTGATGGGTTAAGGACCTTCCATGGCCCTGCCCAGCTCTCCTAGAGTAACTGCCTTGCTCCTGGAATCTCCTCCATGCCCTTGAGACTGTACTGGGAGACAGAGCAAACCTTCTGGCAATGGCATAAATTGATGTGCCATCCTGGAGAAGTTGGACTACCTGTGCAACCATTGTAGAGTCCAGGTATCACCTCATGCTACCAGTAGTGACACTAACTGTAGGTAAATGCAAAACTAGTGAAAAAAGTCAGAAAAGTGATGAAGGAAAATTGTCAGTGGCCTCCACCTGTTAAACCATTCCTGTTATGGGTGCTGTCTCATTGTTGCCCCTCTAGTGCACCTGTTGTTAATTCCATTAACACCAAAGCAACTGAAACTGATTAACAACTCCCTCGGCTACTTAACTGACCAGATAGATATCCCAGAAGTTGCATTGACTTGATGCTATACTCTGATTAAAAAGTGTTCATTTAATTTTTTTCAGCAGTATATATAAATTATCTGGATGGAAATATAAATAATAAGCTGGTTAAGTTTGCAGATGATACCGAGCCAGGAAGATTGGCAATTAAACTAGAAACTGTGGAATCATTACACAGGGTCTTAGACAGCATACAGGCTTGGGCAGATTTGTGGCAGATGAAATTTAATGTAAGAAAATGTAAAGTATTACAATTAGAAAGTAAACATGTTAGGTTTGAATACATAATGGGAAGTCTGAAAATTGAAAATACACCTTATGAGAAAGATTTAGGTGTCGTAGTGAACTCATTACCGTCAAATGCCAGACAGTGTTAGAAGCCATTAAGCAGGTTAAAAGAATGTTGGGTTATACAGAATGATGTGTAGAGTACAAGTCCAAGGAGGCCTTATCTGGAGTACTCTGTGCAGTTATGGTCTCAAGGATACAAAAGAAAACATTGCAGCTCTAGAAAAAGTCCAGAGAAGAGCAAACAGGCAGACTCCAGAACTATAAGGAATGAATTATGAGGAAAGATTAAAAGAGCTCACACTTTTCTGTTTAAACAAAAGGAGATTAAGAGTTGACATGATTAAGTGTTTAAACATATGAAGGGAATTACTACGGTGGATTGAGACTTTTACTTTAAAATGAGTTCAACAAGAACACGGGGACACAGCTGGAAACTTGCTAAGGGTAAATTTCACACAAACATTAGGAAGTTTTTCTTCACACAGAGAACCATAAACAATGGAATAAGTTACCAAGTAGTGCAGTAGATAGTTTAACTTTAGGGACCTTCAAAATCAGACTTGATGTTATTTGGGAGGACTGGTGAGCTTTGTTGGCCCTACAAAAGTCATATCACATTTGAGAATGAAGTCAAATTTCTACTTTTTGCACCACAAATTGAACCACATACAGTACTGTGGATGAAAACACAAATCTCCAAAAAAAAAAAAAAATTAGCTTTTAACTCAGCTTTTGAAGCACCACAAAGAAATTACACACGATCTACAATCGAGGAGTTTTGGGGACTGTAGACCCCTGTGAAGCAATGAGTGCTGGCTTGCTGCTAAGCAAATAAACACAGTTGATGAGCTTTGTTCTCTGATAAACTCCTACACTGCAGTTTAAAAACAGATGTACCGCACAGTTAAAATTGCTGTGCTACTATCAGGACCACCAGCAGAAAAGATGGGCTGAATATAATCAGCAGATGTTGCATCAGTCCCCCTTGTGCCCCAGGCAAAAATGTCAATCAAACCTCAGATCGGTGAAATTTCATGATCAGGGCTTATACAGAAACCAGTGCTAAACTTTGCTTTTTCTAAGAAAATGGAACTTGGACCTTGTATTAATCCTTAGAGAAATGTTGTACTATCACCTGTATTAGTATTAGGAACAACACAAAAAAAACAAATCTGACATCATGTCACACAGAACTCAAAAACCGGGCTGGACAAAATTATTGGCACCCTCAACTTAATATTTGGTTGCGCACCCTTTGGAAAAAATAACTGAAATCAAGCGCTTCCTACAACCATCAACAAGCTTGTTACACCTCTCAACTGGAATTTCCGACCACTCTTTTGCAAACTGCTCAAGGTCTCTCAGATTTGAAGGGCGCCTTCTCCCAACAGCAATTTTGAGATCTCTCCATAAGCGTTCAATCAGATTTAAATCCGGACTCATTGCTGACCGCTTCAGAACTCTCCAGCGCTTTGTCTTCAACCATTTCTGGGTGCTTTTAGAGGTATGTTTGGGGTCATTGTCCTGCTGGAACACCCATGAGCTCTGACACAGACCCAGCTTTCTGACACTGGGCCCTACATTGCGCCCCAATATCTTTTGGTAGTCTTCAGATTTCATGATGCCTTGCACACAGTCAAGGCATCCAGTGCCAGAGGCAGCAAAACATCCCCAAAACATCTTAGAACCTCCACCATGTTTGACTGTAGGTATTGTGTTCTTTTCTTCGTAGGCCTCATTTCATTTTCTGTAAACAGTAGAATGATGAGCTTTAGCAAAAAGCTCTACCTTCGTCTCATCTGTCCACAAAACGTTCGCCCAGAAGGATTTTGGCTTCCTCAAGTACATTTTGCCAAACTCCAGTCTGGCTTTTTTATGTTTCTGTGTCAGCAGTGGGGTCCTCCTGGCTCTCCTGCCATAACGTTTCATTTTGTTCAGATTTTGATGGATAGTTCGAGCTGACACTGTTGCACCCCGAGTCTGCAGAACAGCTTGAATATGTTTTGAAGTTGATTGGGGCTGTTTATCCACCATTTGGACTATCCTTCGTTGCAGTCTTTTATCAATTTTGCTCTTCCGTTCACGTCCAGGGAGATTAGCTACAGTGCCATGTGTTGTGAACTTCTTGATTATGTTGTGCACAGTGGAGAAAGGAACATAATGATCTCTGGAGATGGACTTGTAGCCTTGAGATTGTTGATATTTTTCCACAATTTCTGTTCTCAAGTCCTCAGACAATTCTCTGCTCTTCTTTCTGTTCTCCATGCTTAGTGTGGCTCACGGCTGAGTCAATTTTTCTCCATTTTAACTGGCTTCAGGTGTGATTACTACAGTATATTGCCAGCACCTGGTTCTTGCCACAGGTGAGTTCAAACGAGCATCATATGCTTGAAATGAAATGATTTACCCACAATTTTGAAAAGGTGCCGATAATTTTATCTGGCCCATTTCTGGAGTTCTGTGTGACAGGACGTCAGATTTGGCTTTTTTCTCTCTGTTTTTTGTGTTGTTCCAATGCACATAAAGGAAATAAACATGTGTATACCAAAACATTTGTAATTAGAACAATTTTCTGGGAGAAATGGTGCATTTTCTGGGGAAATTCCAAGGGTGCCGATAATTTCAGCCATGACTGTATCTACATTTTGTTCGTTTAACAGCTCCACACAATGTTAATGTTGTTACTTATCCAGACATAAAGGACACTTGTGTATGTTACTGTCTTTGATATACATACCTACTTTTCTACCCCTAATGAAGTCTGATTTGGAAATTTAATAAAGGAAATAGCTATACATTTGTGCTGAATATAGCAAAGAGGCTGTTCCTAACTAAAAATGATGCACTGCAACTGACTCCAAAGAAAAACTGCAAGTAGTGCTGCAATAGGTTCCTGAACTCTGAAACAGCATCACTAAACCCAGATCTCAACACTGTGCTGAGATCAACAACAAACACTGGAGGGCAAAGGCAGAATTTAGTCACTGGAAATGTGGTTAAAACCAGGGCTTGAAGTGGGCTAGTGCACACCAATATGGTATACTGGCAGATTTCCATTTCTCGCTGCAGCAGTAAAAGGTGTGTACTGGCAGAAAATGGATTTGTACTGGTAACCCCACTCTGACTTTCAAGGTGGACCAAAACTCTTCAAATTAATTTATGAATATAATCTTAATCAAAACTAAGCTAGAACGTAAATGGTGGAAAGATGGTCTCACTGTTACCTTCGACTGCATGAGAGACGCGTGGTCCCAATACCAGAGAGCAGTCAGAGGTGAAAGGAACAGTTTTTTTGCTGACATCATCTCAAAAAACTGTGGCAATCAACGTGTCTTATACAAAACACTAAATGCTGCCCTCTCTCCAGCTGCAACTGTTTTCTCTTCTGCCTCCACTGCTCTTTGTAATCAGATCCTCACATTTTTTCTGGATAAGGTCACGAACATTAGATCCCAGATCTCCATTTCTTCTTCTGGCTCTGTTGATCTAGCTGCTCCTGCACATGGCTCCCTCACCAGCTTTGAACCCATTTCGCTCCCCCATCTGGAAAAAATCGTCGCCTCAATGAAGCCTTCGGGCTCTCCAGACGATGTGGTGCCGTCCAGACTGCTGAAAGATGTGTTTCCTGCAATTCGATACGATGTTCTAAAGATCATAACTAGTAGTCTATCCTCGGCTATAGTTCCTTGTGCCTTCAAACATGCAGTTGTACATCCAATCTTGAAAAAACCTGATCTTGACCCTGCCGTTCTCTCTAATCTTCGTCCAATCTCCAAACTACCTTTCTTGTCAAAAATACTCGAAAAAGTAGTTTATGAGCAATTAACTCATCACCTACAGGACCATCAGGTAATGGACCTTTTTCAGTCAGGCTTTAGGCCCAAACACAGCACAGAAACTGCGCATTTACGTGTCCTAAATGACGTCCTTTTGGCATTGGACTCAGGACTCCACGTGATTATGGTTCTTCTCGACTTATCTGCTGCCTTCAACACAATCAACCACGACATCATGATCTCCCGACTCGAATCCTGGGCTGGTGTATCTGGCTTAGCCCTCGAATGGTTCAGGTCCTATTTCTGCAACAGAACTCTTAGAGTCATGCTAGACGATTTTTCATCTGAATCAGTCCCACTCCCATTTGGGGTCCCTCAGGGTTCCATTTTAGGGCCACTACTTTTTTCAATTTATATCCTGCCTTTAGGTGCACTTTTTAGAAAACATGCAATTTCATATCACCTATATGCTGACGACTGCCAAATTTATTTTTCCCTCAAGCCAACTGACTCCACCAAACCTCTCCTCGACTGTCTATCTGACATTAAGGACTGGTTGGCTGTAAACTTTCTTCACCTGAACGATTCAAAAACCGAGGTCATTGTTTTTAGTCCCGACTGCAAACAGACTCCACCCCTTGGCCTCGACTCTCTTCCCATTCCAGTAACTTCTTCTGTCTCCAATCTTGGAATCAAAATGGATACGGTCCTGAAAATGGATGCTCAAGTCAATAGCACAGTAAAATCCTGCTTTTTCCATCTTAGGCGAATCGCCAAACTCAAGCCTCTTCTGTCTAACCACCTCCTGGAATCAGTAATTCATGCATTCATTACATCCCGGCTCGACTACTCAAATTCCTGCCTATATGGTATCAGTAAGGCCACTCTTTCTAGACTCCAACTGGCTCAAAATGCAGCTGCAAGGCTTCTAACTGGAAGCAGCAGAAGCCAACACATTACACCAATTTTAAAAACCCTACACTGGCTGCCGGTTAGATTCAGAATTGATTTTAAGATACTCCTCTTAACCTATAAGGCACTAAACGGTCTAGCCCCCACATATTTGAGTGTCTTGCTCCATCCTCACAATCCTCTTCGTGTTCTTAGATCCGCAGATCAGTTGCTCCTAACTGTTCCCAAGGCACGTTTTAAAGCTCGTGGTGAAAGGGCTTTTTCCATCTGTGCTCCCAGGCTCTGGAACTCCCTACCTTTAGTGGTTAGAAAAGCCACCTCAGTCGCCTCATTTAAATCACGCCTAAAAACACACTTCTTCACAATGGATTTTATTTCTTAACCTGTCTCATTTCCACTTGTTTCTTCCTATTTCCCTATTTTATTGGGTCCTCCGGCCTGTTTTTAGTATCTCTGTTTTAATTTCTTTCTTAATGTTTGTGTTTAATATTTTGTTTTTAGTCTTGCTTCTTTTTAACTGTACAGCGCTTCGTTCAGTTGTAATGCTGTGTTTTTAAGCGCTCAACAAATAAAAATGGTATGGTATGGTATGGTAAAACTCCAAAGTGGCTACTATCTGATCTAATATACAAACACCAACTGTCAATAGCCAACAGAAAAATGGCAGCAAGAAGAAGTAAGAAAAGATAATGTTCAGTTTAGAAGGTCATTACTTACGAAAAGTTACTGTAGAAGAATAGCAGATGTGACTGAAAATTCAGTATTTTTCTGTGTGAAACAGAAAGAACACCCTGGATTTTGTCTCTGTTCCAAACATGATGACCAGGGTCCTCATGCATAATGCCGTGCATAGAATTCGCACTATAACAGGATGTAAGCACAAAAGCTGAAATGTGCTTATGCACAGAAAATTCCAGATGCAGGAATCTGTGCATACTCCAACTTCCGAGTTCTACCGCTCCATAAATGCCGATCAGCGTGAAAACACACACATGTGCACGTGCCTTCTGTCCCACCCCGTCTCCTCCCAGAATAACGCCTCTTTGAATATGCAAATCAATATAAAATAGACCTTAAGCTTAGTGTTCTGTGAAAAGGCAATGGCAAATGCAAGAGGGAAAATAATAATTTCAGCGAATATGAAGGGGTGGCAAAGAAAAAACGTACTTTTTGTTGGTTTATACAGTGGGATAATCAACAAAAGGAAATTGATCGAGTGACATAGCGTGTTGGAGAAACAAGCTCAAGTTCACAAAGTCGCACAGTGCCCGACATAAAAAAAGAAGTTGTCACATATCAAAGTCGCTGTGAAAAGGCGAGATGTAGCCCACCATCTGAGTGTCATATGGAAGCTTATTAGGGTACAGTGAGGAAAAAAGGCACAGAGTAGAAAAAAGCATGAAATGTTAACTTCAATCTCGAAATATTCACTTTAATCACGTAGTTTATTTTGTCATTAAAGTAGAACATTAACTTCATCTTAAAATCGTTTAATTTACTAGTTTCTCAAATCCCATCATAACTAAAGTAGCCTGTTAAATGCTTTGTTTTGTATTTAATCTTCAATGTGCTCTGTGTGTGTGAATCACTACGTGCTTCCGTTCTTTCTCCGACAGAACACAGAATCCATTACATTCGTGATATTACAGCTCTCTAAATAATTAAAATATTGAGATGTATACGTGATATATTTTTCATGATGACAGGAGTTAAAGCATGTTATTAAACAAGGGAACACGGTGCGTGATTGTATGCGACCTTCGATGAAATTATTGTAGCAGTACTGTCTCTTTCAAACATAATATCCTCCAATTCCTGTCCTTACTTTTCTTTCTCCAAATACACAATCGCCACACAGTCAGCTCTGTAATGGACGTTAAGCCATCTGTAAGCTTACAACGACGATTCTTTAAAACTTTTAAGGAACACTGAAATATCTTCATAGTATGTGTTTAACTATATTATCCGTCTATCCTTCCAGTGTCGTACCATCCTCAGCAAATATACAGCGCAAAGCAGGAACAATCTGTGAACTAGCTAGTGCTGCGGCACCGTGTCCTCACATGTTTAATTATTAACAATACAGATTATTTAAATGAAGTTAAAGTTGTATGTGTATAATATAAACATATTTTGCTGCATTTCATCTTAAAAATGATATGGTCATCATATGTAAATACGTGCTTTATAAAGTGGCGCAGGTTGTGCAATATTATAACTGTAGTGCAAGTTTACAGTGGGGTAATTGTACTTATAAGTACAAACAGTTCTACAAGGAGTACTTGATTGAGTGAGTTTATAGTTCTTGGGATGAAACTGTGTCTGAATCGCAAGGTCCGTACAGGAATGGCTTTGAAACATTTTGCCGTGGCTGAAGCAGCGTGTGCTTGATGCTGTATACCGATAAATTCTCTTTCCGATCAGCTGCTGCTGTCATTCCCCACTCAGATACAGTGATATAAATACTCTGAGTGGTGCAGTGAGAGTAATATGGAAAAAGATGATGCACTGTGGCAACCCTTAACGGGAGCAGCTGAAAGAAGAAAAAGGTGCAGTGAGAGTAACAATGCTAAAGCAGTTATGGTATTTGGAATACTATGGCTATTCCCTGGACCATTATATTGTTACAGGTTAATTACAATCAGATGCATTACACAAATAAACAATATGCGGTTAGTTTCAGTGTATTTATAAAGCCGCGTCAGGAATGTGGTTCTAAGAAATAAAGGGTTACCACACAGGAACAGTAGCACTGCTTTGACGCTGGGTGCCGCCAGTCTGCAAAACCGAGCAGAGAACTTGCGTACCAAAGGGTATGAGGTGCCGTGGAAAAGTGCATGGCTTTACGCCAAGTGTAGGTTTTATACATCGCGATGCACCGTTTATACATGAGGCCCCAGATCTGTACTGGATTTTCAGGTCTAGGTATTGAATGTACCAGTGTGTCAAATATAGACATTAAGACATAAAACTATCTTACACATAACAGAATGCAACACATGCTGTATTAATAGTTTTTGTTTTGCTCTGATATTGTTGTAAACTGAATTTGTGTGCAACGTTTTTAAAAATATTAGAGGCATGCTATATATAGAGATATTAGAGATAACACTCACTGTAACAAAAATAAATTGAGGCTCATTAATGGCTATAAAATGAATGTTAAAGCAAAAATGCATGAATGATGCCAAATGCACTTAGACATCCACTTTTTCTTCTATGCCTATGGTTTAATAAAAAATGGTGCATACTCTTTTAGAAACAGGAACCCCCACCAACATTCTGCACCCAATTTGTATTGTCCAGGGATCAACACTGCTATGTTTTTAAAAAACCATAATGAGCATCATTTTTGTATTTAGGAGGCAGGTTAAATTCTGAAACAGTCCGTCAGATTGAGTGGCTGTGTAGCAACGTGGGCAAGGACAGCATGAAGCCTTCTAGAAAGGTCCCTCTCAGGCAAAATAAACTACCCAGAGAAGCTGATCAGTGCACTAACCTTGGTGTCTGTCTCCTTCCCATTCAGCAGTTGACGATGTATACTCGGTGGCAATGCTAGTTTGCACCTGTGAATCTAATGAAATTAGCTTGGCAAGGCCAGAGTCCAGTAATATTTTTTTCTGTACACAAAACTAATTAATTCATTTCTTGTTTGATAACTGTTGGCAGCTATAATATAGTAGCTATTGCAAAGTGGATATAAAAGCAGCATGTTGGGACAGTGGTCAGTGCCCCCTGCCTTACAGCTCTATGTGAATGGTTTGGAAACATAGCATCATCATTGTCTGTGTAGAGGCTGCATATTCCTCCTGTGACAATATGGATTTTTTCCTTGGTTACTATACTTTGCTGCCATATCCCAATGACTCAAGGTATGGTCATTGTCAAATCTGAAATCTATCTTTTATGAGAAGGTGTAGATGTGTGCATGAGTGTACAGGGGATCCTTGGGTTACAACGTCTCAACATTGTTTTAAGTTTACAAACGGTCACGCCCATAAAAACTTTTAAAAAATTGAGACATGAGACGGAATAAAGGTAAGGATTTTTTTTTTTTTTTACACTCATTTTTTTCTTTTACTTCAGTACAGTACATTTATGTCCTCTTCCTTTTTCTGTGGCTTAGTTGTGTTTTTATGTTCTAGATTATGATTTTGCAAATGTCTTAGGATAGGTAAGTGAATTAGGCTAGGGTGTGTTTCACCACAATTCGGGTTACAACACTGTTGTAGGAATGGAATTGTGTTGTAACCTGAAGACCCCCTGTATTCTGGAATGGACTGGCATGTCATCCAGGTCTGGCCCTTGCTCTGTCAATGATTTTTGATTTTACGGAATTTGTATTTAGACTGTAAAGTCAAAAATAAATCATAGCATGAGACTTAGCTATTAGGTTGTCTCATTATTTGCTATTGAATATTTACCTATGTTTCATTACTGTAGTTTGTGACAAAGTTGCTTTATGTAGTATTTGTATGAACTACTACACTTAGAGTTGCACAGAAAAGACTACCAAGGTTAAAGGGAAAGAACAAGAGAGAAAATGTAATCAAGCAGAAAGTCAAAACCAAAAATCAGTCCTATATAGTAGTACAAAATGTTTCTTCATTTCAAGGGAGACAAGTTTGCAAATTCGCCAATACTTTTAAATGGAAATTTTCAAATTTTAAAACTGTGTAGAGCAAAATCTGTTTGAGACAACTTAATGAAAATGTAACTGTTTTGACAAATTTCTTTTAAGAACAAGCATGTCACATTTCAACAAAATTGGTCCATCATGAGTTGTTTAATGCAGACAAAGATGGGTGGACAAATGGACAGACATGGGCTATCGAAACAGGTGCTTCTTGCATTATATGGGAACACACCTAAAAAAGTCTTGAACTTGAAAATTTTCTAATGTAGAGAATCGTAACAGCTACAGTCTTAATTATCATTATTGCTTATTAGTGTTCTACACACTTTAAAAATAATTTCTACAGAGAGCTTCTGGAAAGCTCATAGAAGATTATATGAATGCAAGAGGACCCTCTGACTGCCAAAAAATACACATTTTTTGGGAACTACTGAAATGCTACTATTGTGATCGCTGATTATTAGTGTTAATATACAAAAAAAAGTAGGTGTAAGGCTTCCACTTTCTACATGGCCATTCCATCACTTAAATCCAGTGCTAAGAAATTTTTTAATCCATAATTTTTGCCTGTTCTCTTGCACTTATTTCATGTAATCTGCTCTTGAATAGTTTTACCAGCAGACATTTATAACATAGCATTCTTAAAGTGTCAGGAATTCAGGAACTGAAAAGTATGGAAACAGCCCTGGACAGCCTACCAGTCTGCTTACACACATGTTGAGCCAATTTGGAATCAGCGATTAATTTAACCAGCACATCTTTGGTGATGTGGAAGGAAAAGAAGACTACTAAGTGCAAAACTAAAACAGACACAAGAAGAATGTGTAGACTCCACAAAGACAACACCCAGCAGCTAGATTTGAAGCCAAGACACTGGCTCCATGAAACAGCATCACTTCCTTCAACTTACCTACCACCATGTCTGGTCACTTTTTATCAATTTCAGCATATTCTTCATTTCCTATTGCTCAGTTTTCTGTTCTAGGTTTGTTACTCTTCTTATGCAGATACTATGCATATTTACCTCTTAGCAATTAAATATTCATGTGATGAAGCCTGATGGACTCAATGATCTCCTCTCTTTAGCAGAATCTCTTATATTATGATAAATTGGTTATAAAACAAATCAGGGTAGGTTCTTGATAAAAAAATGGAGTGAGAAATGCAGAAACATTCCAGAATAACTGGAAAATGAAAATAGAAATCAGGAAGATGCAAAATAAAGTTAAAAGTGACATGAAATTGTTAGCTTAAATACAGTACTATAATTATTTACCAGTGTGCAATCTGTATACAAATATGGATTAAAAAAAAAAAGTTACAAGCAAAGAAAGATTCAAAAAGAAGGAATGCTGCTGGATTAAATGGCACATCTAAGAGGAATAATAATGCATAAATGTTTATTAAATTAATTCAGAAAGAGGCCATGCTGGTAATATACAGTAGAATTAGCCACTCTTTGTTATCAAATATATTTTCTGACCACCTTCTATATGTGTCTCTGTGCTACAAAAGCAGCAATTGTTTAAGATTCTTTTGATTTCTTTGAGTACAACATCTAATGTGCAGCACAAACTAGACCTTGCCTTGGCCTGCGGCCAAGTATATAAAAACTTGTTACTTCATCAGATTGACAGTTTAAAAAATGAATTAGTCAGTGCTCATCTTTCACAAACACTTCACTTAAATAACAAAAGTGGTAAATGATTTTTTACACCACAGCTATGTCAAACATTATGTACACTTCAAACCCTATAAACATGCATGAAGGACATAAAAAATCTGGGCTTATTTGGCTACAGGCACACTACAAAATTCTATTGTGATGTTCCATGCATTCCATATCAAGTTTACATTTGTAGTTTAAATGGCTAAGTAACCAGGCAAATATTAAAAGGACAAGAGAATTTTGTCTAAGTGGTGACCGAAGGGGGCCGCATGTAGCAGTCAGTCAGTCAGCCATTGTAATACCCACTATATCCTAACACAGGGTCATGGGGGACTGCTGGAGCCAATCCCAGCCAACAAAGGGTGCAAGGCAGGAACAAATATCCAGGCAGGGCGCCAGCCCACCGCACCACGTAGCTGTCCTTTGCACCAATAAGACTTGCAAAGAGATAAAAAGAAAGATACAAATGTGGTCTTTTATTTAAAAAAAAACAAACTACAGGAAATAATATACAAAGGTGAGAACTAAAAGTCCATATTGCATAGACAGAAAGTAAACCAAGGAGCTTGAGCCCCAATCAGTCCGGTGGGGTGGCACTTTTCCACCACATTATAAAAGAACTGTCTGTACCCCTATTCTCTCTCCTCCTCTTTCTCTCTTCAGACCCTGGCCTCTTTTACTCCCACTAGTTGAGGGTTTGCCCCACTGTCATGTTTGTGTTGATGGGAAACATTTTATTGCTCTGCTTCTAGGGTATTTTCACTTCTGAGTTTTATCTCTGTTCTCATAGCCATATCTATGATATCTGCTACTGTGCTCTTCTCCTCCTGCAGTTATAAACGTGAATCTTTTTTCTAAGTATCTTCAGACTGCACCTTTCCATCTTCTGTGAAACATGCTTATTTTTTTATTTATAGACTGGTCTGATTTTTAAGACATACAGTATTTGGTGAGACTTTTGCAGGATTATGACCTTGGAGGTTTTATTTTCTTCACTGCAAAATGAAAGAACCAAAGATTCCCTATGGATCTTTAGTCCACTGTCAGGGAGATTTCTTTACTTGTACTTACCTTGACTTTTGCTCTTAGAAAAGTAGTCAAGGGAATTTCCCATTATGTTCCTCAGTGGCTGCTGTACACTTACTTGTCATATTCATCTTTTGCCTCTGCTACCATGTACCATTACCTTACTTATATTCTTATGCCACATGCACACTTATTTGTGCTTACTGGCTATCAATCAACTTGCCTATACATTGTATAATGGTTATGTGACTTGTTAAACCAAAGCATGTGTAACAAATTCTTCTCTACTGAAGGTTTACTTTTAACAAAACAGGAGTTATATTGTATGAGAAGTCCATGCAAACAGATTTTAATTACCTGTGTTAATTATTTGGGGGCTTTTCCTTTACTATTGTCTCTAACTAATTTGATCATCCAAAGAAGATTGATTTGGATTAGCTTGGAAGTAAGCACCCTAATGAAGGGATGTCAAGGAAATAATGCTACTGTTCTGTGTGAAGCATCCAAAACACAGGCACAAAAAAGGACAATAACTTTCTTTACAAGCCAGCCCAAAAGATGCTCAACCAGTCCAAATTACTCAGAATTACTACCTGCTTATTATGATTACTATGTTTGCAAAAAGCAGTGCTTCACCCCAAGGCAAGCCTGGCTGCAGGAAAATGGGAAGCCCTAGGCCTCACTAGGCCTCAAAATCAGGTCAGGCTTTAAAATTTAAAAAGAATATCAAAAAGTGTCAAACGCTTAAAATATGTCTCCCCGGGGAGAACCGTAAAATCTCTGGCTGGGGGTTGAGGCAAGTCCTCAAGAAATCTTTAACAAAAAGTAAAAAAATAACAACATGTTTAAATGGCAAACAGCTGGCAAAAAGGAATTTTCTAAAAGCCAATCCTTAGCAAACAAGTCCTAATACATAAACCAAAATCCTTAAAGCAGACCCAGAAAATGGAAAAAAAAAAATATATATATATATATATATATATATATATATATATATATATATATATATATATATATATATAGTAAATCCAAAGAATAGCAGTGATCAAAAGAAGAACTCACCAAATCACTAAGCACCTTCAATGAATGAGGTACTGCATTTCCTTTTAGCCTTTATAGGGCTGGCAGCAGTCCCTTAATGGTGATGGACCTCACCTCTTGAGGAACCACCCACAAAATACAAGAAACATCAGAGAACACATCTAAGCACATAGAAATGAAATAATAAATAAAACTAACATAAATTATATAATTAGACAAATAATATAAATAAATAACAATATTTATATAAATGGTAATAATTAAGGAATCAAAAATGAACAAAAGGATATGAAAAATGAATTTAAGCATATGCTAGGGGAAGAACTCTGTCTTACACATAACACCAGCCTAACAGGCCCCAAAAATACAAGCTGGCTTTGAAAGTTCAAAAAGACTATAAAATTCCCAAAATATACCAAATGCCCAAAGAGGGGATTACTGTAAATCCCTGGCTTGTAGATAAAAGGGTAACACAGAGTCTTTATAAATAGAAAATGTATGATAAAAATAGAAAAAAAAAATTAAAAAAGCAAAGTATGCATAAAAGGTAATTGTGAAGCAAACAAGTCCTTTGTAAGGAATCTATTCTTAAGGAACACTCAAAGTCATTATTGTAATGAGTGACTTCATTAGAGGGCATGCTTCGTATTCTAATATGGTGCAAGTACCCTTCCACTGATGGCAGGGTGTACCAATATAAATAAAATAAATATATTTATAAAAAATATAATTAATACAAACCTGTGTCAGAGGAGACAATGCTACTGTTCTGTGTGAAGGAACATCAGGCACAAAGCGCAGTACCACTTCTGAACTGGGGTTCCAGTTTGACACTTCCATACAGTACTTATAGACAAGAAGCCAGTCAAGAACTGACAACAAACGTAATATGGAAGTCTTCTGTCTTTAAAAGCTGAACCAGCCAGAGGAAAACCCATGCAGATAGTGGGAGAAAGTAGAAATTCCACACAAAGGCAGGACACCGGATCTATAAGACAGCAGCACTAACCCAATATGACCAGGCCGCACAAGAGTGCTTTTTTCTGTATTTAGATAAAATGAGAACAGGCAGTGTGCAATTTCAATAATAAGTGAAAGAGAAGAGTGTCAGTTAAACATAGGTTGGAACATACAATATATGCACTACCATGATAAATTCTGTAACTTAATGGTATGACAATCAGTCAGTCAGTCATTACTCAACCTGCTATATCCTAACACAGGGTCACAGGGGTCTTCTGGAGCCAATCCCAGCCAACACAGGGAGCAAGGCAGGAACAAACCCCGGGCAGTGTGCCAGCCCACCGCAGGGCACATGCACACACCAAGCACACACTAGGGACAATTTAGGATTGCCAATGCAGCTAAACTGCATGTCTTTAGACTTTGGGAGGAAACCGGAGCACCCAGAGGAAACCCACGCAGACACAGGGAGAACATGCAAACTCCACGCAGAGAGGACCTGGGAAGCGAACCCAGGTCTCCTAACTGCGAGGCTGCAGTGCTACCACTGTGCCACTGTACTGCCCTGGTATGACAATAAATGATCAAATTAAATATTGTTAAAAACTAAAATTGTGTGAGGTGTGTGGCTGCTTTGCCATCTTCTGAGATTATTTGCTGTTATTTTTATACCTTGTTAATCCTGCTTTTGCTATTATAGTGTCTTTTAGTTGTTTTTACCAGTGCACTGGGCTGTTTTGAATACCTTTGTAAATAAGTTTTATGTTAAAAATATCCCTCTCTAAATTTCAAGTATTGATGGTTAATGGCCTGTAAATCTTGAATATACAGCATGTTCAGCAGTCTCTAACACAGAAAGTCAACACTATTGGTCTTTAAACTGCAGCTAAAACTTTGATCTAGATCCATCTTTCTAAGCAATCCATTTCTGTTTACATGTTTATGTTTCCAAGCCCACCATTTCTGTGAAAAACACTACATCACAGGATCTCCTATCGACAACCTGTTCCTAATAGCAGCTTCCAAAAAATACTGCATTGCCTTTCTTTATTTTTTGGCAGCAGCTACAGTTTACAGCAGTTTATTTTTCTGTGGGAAATAAAACTTAAAAATGCAATCAAATTTAGAAAAATAAACCTGGTATTGCTGAATGTTTGTTATTATTATTAATTCATCATTATAAAGAGAAAATTATGAAAAAATATAAGTATTTAAAACAGTCTAGTATACAGTGATTTAAGAAAGTATTAAGATTCCTTCACATTTCCCCCTTTTGTTATGTTGAAATTCACTTTTCCCAAATCACATAACATTTAATACCCCAGAATGACAATGTGAAAAAAGTATTTTAGAAATTTTTACAAAAATATTAAACATAAAGAACTGAACTATCACATTGACATAAGAATTCAGACCCTTTCCAGTGACACTTGAAATCTGGCTCAGGTGGATCCCATTCTATTGTTTATCATTGAGATATTTAGAGTTCACCAGTGGTAAATTTAATTGACTAGATATGATTAGGAAAGGCATACACTTGCTTATATAAAGTCTCACAGTTGAGCAAAAACCAAGCAATTAATTGAAGGAACTGCATGCAGGGCTTAATAACAGAATTTGTTGAGGCACAGATCAATCTCCAAATTCAGGTTGTGCATAGCTTGTTGCATCACATCCAAGAAGAATCCAGGCTGTAGGGTCTGAATTTTTCAATTGAGTGTTGAATTTAATCAAATTTAACATAAGGCCACAACATAAGAAAATGTGAAAAAAGAGAAGGAGTCGGAATACTTTTTGATGGAACTGTATGCTTGATTATGTCAAGGGGTTATAGGAATGGCATTTTTAAGGTTTAAAATATTTTTTCAGTATGTGGCAATGTTTTAATACACTGGAGAGGGTTTCATTGACTGGGGTGTCCTCTTGTTTTACAGTGGGTGTTTCTTCTAGGTTATAACACATCATACTAAACTGGAAAGGTCATTGTACTTTAGTTGCAGCAGTCAATACAGAGATGTTTGCAATAGCTTTAGAAAAACATAAATGAAACATACTTAGTTCGATAACACATATTATAGAATATAATCTCAAGCATGATGATCACAAGAGTTTTTAAGATAAACAAAAATAGCATTTTTCAGCAATGAATATACAGTAATCTCAAAGCACTTTATAAGTACAATGTGGTAGAAATATTTTTGAGATAAGTGCACTATTCATGTCAAAATTGTTCTTACAATTGTATATTTTTACAACTGGAACACAGACTGGGGAAGTTATCAGCTCGAGAGGACTTATTGACTCAATGGTGGAACTAAATCACCAAAGTTGTAGTTTCCAATCCATTTCCTCAGCCACTAGATCTATATCCCTTACGAACAGGAAGGAGTCTGTTTATTAGGCTCCATAATTTAAAATCATACTTCTTCCCTCGTTATAGAACTTTTCTTCAGAACTTCTAAATCAAAAAAAATTAAAGCTTCCCTAGATTGGAATGAGTTGTCAGGTTCAACAATGAACTGCCCAAAATTCTTAATATTGGTAATTTCTAACAATTATACCCAATGCCTGTCAATACCACACTCAAACAGAAATGAGATGTTAAGTGAGCCAACTGAAGACCAGGAAACACAGGGTGTCAGACTTCAACCAATTTCACACCAAACAGTTTCTTAATTAGAAGCAAATTCTTTTTGTTAATTACACGTTATTTGATTTAATGGCTTGTTGGTGCACGTATTCTGAAGCAGCAGACATTTCTGGAATTGTTCCAAAATGCCAAAATGTTTTGAGGATCTAAGAAGATCATCATTTATCTTCAGATATTGAATGATAGAGGCAGGATAGTTGTTCATGTGTTGGCTTGTTTTGTATCTTATTTATTGCTAGGATAAGTAAACAATTAATGGGACTGGATCTTAAACAAAAAAAAACAATTAAAACAAGGCAAAAGAAGTAAATTAGCAGCAAAACTGGCCAGTAATTAAGAAATGGGATTCAATGAAAACTTGCCGTCACAGTAGTGCTCCAGTACATTTGGAGACTATTGGGTTACTCTTTAAAGTTTCTTGGGCCTGTGTATGCTCTTAATGGTCTTATAGAAAATAAGCATTGATTGATGATAAATTTAAAATCACATGCACAGTACTATGATTTTTCTGAGCTTTAACAAGTGGGGCCCTAATAAAATTTTACACTATTGGGTGATGCTCACATTTTATTTAAAAAATGTATTTAAATGTTACAATTAGAATCTACTATTTATAGAGCAGAAAAGAATGTTAGATTTTTATTATTTGCTAAAAATTTGTAACTAAAAAATAAGCAAAAAAATTACAAATTAGTTTTTGATACTTAAGAGAAAAAAATAATAAAGGTCTAAGTGGACACAAATGGCAATATTTCCCTTCAAAGCATTTTAGTAGTATATTTTTAAGAAGGCTGTAACAGACTAAAAGCACCTTTGTTAAATTTATTATCTCTATATAATAATTAATATAATCAGCCAATATGGAGATTAAACAAGAGGGGAAGAGTAACTAGAAAGGGGACTGTGGTCTGCTAGGACAATCCCGGAAGGTTCTGCTCATTGTATACAAATCCCAAGTGATGGAACAGGGAGCATATATAGATATATATACACACATGTAAGAACTGTCATTCACAGTCTTGTAGGTGCCAGTAAAATGTGGTCAGATCGGCTCAGTTGCACTGCAGGTTTACATTTAAAGGTATTGATTTTAAAATAGAGCAAGCCCAGCTTGTTGCGTCTACAAATTCAATATGCTAATTGAGGTTGGCTTTTTGGAATGTCCTACTGGTTATCTTAACGGTAATCTTGGGTCAGAATGGGTCATTCATTAGAACATTAATACAGAGTGAATCATTCTGTTCCTGAATTAATAAACCTTAATCTGGATGATGTAACTTATATCCCTAGGCATTAACATGGACAAATTCAGTCAGTATTTCAATGACTGAATAATAAACGTAGTTTTAATTGTAATTTGCTCACTTTTTCATAATTGCTCATTCAATCATTTCCAATCCCGTTCCTTCCTTTTCCACTCAATCTGATCATATCTGGTGAAAAAATGTTGAGCAATAAAACAGCATCTGAAATAAAACGTTGAGCTGCAAATGCCACAGTACATGAACTTGCCATTAACTGCCATGGCATGTAAATGTTAATTCACATTTATGGAGACCAGTTCTGAGTACTTTACACCTTGCTTTCACCTTGAGTACTTATCCTTGCTTCATAGTCTATCTTTCGACAAGCTGCTCCTGTGGTATGATGCAGCAGGCAGTAATCACAGTGCTACCAGCTGAGTCTGGGAATATTTAACATATACATTATTAATATATACAAACTTTACATTCTTATAGTTTGTTACATGTCCAGATGTTAGCGACATAGGCAGCCATCGGATGCTGATGATCCTCTTTACTCACACTGTGACAATTTTCAAATTCCCAGCTCATCCAAAAGGCAGTTGACACAGGCTGACTGCTCAGGTATGCGTCTGCGATGACAGATGTACATCTTCGATTTATAAATTCATTTAAGATTAATAGTAACAAGCCAGAAGTCTAATCTTAATCATAATAACAATTAAACAAATTGCTTAATAATAAAACAAAATAAAAGAGTGTAGAAAATAATGATTCAAACCCAGACCATAACAAAAATATTCAAAAAAGCAACATTAATCTCCTTAACATTACACCCGAGTGTCACTTGGGCTGTAAAACAAGTGCTAAAAGCATTAATCCCGAGTGTTACTCGAGTAACAGCATAGAAACATCTCACGTAAGACCAGAGGTTTACTCGGGCTGTAAAAGTGCCAACAGCATTAGTGCTAACTGTAACTTTTGCAATGGTATAGGCATGTCTCCCATAATTGTCAGGGCCGTGCGTTACCTGACCAATGGTTACCTTTGCATATTCTCCTAGCCTCATAATGGCATTTTGTAGGAAACACCTCTCATCAGCAGTGATGACGGAGTGAATCTGCCTTCAGGCAGTGAAACTGAAGTTGACAGTGAAATTGAACGTGATTCTGGTGAATCTGAAATTGACTGTCCCGTCACTTGCACATGTGCAGTGTTCTGTTCATATTATATAATTCATCATTATTATTCTTTCTATACTTTTGACTTTGCACTTTTAGTGTGTTCAGTGTTTTACAGTAGAAAGATGAGATTTAATAAAAATGTAAATTTTCAAGCCAAAAATGCAAAGCTTTTTACATGTTTAAGAAAGAAACGCAACACTAAGGAGGTTAAACAACAAAAGAACAGAAGTTACATGACTAAAGCTAATCTTCAGCTCTTATCATATAAGGTCTACCTATTTGGTAATGCATCATTAATTCATAATAGGCCAATCTGAGAAGACCTGTGCATACTGAAGTGCCTTAACATCAAATTATCAAATGAACAAAGCCCAATCTGGTTTTTAAACCACAGTGGCCTGGGTCGATGCATGACTATGGGCAAATTATTTGTGAATTGCTAAGTTCTTGGCTCTTCAGCTATGTCTGAGTGATTTGCTTCCAAGATTAGGTCCAAAGATAATTTGATGAATTTAAACATTACAGCACTCTGAATTGTTGTGATCCCAGCAGCAGAATTTGTTAGCTACTCTTTTAGTCCAATAAATGGTGCACTTTTATTTGTTCCTTGTTCACTCAGCAATTAGGAAGTATAGCGTGTTCTTGGTACTTGGCACATGATTATCGACTCTGTATTGTTTTGTAGTTTGTCTCTGGATGCTTACACATGAAATGGGCCTCTATTATAGATTATAGTAGATCTCATGTAATGTGTGTAATGCTTTAACAAACAAGGTTTTTTTTCTAGTACTATACAGGCTAAATTGGGGTGTTTTTAAAAGTCCATATCCCAATCCAAATGTATTTAGAAACCACATTTAAAACAAATAAAGACAAAATGAGATGAAAGTACTGTACAATATAAAAACAGGACTAAAAAATTAACAGAAACAATAATCCACTAAAAATATCACAATACATAAACACCAATGATCCAAACCCAAACCAACGGACTTTCCGATTCCTAAATATCACAAGCAAGTACATTATACTACATCCCCAAAACCAGAGTAAGAAAGTGAGACATTAGGCAGGATTTAAATGTTTGAACAGTGGAAGTGATTCTGACATGTCACAGGTATGGCGTTCAAAAATTTTGGGGCAGCCACTAAATTTGAGGCAGCCACTAAAAAGACCTGATCACCACTCTGAATGCAGTGAGTATGTGTCACTGGAAAAAAAGAGATTGGGAAAAAGACCTGAGCATCCCGCAGGTGATGGAAAAAAAAAAAAGATCTGAGATATGGGGAAGAGTATGGTTATTTACAGCTTTAAACCCAAACAAAAGCACCTTAAACAGTCTTATACCTAATGCAGCCAAAATGAGAGGCCAAGAGTGGAGTAATGTGTTCCCTCTTTTGGGTGCATGTCAATAACCTGGCTGCCACATTTTCAAGCAGCTGCAGCATAGCTAAAGTGAACTGACACCCAAGTACAATAGTCCAGTTGTATCAGAGGCTTTCACCCCCTTTATGTACATTGTGTGTCTAGGTATAAATGAAAACCCAGAGCTTACAACCCCTTAGGGTTTCCAAGAAGTTCATATACTTGTGTAACAATAAAAAAGGGATTGGTGCACTATGAAAATTACAGTGTTGTAATATACATTTATTGTTGGGGGAATATTAAAAAGACCAAAAGCTCAGGAGTTTGGCATACAATAAATCAGGGGCTTAAGCATTTAAAGCCACCCTCCATAACTGGTCTAGGTTCACAAAAAATATGTACACAAATAAAAAAGCATACATCTATGCACACGTAAAGTATAAATCACACCGACGGTTTGATTGGTTGGCTTCATACACCAGTGTACCATTGTTAGGTATTTATCTCAAAATCTCAAATGCCCAAACGATTCCAACTTAAATTTCTGAAAACAAGATCACACAAGGAAAAAAAGAAGTGCAGTAAAAACTACATTTTCAGGAACCTCTACACAACCTTACATACATTCATCGCCTGAGCACATTTTGTCCAATTAAAGGTCCGGCATTGGCCATTTTATGATATCGCTCACATGAACAGCAGTACCTACCTGACAAACTCAAAGCCGGACACACAAGCACATGTAATCAGAGAGATGCAAACATTTAAAGACGAACAGATTGACAAACTTGGTAACACACACGTTACTCTGATATGACGAATTCCAACTGTCATTATTTTATGCATGGTGCTGGTTAAAACACAAGTAGAAAATATGTCTTGGTTTTCTGCTGTGGAGCGCTTTAATGAACTTTGTACAATTCAAAGAAATGAAGACCCAAAAAGACTGCGTTACAAGCGCTGTCGTCGTGTCGTATCGGCTTTGTCCTTCCTTGAACAGAAAGTCCAGCGGCCGCAGAACTTTTTGCTTGAAGTCGTGGACCCTTTAAGTTACAGTATAAACAGTCCCATCACTACGCCACACCTCTTCCTTCGCGCAACTGCGCTAACACGTGGTATAGCCACAATTCTGTAGAGGCCCACCCTACTTCGCGCGGATTCGTCACAATAAGAGAACAGCGAAAGCCCGATTGGTAACTTGTGTTTTCTATCATCTGCCCACGCGCCTATTGTTGCCATCCTGTCCATGAATGACGTCAATCGTATCTAAGGGTCTTTCAGAGCCAACCAATGTTAAAAGGTGTAGTACCAGTGGGAAAGTAAGTAAATTATTCTTATTGTTCTTAGCATTACGTATCAAACATGCCAAACTTAGGAATCAGCTTTAAGTGTCAATTCGTGGTACATTTACAATTTGTGCTATTCGAACGGATACATTTCAATTAATTATTTCAAGACACATGGAGACGAATCCTGACCACACCACAGTATAGCCTCACCTCCGATAAACTGACGTCATTTGACAGCTATGAAGGGTTTTCTTCCCCTACGCGGGAAGCAAAATATATAGTTCCTACACTTGAATGTTTGTTAGTATTTTTGTAGTTAGGAGTTAAGTTATTTTTATTCATGAGCCGGCCGACGCCGTCATAAAACCTGTCAGGTCTGGATTATAAACTGCCAGTCATATCTGATGACTATTACAATAATACTAATAAAACCTCGCAAGCTCTGCCTGCCAACTCAGGTGGTGTATTGGCCGCGCCGCCGGGTTCCTCTGCGGAGGAATCAAGAAGTAGAGCTGGGGGAGGAGTGAGTCGGGCGATGGGGCGGAGTCAGCGGGCACCTAGAGGCTGGGCCCTCTTTATCGCCCGTGTTTGAGTTTGTCACTTTCCTAAAAATAGAAGCCCCGTGTATCAATGTGAGGGAGAGTACGTTAATGTCACAGTGTATCCATTGGAGTCATTGATACAGTGTATCTATATCCGACAGGGGACGGGAAGGAAAAAAGCGGTGAGTAATTAAAAATAGAAACAATGTTGCACTATGGGACTCGGCAGCGCGAGACTAAAGGAGCGAGAGGGAGAACGATAGCATACAGGAGTGTCAAGAAGACCAAGGCTGCCGCGCAGTTTTTGCAGTGAAATGCCGCTTCGTTTGGGCTTCAGCTTACGCGAAATAAGCCGTGACAACAGTCGCAGCATGCTCGCCACCCGGGTTTACATATGGATTTTTTGTTTGATGTCAGTTCAGAGGAGCTGTCAGCGTTCGTTTGCTATTTTTCTAATTACTATAATTGAACGCACAGTAGTCATTACGGCTTGCACTGTTGGGAACGTGGAACCGATAGAGAAAGACGGTGGAAGTCATTTTCCTGATTTCCTCTGTCCGCTTTTCGATAATATCTCTTATTTCATCTCTCACTTTCAGTAAGGGACGTGGGCAAAGAAGAGTTGGCACTTGAGTGTGTACAATCTTGTGAATGAGTCGGTCTGTCTGTCGGTCGGTTGTTTCTTGATGCCCCGAGCAGCGGACAGGAGCGCATCTCCTACCGTCACAATGGCTTCAGGTCTGGACAGAAAAACTTCAGTTATGATATACCAGAGGCATTTTAACTTGCAGATAACGGCCACTAAGCTCGCACAACAAATTGCCTCCAAGACAAGAGGGTGCGTGCAAACGCTTGCCAAAGTTGAAGGAAAGAGGTTAAACTTTTCCTTTTGTACCGCCCCATTTGCGCCCCCACTATTTTTGAGAGGAGTCAGTTCCCGTCTTGTCCTAACTGCTTGTCGACTTGAGCTTATTGATATGACAGCTGTGGATTGTTTAGAAATGTCAAGAGACAGTCATTTCTCAGTCGGTCGGCTCTCAGTGGATATAGCGCCCTACATGCCCGCTGCATGATGTAAAGAAAATGGATACGCGCTGATGGCGAGCTGGTATTGCTGGCATGCAGGGGTGTAAGTTTCCTCCCCAAATGTGGTGATGAAAAATCGGTAACTGCTAATAATTGAACTCGTTAAAGTCATCACATTTTTGCTTAAAGTAATACCCATGCCACCTTGTCTTTACCCTATTTTGGTGCATGCTGGTGTGATCTTGTGGACAGATCATTAAAAATCCCTAGACGGGGTGCTTCCTTTCCATTTATTTGTATGTAGTCCAGGCCTTTTTATAGAGTTAGGCAGCAAAATACAATATTAGACAATATATATTAATTTTTTATCAGACACATCAAAGTTACAGTTAAGTGTATGGACGCTTTGAACCAGTTAGAAAAAGTTGACTTTTTGCCTGCTAATTTTACCCTTCAGGTACTTTCTTAAAATTAATAGTGAAAGCCCAGATTATATTTATGATTTGTACGTGAATATACTTCTGTGTTGACTTCCTTCAGCTGAAGCTATTATGCTAAATTCTTTATGCATCTTCTACCTTTTGAGCTTCATTGATAGTCATCTGTAACAAATTACCTGCCACAATTCATAAAGTCTCATGGGAATTTAGTACAAACTGTGCTTGTTCAAGAAGCAGCTGGTATAGGGAATGTTGGCACATTTTACTTGCTTAATAATTTTATGTGGATTTAAAAAAAAAAATCTATGTACTGTATGTTTTGAATATATGACCACGTGCTTCTCGTAACAAACAGCAAGTGACCTCTGGTAGTATAAGCAGAAAATACATTTATATTTTATAGCTGATGCCAGAATTGTTTTAAATTATGTTATTCATTTGATCAATGAAATGGGATTTTGTACCATTGGTTTAAGCAAGGTCCACAGGTGTGTAAGAGAGACTTGATTTTAGATGGGGTATAGTATACTCAGCAGTGAGCAAAGGACGCAGAGCTGCCTAAGGGCAACTGAAAAGAACATTAATCTAACAAGTACATTTTTGTGTTAAAGTAAAAATTATTGTTGAAGTAAACAAAGTACATGTTTTTCTATTGATCTATTTCCAATCTAAGGTCTAGGCAGATTAATGTCTAAATATTTCCTTAAATTAAATATTGTTTGTATAGCCTTATATAGCATACCGTCCTTCATTCAGACCAATCAAAAAATAAAAATGTGCATTTATGCTATAAACACTTTGATTATTAATATTTGGTATTTGTGGTACAATATTAATTTTTAATGCTGGTTTTTTAACGTCCGCTTTATATGCACAGTACATACTGTATATGATTTCTTTTTTTGAATATTACATCAGTGTTATGTAATTAGTCCAAGAATATACAAAATTAGTAAATACAATAAAATTTCAAACACTTTTATGACATTTTTTTTATATGGGAAGTCTGTTAATCCCCCAAAGCCCCCACCCTTACCCAAATAATTTCTCCACAAAGCCATTGACCATTGAATGTGTTCTATGCCTACATTCCAGGTTATGTCCTCACTGAACTGTTGTTTAGTAATCATAATAGTGGAGAATGGGAATGTATATATATCCAAGACCTTGCATATACTTTAAGGCTTTTGAAGCCAGTGATTTAAGTATCATTCTTAGTTACATTTTTGCCACAATGACCAAGCCCTTATTCTAAATTTTAAATGTTAATATCCTTTAGCATATTGAAGTTCTGTATTTTTTATTTCCACAAGAAGCTGTCAACTTCCTTCCATTTCTTATGCTATGGCTAACTGTCTTTGGGAAAATTTCTAACAGTTTTTCATGTTTATAGCCATTCAGGCTAAACAGAGTTGTTATGTGCAATTTTTCTGTGCAACTAAGCATCCTAATACTTGTGTTGATCATGTTCCTGTTTACTTGGCCCTTTAAAGAGAATCAATTTATTTAGGTAGATATACTTTATTTGTCCCCATGGGGTGATTTAAAAGATTTACAGAAGCTCCAGAAAGAACAGAAAATGTGTTGTATATCCTTGAATAACATACCCCCCGTAATTCTGACAATCCAAAAATAGAAATGTGCATTTATTGTGTTAATATTTTGACTTCTAATGTATGATATTTGCACTACTATATATGTTAATATTTAACACCTGTTTGACAACTTGTGCTTTATATACATGGTACTATGATTCCTTTCTTTTTATATTTTTAGAGTTACTAGTATAGTACATATTTGTTCAACTGAAGTTTCAGTGTTTAACACCCTAATGATCTCCTCTTTTTTTTAGATTCAACTTTAATTTATTGTACATCATAGGGAAAGTTTATTCTTGATTGCTTATTCAGTAATATTATAACAAGAGCCATTAAATAAAAAGGCAAGGAAGAAGGATGTACATTTTCATATATCATTTTCTGACACACTCCATCTAGACCAGGGTTGCACAGGGGGCTGGAGCTTGTCTCAGGTAGCATAGGGTGCCAGCCACAGGGCTTAACACATGTGCACACACTAGGACTAATTTTAGAGTTCTCAGTTTACCTAACCTGCATGTCTTTGAACAGTGGGAGCAGCACCCAAAGGAAACGGCCTTGCAGACATGGGTAGAACATGCAAAACCCACACACTGAAGACCTGTGATGTGAATCCTGTTTTCCTTACTGTGAGGTAGCGGTGTGTCTGACAGTGCAACCGTACTGCCCAAAGGAAGTACAGTTACGATATGTTCAATTCCCAAAACAACCCATATTACAATTTATATGGCAACATTCACTCCTAATGCACATTTAGCAATTCTCAATATCCTGAGTCCAAGTTACTGGATATCTGTAACCCAAAGAATACTGTGCAGTTTTATTATCTATGTGTATACATGTTTTCAGTCCCAGCAGTGAAGGTACACAAGTACCAGTGGCGTAGCTCGAGTTTGTGCCGCTCGGGGCGGTGCTTCAATTTGCCGCTATTTAAATACAAAATTTAAATAGAAAATTAAAATGACGTATAGAGAAAAATTAAGATACATTTTGCATAGATTTATTCATATATAAAGAAACGGCAATATTTTTTTATATACATTTATAAGCATCAACTAGGTAAGAATATAGTATAGACGCACTGATAAGCCGTGTTCTAATTATTAGTTTAATATAATTATGCTACGAAAACCACAACCAAAGTAGGGTACAAGTGATAGGTGGGGACGTTTTCTGCGCAGAGCAAAACGCATTCGGATTAATACCAAAATTATCAATTGTAACTTAGTTGTTTATCTTCCTAGAAATTATTATCGGTGTAATGTTTGTGTTTATTTTTGTCATTGCCTCATACATTTCAACTGCTGTGTCTGATGCAGAAGGACAGTCTGAACATTATTTTTCAAGCATTTGTGGTTAAAAAAATCAGAGAATTTTACTTTTTTCATACATGAGTGATATTTTTCCGAACCCTGCTGCTGACACACAAATTGTACTAAGCCTTGTCCCCAGAAATGTGCCGCCTGGGGCGGACCGCTCCTTCCGCACCCCCCAGCTACGCCACTGACAAGTACCTCAAAAATACTTAATTTGCTTCAGCACCATTGAATTTATTCAGTACTAGCCTCATTGGTAAATGTGTGGGGGTATTACCAGGAAGTTTCATTTAGACACTAAGTTTAGGTTTTATTATTTTGTATTTACAGTAATCCCTCGCTATATTGCGCTTCGACTTTCGCGGCTTGGTACATGCTTCCTCAGTTGGTTTGCCCAGTTGATTTCATACAAGGGACACTATTGGTGGATGACTGAGAAGCTAACCAGTCAGAGCACACAGTTAAGTTCTTGTGTGCTGAATGCGGTGTTAACCAGGAAGTCTCATCTCGCTCATTCAGCATCAACGTGTTTCGCTGTGTAAAGAATTAACTTTTGTGCTCTTTTGTGTTTATCTTTGTGCATAGTCAAGCCCTTCATTATGGCTCCAAAACGATCTGCTCCTGCTACTGCTTCTGGGGCCATGCCCAAGCGCCAACGGAAGATGTTAACGATTGCCGAAAAAGTAAACGTTTGGATTTGTTGAAGGAAGGGAAAAGCTACACCGCTGTAGGACGCCATTACAGCATCAATGAGGCTACGATTCTTTTTATTTAAAAAGTAGGAAAGGAATATAAGATCTACGGCCGCAGTGTCCTTTTAACCAGGGTGCAAAATGAGTTGTAAGTGGATGTAATAAGGCAGTAGTCTGGATGGAATCTGCTTTAGGGATTTGGATTGAAGACTGCCAGAAGAAGAACAACGGCAGTGCTACACAATCGCCTGAAGAGGCTCCTTTAGAAGGGCTGTAACGCTCTTCTTTGTTGTGCAGTAAAATTAAACTCATTGTTATCGGACGTCATCGTGTCATTGTTGGTGAGTAACCATAATTAATTTTCTACTTACAGTACTTAGTACATGTACGTACGTTTAGTGTCACTGTACACACATTTACTGTATACAATTTTTCTTGCATTGTACGTATTTATTGCTGGTGTCTTATCTTAATGGCTGTAACATATGTGATATCGCAGACACTCTATCTTTAAAATAATATTTAGGTTTTACTGTATATAAACTGTGTGTTTACATACATAATTTCAATGAATCTTGCCTAATATCTAAGAGAATACAAAGGGATTATGCTGTATAACTGTGCAGGGAATATTTATAAACAGTGTGGGAGAGTTTATAAGGGCTTAAAATATATAAAAATAACCATACAAACATATGGTTTCTACTTCGCGGATTTTCACCTATCGCAGGTAGGTCTGGAATGCACCCCCCACGATCGAGGAGGGATTACTGTATTGTACATTATTAATTACAGGCTGCAGAGTGCTGCCACTGCACCTGGCTGGAGACCTACTGTAGATTATATTAATGGCTGGTCAGTGACTGTGCGAAGCTGGCATGTTTTTGCAATATTCACAGAAGTTCTACAATCTAAAGATGTAATCTTAGATTGATAAACAGAATTAAATCATCCCAATGTAAATAAATGTAACTATGCTCACTGAAGGACTGGCATCCTGCCTGGAGTTGGTGTCTGCTTTGCACCAACTGCTGCAAAGATCGGATTCTATTTCCTGTCACCTCAAGTGGTCGCATATAGGAATTGTTAACTATGAAGAAACCTATTGTAAAATAAATTGATTACAACACATGGGCTGTATGGTATGAGAAGAAGCATATAACACTACTGAAAGCACTTCAAATTAAAAACAAATACCCATTTATATATTCTGTCGTCTTTATTTGTAACATATGATCAGTTGGGTCTTTAGTTGCAGTGAAATGGACCATGTAAGCTTTAAGTGGAATTTTGTAAATGCTGGTTTCCTGCCTCATTCCTTCTGTTAGTTGCTGGAGCCACCCTTGTAGATCTGGCTGCCCCTACTTCTGCTTACCCTTGTGTTGCAAGGCCTTATTTTCCACCACCCAAATATAGTAGTAAAATTTGTATTAAATATATTCACATTATTTTATTAAAAAATACTGAATCTGGCGCCTATTATACTATTGTTTTAAATAAGAACATTTATAAAGACCCAGTTTAATTATTGCATGGTTGTGGGCAATTCTTCAAACTTTTTATCTCTTCTAGTTCTTTGGTCTTAGTTGCTAGCACTGGTGCCTTGTAGCTCCAGAAGCCCAGTTACGGTTTGTGTGGAGTCTGCAGATTCTCCCTATGATGTGGATTTTCTCCAGGTACTACACTGTGTGCACAATTATTAGGCAAGTGAGTATTTTGACCATATCATCATTTTTAATGCGTATATTCCAACTCCAAGCTGTATTAGCTTGAATGCTTATTGGATTTAAGCACGTCAGGTTATGTGTATTTGTGTAATGAGGGAGGGTGTGGCCTAAGGAGATCAACACCCTATATCAAGGTGTGTAGAATTATTAGGCAGCTAGTTTTCCTCAGGCAAAATGGGCCAAAAAAGAGATTTAACTGACTCTGAAAAGTCAAAAATTGTAAAAAGTCTTTCAGAGGGATGCAGCACTTTTGGAATTGCTAAGATATTGGTGTGTGATCACAGAACCATCAAACATTTTGTTGCAAATAGTCAACAGGGTCGCAAGAAACGTGTTGAGAACAAAAGACGCAAATTAGCTGCCAAAGATTTGAGAAGAATCAAACGTGAAGCTACCAGGAACCCATTATCCTCCAGTACTTTCATATTCCAGAGCTGCAACCTACCTGGAGTGCCCAGAAGTACAAGGTGTTCAGTGCTCAAAGACATGGCCAAGGTAAGGAGGGCTGAAACCCAACCACCACTGAACAAGAAACATAAGTTGAAACGTCAAAACTGGGCCAAGAAATATCTGAAGACAGATTCTTTTCAAAGGTTTTATGGACCGATGAGATGAGAGTGACTCTTGATGGACCAGATGGATGGACCTGTGGATCAGTAATGGGCACAGAGCTCCACTCCAACGTGGAGGTGGGGTACTGGTATGAGCTGGTATTTTTAAAGATGAGCTAGTTGGACCTTTTGCATTGAAGATGAACTCAAAATCAACTCCCAAACCTACTGCCAGTTTTTCGAAGACACTTTCTTCAAACAGTGATACAGGAAAAAGACCATGATTTTTATGCAGGCCAATGCTCCATCACTTGCATCGAAGTTCTCCACTGCGTGGTCAGCCAGTAAAGGCCTTAAAGATGAAGGAATAAAGACATGGCCCCCCTTTCTCATCTGACCTAAACCCTATCGAGAACTTGTGGGCACTTCTTAAACGTTAGATTTACGGGGGAGAAAAACAATACACCTCTCTGAAGAGTGTCTGGGAGGCTGTAGTCACTGCTCCACAAAAAGCTGATCGTCAACAGATCAAGAAACTGACAGACTCCATGAATGGAAAGGCTTATGACTGTTATTGGAAAGAAGGGTGGCTATATTGGTCATTGATTGATTGATTTATTTTTTTTGAAATGTCAGAGATGTTTATTTGTAAATTGTGAGGTGTTTGTTTATTATTCTCACTATAACAGATGAAAATAAACAAGTGAGATGGGAAAATTTTCATTTTTCCTTTAGTTGTATAATAAATCTGCACACTAATAGTTGCCTAATAATTGTGCGCACATATGTATTCCCCTGATGATGTTCACACTCACATTTCCGTTGTGAAACATTCAGGTTTCAGGTTTATTAACATTTTGGATTGACTGATAGCACTGTGTTTGTTCCATATTAAAATTAATCCTCAAAAATACAACTTGCCTAATAATTCTGCACTCCCTGTATAGTTTTTATAGTTTTCCTAGCACATCCCAATAGCATACATTTTAAGATAACAGGTTTTATGTGACCTGTGACGGGAATGAGTATACTATGTGATGGACTGGACTGGCAGCTTGTGGAGGGTTAATTTATACCTTACAGTCAGTGCTGCCAGGTTATACATCAGCCCGCAAGACGTTAAATTGGGTTAAGCATGTTTGACAGATGATGGATGGGCTTTTCTTAATTATAATTTGCAAACACTATAACAAATCTGTGTTGTGTAGAAATATATTTGTGTATAGTATAACCATATAGTTTATTTTTGTTGAGTTTTAGTTTACTGATGTCTTGTGATAAGGAGTTAACTTTGATAAAGTGGGGGTTACAGAAATGAGTATTTCGGCCCCACATTTAATCTTGTATAGTGGTTTTATGTAGAGAACATTATTCCAAGGTACTTTATAAGCCACTTTATTTGTGGACCACAGTCACTGCTTAAGATCACATGGTAAGTCAATGGTGACTACAAAACTGTCTGACTGTGATTTGCATTGTAGTTTAATAAATTGATGAGGATGTAAAAATATAGCCTTGTATTGTTTAACTGCAATCATTCCCCTCAATTAATGAAGCATTTAGTGTTTTTCCATTCACTGAAATGTTTTTTTCTGAACTTACTCTTTCGATTCAGGGATTGTAGAATTCTAAAGGTTTTATCAGTAGGATGAGCTGAAAACAAAGACCAGCCCTGTACTTGAGTATGATACTCGCACACAAATGCTCATTCATATCCCACCAATTCACTTAGCATTCATGTTTTTGAAGTTGTGAAGAAAGCCATGGAACGTTAAAAGTTTTTTTTAATTTGTACAAGTAATGAACAGAATGTGAATTGAAACCAGTTCTCAAACACTGTATTGTGGTACCACTAACTTTTCACAGTTGTAAAGTTGAGAAATATAATGTACTAGCCAACCCGCGGCGTATCATACGCCGCATAATCAGGCTGCTTTTTAAATGATTTTTAAGCACAGAGGAAAAAATAAACATTTGAAAAATCCGTAATTTAATAAACCACCAAGAAAAGTAACATTGCAACAATGCACGCTATGAACCAACATAAAATTGTCTGTGACTGAAAACCGGAGGAGCGCCGTCGCACTTTCTCCTTCCAAAGCGAAGGACGGGGTTGAACGGCGCTCGTTCAGTACGCACTGCCCGCTTATGTGCCCGCCCCCAACTCCCTACCTGAGTCGCTTTCATCTGTGTACAGTCCACACGCACCTGTGAGTCACGTTGACTGTTAATTGTCCAAACACCGCCTCAGTCGGTTTCCACTTTGATTTTTCATTGTTCTTTGCGGTTCCGGCTGCTTTTTTTTTTTTACATATAATGCACCAAGTCACCCGACAATGGGGGACTTCACAAAGGGCAGGGACATAATAAGTGCAAGCGTATGACCCACACGTACTGGGAATTTCTCGTTCGTGGGGAACAATTGGAAGCCACGGTCTGCAGTAGCGGACATACAAGTGCATCACAGACCTGTTAATGCTCAATCTTACGTGGCTGAAAGCCACTTGTCCCTGTAAGATTTTGGACGCTGACCGATGTTGGGTTGTGTAACTATTTAGCAGGCCGGAGTCTTGTTCGTTTTCGGAAATAACCAGCCAAATCGCTCCACCAACTAAGAACTGCCATGCACCACCACCCACAGAATCGAGAAAGAGCTATCAATCTGTCAATCCTGTCCGTGTCCGGGCCGGGTGAGGTTTCCTGTGTGGAGTCAAATGAAGCGAAAGGCTCCACACCTGGTGGTGCCCTTCCGTCAATTCCTTTAAGTTTCAGCTTTGTAACCATACTCCCCTGAACCCAAAGACTTTGTTACCGGTTGGCTGCCCGGCGGGTCATGGGAATGACGCCGCCGGATCGCCTGTTGCGGGGCCTGCATTGGTGAAGCAGGTGAGACGGTAATGAAACAGAGGCACAGGGCTTATTGGTTTTTAAAGACTGCTTCCTTCATTGGGTTTTAACCAGTGCACGGAACGAACCAACACACAATCGTCCGTGCGGTGCTCAGGGTGGAACGGAGGAGAGGAGAAGGACATCCACTCGGCTCCCTCCGTCATGCTAGTCTGCTGATTTCTCGTTCAGTATACACTGCCTGCTCATGTGCCCACCTCCAACTCGTCACTTGAGTCGTTGTCGTCTTTGTACAGTCCAGATGCACCTGTGACTCACGTAGACTTTTCATTGCTCTGTGCGGTTTTGGCTGCCTTTCTATATATAATCCACCAAGACACCCGACCACGGTGGGAGGGTGTGTACAAAGTGCAGGAGTATCTAAGAAGACGCATGTTTGGTCGCCGATGCGAATTGCTGTATGTAGCGTGTAAAACAGTTTGCTATAGTGCACGCGCCGCGTGGCGTAGTAAAACTCGTTTTTTAAAGACTGCTCACTTCATTGTGTTTTAACCTCAGTTGTAAAGGAACGTTTTAAGGATCCCATGGGATACCCCTCGCCAACAGTTTTACACGCATATGGCATTCACCTCCGCAGAAACATGCCTCTATTAACAGTCAACGTGGGTCAGAGCTGCATGTGACCTCTACGACAGGCGAATATAAATGACGCCGGTTTTTCTGTGTCGCCGCGTCCGAGTTGGTGGGCGTGGCTCTGTGAGTTGTCGTCGTATCCAATGGTCTTGGAGTTGGTGGGCGTGGCTCCTTTCTGCGGTGCCATAGGTGTCTCACTTGTCGGCGTTTAGTGAATCCACGCCTTCCGGCGTGCTTTCCATGGTTGTCTTGCCTTAGTGAATTATATATATAGATATTTTGAGGTAAACTCATTTAATAAGCCAATGCCTATATAATTTAAAAAAAAATTACTTATCACTATAGTAATTTAGTTCTAGGAAAGAAAACAGAGTGGTGGACTGTTCATATGCAAAACAACCTTAACAGGACAGATAACTATATGAAAACAGAGACTAAAGATATTAGAATGCCTAATTCTTTTTTGCAAGAAACCTCTTCATTGGTAATGCCTATGGTGGTGGTTAGCACATTTATTTGTATACTGTATGATCTCCAGACAGATAAAGAATCTCCTCTCAAATATATCATAGGAACCCACAAAAACTGCACCATTTGTTTTAGATATTCCATTCTTTCATTGGACACTTACTGTGGACTTCTCATAAGAGAGCACCATATTGTAGCTGAAAGAATATTAAATAACTGACTCAAGTTAAGTGCCTTTCACATGACTAATCACAGCAGACAAAGAGGAGGGCAATAAGAAGTTTCTTTAGCCCAGTAATCCTGTAAGTTTAGATTCTTTGGTTGAGCAGGGAAAACCCTCACTGGAAAAAAATGAATTACAAACAGAATCTAGAGAAAGACTGAAGTTGGCTGTTCTATTACTTACACATATCACTTTGCTTTACACAGTATTTACATGGAACACCACATTCTGATAGAAAAGTGTGTTAATGGTGCTTTAATAAGAAGTCACATCAGGAATATTTTTGACGGGTAACTCTGGACTTGTAATGGTAGTTTTATTTAGGCTTTAGCTAACTACTATTATATATTAATATATATTAAGGTGCATTTGTAAAACCTGCAGTCTGTAAGGTGAGATTTTTTTTTCGTTTAGCTTCCTTGCCAAGGGCACGATCTTTAACAAAATTTGTAAATTTGAGATATGCTGTTTTTAATGGCCTCACCATTCTATATAGATTGTAGGGAAAAATAATGTTACCCTTGATCCAGGCCACAAAGTGCTGTAGTCTGTCTCCCCACTGTGGTATCCTCTGTATGGTGTGTTCATCTTAATGCAAGGTTCGCAAGGCCTTTCTTCAAGAACTTGACAGTTAAAGGCATGGTGAAAATTAGATTGGTGATTTAATAGCGACATATTGTTGTTGTATTTATGTGTGAACTATTATAAATTGAATTTCCATCCACTGAATGTGTTTCATTGTACCCATTGCTCTGCAGGATAATTGGGCTGTGAAAATATATGGATTAATGAATATTATATGTGATGGTTTGGAATGGTTTTTCTGATTTGCTTATAAAAAGTTTTACTGTTATTAGTCCTCGAATTAGACTGACAGATGTGGAGAAAACTTCTTTCAATTATGACATTTTTGGCCTGATGTTAACTGCTTGAAGTCACTGTAGTTGTGCATAATATGTCAAGGAACAGACAGTGGGTTGTGATTTCTCCACCAGACAAGTAAAAATTTGATTAAACTCTACATTAAAACTGCTATGTCTGTTTACGGGTTTGACCCATCAGACGACAAATTGGGCATCTGATTAGTGATTTTTTTCAAAGCAAACTTTGTGAGCCTTAATAAATATGATTAAAATATGAAAAGGCAGAAGTAGAGCTAAATTGGTATTCGAGAGAGGAAAAAAAAAACATTCAGACTACTGAAAAGATTCAATCCATAATGTATAGAGTAAAAATATCTGAGAATTTTAAATGGTCTGCTTTTTGGCAACTCTCTGCTTGTTTATAATACACCGGAGTTCTTTGTTTACACTTGTGTCTCTCTACTTAAAAACACTGTCAAAATTACACCAGCATTGTTTAGCTCTACGATTACCTGAATCCTAAGTTGGAATAACTTTTAAGTGTAATCTCCCCATGAAAGATTATATTGGACCTTAGTGTTTTCCTGAGTATTACCAAAGGAACTTTGGCATTAAAATATCTTATGACCCCCTGTCATCAAGTGATATTCATTTTTAAAATATCTAATGATCCACTGTCTAACCTCAATCAACTTTTCAAATTGTGTCCTCCCTCTTATGAACCAGTTTACATATAGAAATGTAAATAATGATTTTGTTAGCTAAATCTAAAATGTTGAGACAGTGGAACAGTTTTGGTGTTAACTGATTTTGAAAGTGTACGTTTCTTGTTTATAACTCGCAAGTAGCCAATTTATATACACAGGTAAGCTAAGAGTATGTCTTTAAACTGAGGAGTAGGGGAGTGTCCATACAAAAGCCATGGAAAAGAAATGCAATATTCTACACAAAAATAATTAAATTGGGTTACAATTCCTGTTTAGATGAAAGTGCTACTACTTGCACCAGTGTTCCTTTCAGTGTACAGTAATCCTCCTCGATCACGGGGGTTGCGTTCCAGACCCCCCGTGATAGGTGAAAATCCGCGAAGTAGAAACCATATGTTTGTATGGTTATTTTTATATATTTTAAGCCCTTATAAACTCTCCCACACGGTTTATAAATATTACCCGCAGAGTTATACAGCATAATCCCTTTGTATTCTCTTAGATATTAGGTAAGATTCATTGAAATTATGTATATAAACACACTGTTTATATACAGTAAAACCTAAATATTATTTTAAAGATATTGAGTGTCTCCGATATCACATGTTACAGCCATTACGATAGACAGGCCACCAGCAATAAATACGCATACAATGCAAGAAAAATAGTATACAGTAAATGTGTGTACAGTGACACTAAACGTACGCATGTACTAAGTACTGTAAGTAGAAAATTAATTATGGTTATTCACCAACAATGACACGATGACTTGTCCGATAACAATGAGTTTAATTTTACCGCACAACAAAGGAGAGCGTTACAGCTTTTCCAAAGGAGCCACTTCAGGCAATTGTGTAGCACTGCTGTTGTTCTTCTTCTGGCAGTCTTCAATCCAAATCCCTAAAGCATTTTCCATCCAGACTACTGCCTCATTACATCCACTTACAACTCGTTTTGCACCCTGGTTAAAAGGACACTGCGGCCGTAGATCTTATATTCCTTTCCTACTTTTTAAATAAAAAGAATCGTAGCCTTCAACAAATCCAAAACGCTTACCTTTTCGCAATCGCTAACATCTTCCGCTTATGCGCTTGGGCACGGCCCCTGAAGCAGTAGCAGATCATTTTGGAGCCATAATGAAGGGCTTGACTATGCACAAAGATAAACACAAAAGAGCACAACTCTTTACACAGCTAAACATGTTGATGCTGAATGAGCGGTGACAAGACTTCCTGGTTAACACTGCATTCAGCACGCAGGAACTTAACTGCGGCTCTGATTGGTTAGCTTCTCAGTCAGGCTTAACTTAACTGCGTGCTCTGATTGGTTAGCTTCTCAGTCATCCGCAATAGCGTCCCTTGTATGAAATCAACTGGACAAACCAACTGAGGAAGCATGTACAGGAAGTAAAAAAAAAACATTGTCCGCAGAACCCGCGAAGAAGCGAAAAATCCGCATTATATATTTAATTATGCTTTCATATAAAATCCGCGATAGAGTGAAGCCGCGAAAGTCGAAGCGTGATATAGCGAGGGATTTACTGTACTGTATTTTAATATAGTAAAACCTTTTTTTTTTTTTTTTTCTTTAAACCATGGATGATGGCACTGTCTGCGGCATTACTGCATTATGACTCTTTGACCGTACTTGAATTCTCATCCTACACCCCTATTTTCAGCCTTTTCATTGGTACTATTTTGATTTTTATATATGAGTAGCAAAATACCCGTGCTTCGCAGCGGCGAAGTACTGCCTTAAAATTTTTGTTAAGAAGAAAAGTAAACCTTTTTAAACTGAGGGAAAATATACCAATAATTATTTGTTAACGATCTCTTTGTATACCACGTTGTCAGTTCGGCCCTCCGGTTGTAATATGACCAAGCTGTGCGCTGAGCTAACTCTTGAGCATGCAATGTACAGTTGGCGTTGTGAAAAGCAATCTTGTCTCAAATCATTGCCAACCTTTTGTAGGGTCTGTCCCTGAAACTTATTAATTGTCATTGCGAAGCAAAGCCTTACTGGAAATTGGAGGCGTTTGAATTGAAATGGGAGATCAGAGGGTATAAACGGGATGCGAGGAATAAAAACTGTCACCCCTGTGCCACTGCCAGTAAAAATAGTTGCCTCAATTAGGTTCTTTTGCAGACACGTGACCTGAAGTCTCGTGCCGTTACAAAGTCTCGGTGGCTGTAAGTTTCTCAGTAACATTATTGGTGCCCCAACCTTCAAAATTAGATTATGCTCAGGAGTGCCTGGAGGATTCAGAGTGTGGAGAAACTGTACCGGATTGTGCACCGTGTCTTCCACTTCAACAACTGAATCCACAGACTAATATGTTTTCGGTTGTGAAGGTAGTTCTTGAAGTAAAATGTGGTTTATAGTCGTAGTCGTTGTCATGTCATTTCTTGGTGTCAGGATAGCATTCTCCCTCAACCATGACACGTCTTTTTCGTTGGAAAGTTCAATATGGCAGCCGACAGTGGCGTCATGCCACCGAAATAAGTACGTACATTGGTTTCGGTTAGTGCTGGGAAGCCGCCTACCAAATTTCTTGAAGATGGGGCCATAAATAAGAAAGTTTAACATGGCGGACATTGTCGACCGTTATGACCGTTGTGTGTAGAATTTCGAAATGAGACCTGCTTAACTTTTGTAAGTAAGCTGTAAGAAATCAGCTTGCCAAATTTCAGCCGTCTACCTACACGGGAAGTTGGAGAATTAGTGATGAGTGAGTCATTGAGGACTTTGCCTTTTATTAGTATAGATTAACATTTCCCAAATTAACAGTTTTTCCTCATTAAACTCTTTATTAAAAACTGGCCGTCATTGTATAAAAGCAAGCAATACTTTATCTCAGAGAGAGAGAGACAGGCAAAATAGATGACCATAAATACTGTACAAGTAGAAAGGATTTAAAAAAAAAAAAATACTTGTTTTTATTTTCAGTTGCTAAAGATATTAATGCTCACAGTATGACTTCACACTCAGTAAAGACTGATATGCCTTTGCATATGAGAAAATGTTTGACCAGAAGCATTATAAATTAATTTCAGTCCTACTGATATGTAGAAGAGATCATTTAAACTTTCTAGACAAATAATACACCTTTTAACCCAACTATTTTTTTGGTAATGAATAATATTTGAATAGCTTGTTTCCCTTTTCTGCTTAAGAAGCTATGACTTTCATTTTTATAGGGTGTGGTGGGAATAATTGTATTTTGTTTGAAAAGTTTTCCTGACAGCATTTTTAGGAGAGAAAACAAGATGTGCAGTAATTATGCATTTGATTTTTGAAGTTCTTTGTGCCTTGAAGGGAGGAGTGCTGTAGATCTCTAGTAGTGCCTGTTTATCTGAATTCTGTGTTTAGTATTTGTAATGATTTGCGCTTGTGATGGAAGAAGTTGATTTTATGTATTTTTTTGTCCTTACTTGAAAAATGGGCTGTATCAAAAATTATTTTTGCAAAAAAGTATACTGTACATGCATGACACAGTGTTAATGCAAAGATAACTTTCTAGAACCAAAGTGACTCAGTTTTGAATATTTGCTTTCATAACAATTTGTTTTTGTGTTGTAACTGAAATCTTGTTCATAAGATTATTACTAAATTGTATTTCTTTCAGGGACAAGAACAGGGTTGTTGCTAGCTTTAACACTTGTTAAGGGTTAGTTCCCCCTGTGATATTGCCATCTGTCTTCCATATAATTTAGGAGGAAAAGTGGTTGGGGGTTGTTGGTTTTTCCCATTTGAAATCTTCATGCACTGAAAGACCCCATTGAAGATTTCATGAAGTGTTGGGTTGGAACCCCACTTGGAATTTTCATGGGTTGGAAGAATGGGTTCCCCCGTGAAGCTTTTCACGCTGTTGTCCTTGAATGTCACAATGTAGAATGTGATGAAGTGGGGCAAGCTAAACTTTTTTGGTCTGTTATTACAGTCATGCCTCTTCTTTTTAAATCTGCTCGTCCTGGTGATTGCCGTGTTGTACATTCTATACTGTTTCTTTGTTTCTTCATTGGTAGTGAACAATTATTCCAGGTTTAGGTTGCTTACCAGTTTGTTTGCCTCCTTGCTTTGCTACCTGTTCATTGATCTTGTAAATGAATTATTTTTTTCATGCGAATATAGCTGCAACATACTCTGGGTATTTTAGTTTCTTTCCTCATTACGCCCTGTGTGAATGAAGTCGTTCCTTCCCTTCCTTCCCCGTGACCCTTTGGTAGTTTGTTAGAATATGCAGTTTGAGGGTAAAAAAGGGATTTTTTTTCTTTCATGTACAGAGTTTTTAGTATTGCAATATTGTACAAATGAGTCTTTCATTGTTTCATTTATTCATTTTCCGAATTTACTTTAATACAGGATTTCTGACTTCTATAGTCTGTGTTGGCACTATCATGTGCAAAGCAGGAACCAAACATGAATTAGGATGCTAGTCATTGCAAAGTACTTTAACTTGTGTCTTTGTGCACCAGTGCCATTTAAAGTCTTTAAGCAGTTTCTAAATTAAATAAACTTAAAACAAGTGTATACATTTCAAAAAACATTGGTCTTATGTTGTATATAGCGTAGTTCATATTAATGCTTATAATTTTTTTTATTTGTTGATTAGAATTATGGTAATTTACACCTGTTAATTTGGAAAAAATATTGGGTATTTATAATTTGTTGTTATAATAGCATTTTTGTTTAAATCTCTGAAGGGGCTACAACCTCTAAAGTCAAGAAGATATACTTGGAGATTTTTGAGACCCTGACAACCCCCAACTGCGCTGCGCTGTGAAACTCTGATATTGTAGACATTAATTGGTTGCCAGTGCAACTGCAAGTTCGCAGGCTCCCCACATAATGCATCTGTTGCCCGATGGTTGATGCGGGGAGCATTTTTTTTTTTTTTCTGAGAAAGGAGCGAATGCAGGACGATATCATCGTCACTGCTTGCATACTGCGTGTGTTTTGAATGACAGCTCCCATTTGAATAAATGCTTTGAGAATGTTCCTTTCTTCACAACAATAAAGGTGATTTTTTTTTTTTTTACTAACCTGGATTCTCTTCCTTCTCTGTCCCACACATCACAATATGAAACTCCCATTTCTTGGCTGAAATAAACTTGTAGAGCCATGCACCACTAAAAGGTTTATACTTATTTCCATACTAATTTTTGTACTTGGTTGCCAGGCAAGAAAGTAAGAGAGGTGGTTGACAGTTGCATGCTTTTTTTGTGTGTGTGTGGATAGATTTTGTTTTCTGTTTTTTTCCTGTTATGCTTAGCCTATGAAGAGTGGACTTTCCTTTGTTTTTAAAGTTACCTCCTGACCTACCTGCAAAATGCTTTTAAGTGAGCTCAAGGTGTATTCAACATTCATAGTCCTAATAATGTGAGACACAATGTTTTGTGTGTTCAGTACTTTTAATTTGTTCTGTGTTTTGAGAAGTCCATAAAGCATTTAATGAAAATGAGGCTAGCATGTTCAAACATTCCTCGCAGACGGTTTTTATTTATCATTTATTCTGCATTTTGTCAAATAATGTTTTTTTATTATGATTTTTCATAATTTAGTTGCTTTGGCTATTTTAGGCAAGGACTCTTATTTAGTATATAGTATATGTAATATATTACAAAAATAATAAAACATATAAAATATTTTCATCCATTTTCTGAAACTGTTAATTACATTCATGCTATGTGAAGTTGGAGTCTGTCCTACCAACTGCTGAAGCAAGGCAAGGTTGTGAATGAGGCGTCAGTCCTTCTCTGGATGCTTTCATGTGCACAGTCAATCATACATTCATAATCACATCAGTTAATTTAGAGTTGTCATTTAATATGACAGGCATGTATTTAGGATGTGTAAGGACAACAGAAGTACCTGGAGAAAAGTGTAAGCAGACACATTGGAAACATGCAGACTTCTTACAGCCGGTGAACGGGCCAGAATTCGAAAAGGGTTTCCTGAATCTTTGAGGTGGTAGTGCCAACTACTATACCATTGTGCCACCATTAAAAGTAAAACATTAGGTATGAAAATTAAGAAAAATGTTGAATATAATGGTCAGAGTATTATGTTAACAGTTTTTTCATTATTGGTATTAATGGAATAATCCTACTAAAATTAAACATTTTCCTGTAGTTTTCATTCTATGGCTTTATTTTGTTGAATGACCTGATTTTGATTAGGCTGCACAGAAGGTTTCCCATTCTTATTGCAACATACCTGACCATTAAGTCTGACCATAAAGGTTTTATTTTTATTTTATTAAGTAAAGAATAAATAAATTGCCAGACTGAAAGTCACAAACGTGTGTGGATCATAGATATTTCTGAAAGTATCATCATAATTGTAAAATTAGGATTTCAGAGAACATTTTTTTTAAAAAAGTGACTAGGGGGCTTCAATCGCCAACCCCCGTGTTTGGTTTTCCGGATACACACTTCTAAGATTTTTTTTTCTTTGAATTGTTGCTATATCATTAGTTTCACTTTTATTTCAGAACTTCTGTAAAAACAATATTTGGAATCTTTTGTGTCCCAATATGCTGAATCTTTTAAATGAGGTCTGTGAGACTTGTGTTTAATGACTTTGTACCATAATTTAGGATAGGTTTCTTTGTTTGGAATTTCAGCACAGACAAAACGATCCACATCATCAGCAGTTAATAATTTTTTTGCAAAGTAGTAGTAGGGTTTAATAACCCCGTTTTTGAAATTCTCTGACTTAAAGTAATTTCCTTTTGCTTGCGTCAATGCGATCTGTGCTATCTTTTTTTGATACTGTAGTGACTAGGGAATCCATTAGGGAGCCCGATATTCCCCGACATTTTTCATTCCCACATTCCCGGGAATGAAACTGCTGTAATTCCCGGGAACGGCCAAGCTCGCATATATAGCGTGTAAAAGTGTAAACATCAATCAAGAAATAACAGAGTTATAGTTTAAAATAATTTTTTGGCCCACGGTGTAGTGTCTTGCAGATTATTTTAGTCAACCAGCAGCACTCGGCAGCTCATGAATGCCGGGACAGGGCAAACTTCATTGACGTCTGTCAGACAACAGCTTTGAACAGCAACTTGAAATTGCAATGAGTCAGTCCGTTGCATCCGCATTATCTGTGCCAAGAAACTTAGCATCATAGAATGATGACTGGAAACTGGATCAGTAAAAGCTGAAATGGCGGTGTTTCAGAGCAATGGCAAGCGCGGGCGTTGTTTAGAACAAGTGTATCAGTATCTGATCAGGTAGATTGCGATGCATTCAAAAAAAAATTTTTTAAACGTTAGTCTATCATACAGGGAGTGCAGAATTATTAGGCAAGTTGTATTTTTGAGGATTAATTTTAACATGGAACAAACACAGTGCTATCAGTCAATCCAAAATGTTAATAAACCTGAAACCTGAATGTTTCACAACAGAAATGTGAGTGTGAACATCATCAGGGGAATACATATGTGCGCACAATTATTAGGCAACTATTAGTGTGCAGATTTATTATGCAACTAAAGGAAAAATGAAAATTTTCCCATCTCACTTGTTTATTTTCATCTGTTATAGTGAGAATAATAAACAAACACCTCAAAATTTACAAATAAACATCTCTGACAATTCAAAAAAATTAAATCATTTAAATGAATGACCAATATAGCCACCCTTCTTTCCAATAACAGTCATAAGCCTTTCCATTCATGGAGTCTGTCAGTTTCTTGATCTGTTGACGATCAGCTTTTTGTGGAGCAGTGACTACAGCCTCCCAGACACTCTTCAGAGAGGTGTATTGTTTTTCTCCCCCGTAAATCTAGCGTTTAAGAAGTGCCCACAAGTTCTCGATAGGGTTTAGGTCAGATGAGGAAGGGGGGCCATGTCATTATTCCTTCATCTTTAAGGCCTTTACTGGCTGGCCACGCAGTGGAGAACTTCGATGCAAGTGATGGAGCATTGGCCTGCATAAAAATCATGTTTGAAGAAAGTGTCTTCGAAAAACTGGCAGTAGGTTTGGGAGTTGATTTTGAGTTCATCTTCAATGCAAAAAGGTCCAACTATCTTTAAAAATACCAGCTCATACCAGTACCCCACCTCCACGTTGGAGTGGAGCTCTGTGCCCATTACTGATCCACAGGTCCATCCATCTGGTCCATCAAGAGTCACTCTCATCTCATCGGTCCATAAAACCTTTGAAAAAAATCTGTCTTCAGATATTTCTTGGCCCAGTTTTGACGTTTCAACTTATGTTTCTTGTTCAGTGGTGGTTGGGTTTCAGCCCTCCTTACCTTGGCCATGTCTTTGAGCACTGAACACCTTGTACTTCTGAGCACTCCAGGTAGGTTGCAGCTCTGGAATATGAAAGTACTGGAGGATAATGGGTTCCTGGTAGCTTCACGTTTGATTCTTCTCAAATCTTTGGCAGCTAATTTGCGTCTTTTGTTCTCAAAACGTTTCTTGCGACCTTGTTGACTATTTGCAACAAAATGCTTGATGGTTCTGTGATCAAACACCAATATCTTAGCAATTCCAAAAGTCCTGCATCCCTCTGAAAGACTTTTTACAATTTTTGACTTTTCAGAGTCAGTTAAATCTCTTTTTTGGCCCATTTTGCCTGAGGAAAACTAGCTGCCTAATAATTCTGCACACCTTGATATAGGGTGTTGATCTCCTTAGGCCACACCCTCCCTCATTACACAAATACACATCACCTGACGTGCTTAAATCCAATAAGCATTCAAGTTAATACAGCTTGGAGTTGGAATATACGCATAAAAATGATGATATGGTCAAAATACTCGCTTGCCTAATAATTGTGCACACAGTGTATATCCTCCCTATGGCATTTGCCACTTGATTGACATACAGGGCAGCCAGTCTGAAATCTCTTTCCTTCTAACACACTGGTCATCCCACATGCACCCATACAATCATATTGTGATTCAGACTACGAATGCCATGAATGTAATTACACCCATCTAGATGCTGTCAAATAAACGAACCACACGCTGTGGCGTTGCCTCTGACGCTGACGTGCAGTGAGTGTGTACGCCTGATGAGCCCAGAATTAGGGTGAAACACGTGTCGCATACTCTTTGCATTATTTGACAGTAAAACTTTGCAACATTCTGCAATCTGCTTCTCGCAACTGAAGAGGGCACCGTGGCGGATGTTTGCCTACACAAGCGTTACCCGGTAGGTAACCACCCATACAATCAGATTGTGATTCAGACTAAAAATGCTATGAATGTAATTACCCCGATCTACATGCTGTCAAATAAACGAACCACACGCCGTGGTGCGACATAAAGGGCGAAACACTTGTTGCGTACTCTTTGCATTATTTGACAGTAAAACTATGCAATATGTAGCATTTTTAATGTAGGTAGATCATTTTGACCTGGTCATTTTAAAAGTAGCTTGCAAGCCGAAAAAGTGTGGGCACCCCTGAACTAGATACATGTACTTACTGTATATGACAGCATGAACTGCTTGTAGATAAGGTTAGTCTTTTATTGGTGTCAAAATATTGCAGTAGTTTTATTAAAAATAAGTGTCGATTGTTCTAAAACTGTTCGCATTTGAGATGCCTGTGCACTGTGTCATCCCCTGGAGCCCGGGATTTCCGGGAATGACATGTGGGATTCCCTAGTAGAGACTGATGTAATGAAAGTGTCACAAAAGTTCTGCTTTAACAATCGGCGACTGCATAACCCAAAACACAACTTTCTAGCACCCTCTCCAACCCCTCCTCCCACGGGTCTCTCCTCCCCCTTACCACATCAATCAGCACCCAGCTATCAGTCTTCCGTGCTGCACTCTGCCCTCCCTTGATCGGACCTAACAGTCACTTAAAACAAAAAAAAGGCTTCAGCTTGGCTGGGACGCTACACTACTTTTGACTGTTACTGCTTTCATATGCTGTACCTTTCTCTGCATATGTATTACGCCATGGGTCTCTTTTCTCCGCGCTGCTCTTTCTTCTTTGCTGAGAGCACAGGATCTGTGTCTGCCACGTGACTTTACATGACTGAATGTTTTGCTGGCTGTCCCTGCTCTTTGATAAGAAGGGCGTGTCTTGCAAGAATCTTATGTTCCACGTCCCCCGCGAGACTGCCTGGGACAATGTCCACCAAGTCTCATGTTTACAGTCCCAGCGAGACGCTCTGTGGCCAGTCTGTTTTGTCTCGCGGATCTTTAAAATGTCTTTCAAGAACTTCTGAGAAGATCACATATCGTCGCCAGGATTTTTTTTATATATAGAGAGAAGTGATTAATCTGTCAGTACTAAGCAGCACCAAGAGAGTTGGCAGGGAACTGTAGTATGTACAGGTGACTCTTTTTTTAAGTAGTGTTCCAGCCATTAAATTAATCTTGATGTAATTGCTGAGAAACAGTAAAACCTGCATCCACAGTAAAGAGTGCTAATAAAAGTTAAATTATATGTATAGCATCATTCAGTTGAACATTTTTATTTAGAAAATTATCATTTGGCCTTTTTCTCCTTTAAATCCCAGCAAGGTTATCTTCTACATTTATACAATTGCAGATGCAGCAGATGCAGCTAAAGGGTATGACTAAAACTGAACAAACATTAATTGTCCACATAGTCTCTTTTTTCTTTCATGTGTCCATTTTTTCATCTCTCAGTTCATTTTCTTGATTCTCTTGTCCCAGTCATTAAGAGGAATACTGAAACCTAAGGGAAAGAGTCTAGAACATGCTCTGATGATCAACCTGCTCAGTCTTGTATGTTCTTTGTATTATATATTGTGGACATAAAGTTGTAAGTATTACAAAAAAGCATAAAACTGAAAGATCAGGTTTGGCCGGGAATTTATACTAGCTTTCATTTCAACAAGATGTTGTGAGGTTACGAGAGCAGTCAGTATGGCCAGGAGGCTTGTTCTATGATCAGTATTCTTAAAATTTCATTAAAGAAGTATATAATAACATATTTCATGTCTCTGGTTTCATATATTATTATTAGAGACCAGTCCTGTCATTTATGAGAAGGTTAACCCTTAAGAAGCTGTAATTTTTCTGACTGCTATTCCCATAATGGAGGCTAAACAATCCATTAAGAGGCTTACTTTATTTGGATTTATCTTCAGCAGATCCACATTTAAAGGCTTTAACTCTTAGGGCTCATCAGCTACACAGTGTCATACAGGGACAGAGGTTAAGTTGCCAGAGGGATATTTGGCTTAGTAGACAGGAGACAAATTTTAAACTCCACTTTCTGGTTCTGGAGACTGTATTTTTGGCATCATCAAGAAAGTCTATAAAACGTTGTAGTTATGCCAGAAAGTGAGTTTTTTATTTATTAAACTGAGATAAATGAGAATGTAAAAAAAAATAATGCCAGTGGTCATTCAGTCAATCCTTATTTTATTCTAGCCAGGTAACCTGGTGTCGCTTGAGAAAATGAACACTTAAAACTCACAAAAAGTGAGAATACCTCAATATTTAATAATGTGCAAATGGATACATCTCATTAATCTGTCGTTTTTTACACCTCTTGAGGAATCTGGTGAGAGTTTCTGACGATACTGAAAAGCAAATGGTCAGCCAGGATAAATTTAGCTGGATCTTCTGAGAAATGATGTGGAAAGGAAAGCCACAAAAAAGGCTTGCATTCCAGTATTTATAAGGAGTCATATTAAAGGAATACTCGACCCAAAACATTGTTAATCATCCTTTCTTTCCTGCATATTGATCTGGCAAAACTTTACACTGGATGCCCCATTTATCCGGTTGGGGAATGGCCCAAAGAAACACACTGGATTGTGAATCCCTTCTGGCTGGGTGCATCCCCTGTTGGCTGAAGAAGGAGAAGAAAAAGGGGAAGATGTGTCCGGAGGCAGGAGAAGAGGAGGAAGGCAAACAGAGTGGAACTGAGGGTGGAAACTTTGAATGTTGGCAGTATGACCAGTAAGGGGAAAGAGTTAGGTGATGTAATGGAGAGAAGGAAGTTTACGTATTGTGTATGCAAGAGACTAAATGGAAGGGGAGTAAGTCCGGGTGGATTGGAGGTGGATACAAATTGTTCTATCATGGTGTGGATGGGAGGAGAAATTGGGTAGGGATTATTTTGAACTACAGTATGTCAAGAGTGTTTTGAAGATGAATAGAGTGACAGACAGAGTGATGATTATGAAGCTGGAAACTAAAGGTGTGATGATGAAAGTTCTTAGTGCATATGCCCAGCAAGTTGGGTGTGCAATGAATGAGAAAGAAGATAGATGGATGAAGTGATGGACAGTGTATCCAAGGGGCAAAGAATGATGATTGGAGCAGATTTTAATTGACATGTTGGTGAAGATAACAGAGGGGATGAGGAGATGATGGGTAGCTATGGTGTCAAGGAGAGGAATGAAGAAGGTCAGATGATAGTGGATTTTGTGAAAAGGACATGGCTGTGGTGAATACATATTTTAAGAAGAGTGAGAAACATAGGGTAATGTACAAGAGTGGAGGAAGATGCACAGAGGTAGATTCTATCCTATGCAGAGGGTCAATCTGCAGAAGTTTGAAGACTGCAAAGAGGTGGCAGAGGAAAGTAGAGTTAGGCAGCATAGGATGGTGGTCTGTAGGATAACGTTGGAGATCAAGAAAAGTAAGAGAGTGAGGGCAGAGCCAAGAATCATATGGTGGAAGTTAAAGACTGCAAGGTTGAGTTCAGGAGGAGGTAAGACAGGCCTGCGTTGCAGAGAAGAGTTGCCAGATGGGCAACTACTGCAGAAGTAGTAAGAGTGACATCAAGAAGGATGGTTGGCATGACATCTAGACAGATGAAGGAGGAAGAGGAAATCTGGTGGTGGAATGGGGAAGTACAGGAGAGTATACAGAGGCACAGTTTGGCGAAGAAGTAGGATAGACGGAGAGATGCAGAAGGTAGACGAGAGTACAAGGAGTTAAGGCAAAAGGTGAAGAGAAAGGTGGTGAAGGTTAAAGAAAAGGTGTATAATGAGTTATATGAGAGGTTGGACACTAAGGAGGGAGGAAAGGAACTGTACCGACTGGCTACACAGAGGGACCGAGCTGAGAAAGATTAGGGTAATAATGGATAAAGATGGAAACGTACTCACAAGCGAGGAGAGTGTGTTGAGCAGATGGAAAGAGTATTCTCAGTGGCTGAAGAATGAAGAAAATGTTGGATGAGGTGGCAATAGTGAATCAGGAAGTGCAACGGATTAGCAATATGTACAGCTATGAAGAGGATGAAGAATGGAAAAGCAGTTGGTCTAGATGACATACCTGTGGAAGCATGGAGGTGTTTAGGAGAGAATGTAGTGTTTTTAACCAGCTTGTTTAACACTAGAATTACCAAAGCCTATGAAAAAACTTGTAATCCCGGCCCACCTTAAATCCGTTCGCACCTCTCCGTCATAGTCTTTTGTGTTGTAAATGTGTTGATCAAGCAGCCTGGTATCCCATCCCGTCGCCCACCACCGCAGTTCAATTTGCAAAGAAGGATCTCAGTGCTCAGTGTATATCTTGGAGAAAAGTACCTGGAGCTGTACAGGGTAAATAATATATCATCATTTGGAATACATTCATTTAATGCAGGTTCCGTGTATGCAGCAATCTATGTAAACACATTGTTAAAACAAACGTTTTTCATGTTTTAGTAATAACTGAGAAAATGTAGACATGAAGTGTATAATGTCGTGAAGCCTGAAGTCCAAATATGAAATAAACATTTTCATAAAAGGTACAAGTATAACAAAACAAGCACACATTTATTCAAGAATATAACCGAAGAAAAAAGAAAGCAGGTTATGGTAGGCTGTTGATACGACAGCTTGCATGGTGCAGGGGTAAGAACTGCCAACTCACAATCAAAAGGTTGCAGGTTTGACACTAGCTGCTTCACAAATTTACCATTTTGAGTAGTGAGCTGCTCTTATTGTTAATATTATACAATAAAAACATACGTTTGATTTGCGTCTGTAACAGCCGGTGTAAATTTATAGTACTTGTCAAAGTTAGCGTTTATTTGGTTTTTTTTTTTCAGTCACGTTCATGCTCCCACAACCCCAAACCCCCGATCTGACCCCGTTTTCAGATAAAGACGTGGTATAACAAACAAACTTGTTTTATTATACCACCTCTCTATTTGAAAACAGTATCAGATCTTGTGTGTGAATGAGACGGCCTGGGAAAACTGTGGACATTGGTGTGAGTGGTGTGCGTGACTGAGAATGACTGTGGATATCAATCTTTTTTTATTCAGTTTTATTCTTGAGTGTTCCTGTTCATGCTGAATTAGTATGCACCTTCTAAACATGATGTCAAAGCCGTACCAACAGAAAAAGAGTGACATAGGTATATATGACATTTGGAATAATTCATTTTACGACCTGTATAGTAGTACATTTCAGAAAACATTGTTGCACTAATACATTTTTTATTATTATTATTTCATAGGCTCTCCTGTTATGACTCTGGACAGGGGAGGGTTTGAGGGTTCCTTAAAGACTTGTTTTAACTTTTAGCAACACCACATGGTTAAATAAGCATGCATTTGGCCAGCATATGAAATTAGCGATGCAGCACGGTGGTGAATAAATGAGCTAACGGCGATCAATGTTATATATTCAGTGGCAGCACTCATCGTATTATCATTATGGTCTGCTAATATAAACCACAAATTAAAATTCTGCAAGATATATTTATTTATTTTTTACCTTTTATTGAATTAAAAGCATGTAACATTCCATACAGTCAAGTAAACTTAACAAAACTAAATTCAATTCAAGCCCCACCTATAAGAAAGAGAGGAAGGCCAACAGTCAGAGTAAAACTACAAAAGTAGTAAATATATTTTGCTAAATACTAGCAAAATACCCGCGCTTCGCAGCGGAGAAGTAGTGTGTTAAAGAAGCAATGAAAAGAAAAGGAAACATTTTGAAAATAACGTAACATGATTGTCAATGTAATTGTTTTGTCACTGTTGTGAGTGATGAGTGTTGTTGTCATATATATATATATATATATATATTTACACACACATACATAAACATATATATATATATATATATATCTACATATATACACATACATATACACACACACATAAATACATACACACATACATACATACACACACAAATACATATATATATATACATACATACACACACAAATACATATATATATACATACATACACACACACATATATAAACATATATATACATATACATACATATCTACATATATACACACACAGCTATTTCGTATCAGTGCAATACGCTGCTTGTTAAAACGGATAACTCCCGCTCTTACGTGCAAGTCTGCGTGGATATTATGAACATAATGCATGCATAAGGTTCGAGCCGCATGTAGACGGACTTTTTTTGTTCTTCGAAGTCACCAAAGCGCCGTGCAAACTCAGTGCGCCAGTTTATCAGCAAAGTGCGATTTGGGAACACCGTAGTGACGACTTGGTTCAACATTACTTGGCAACAGGGAAAGTGAGGCAAGGTGCATTTGTGTCTCCCATAAAAGCAGCTTCACTTGAAATCACTTTGTGATTGTGCACGGGTTAAAACGTCCGCTGAAGTGTCAGATTCTTATTTAATTATGCTGCTTTCTGTATCTTCTGCATTGCATTCAGGTTAACCTGATGTTTTGTCTCATAGTGCCGTCTTAGATTAAATTCTGTAATTACAGCCACATTAGCTCCACAAATGAGACACACGGGTTTAGTAAACATATACTCAGCCTCCCATCGGTTTTTAAAGGCTCTATTTTCAGAATCAACTTTTCTCTTCAGCATCGTGTGAGCTAGCTTCGCAATAACTTGATTAACTCGGTAAGTGTTACGGCAAGGCAGCTGAAGCGCTGCATTATGGGATCTGTAGTTTATTGTGTTACCAGCGCTTCATATACCCGGCTTTAATAACAATAATACAGTATATAAAATGATCTCGCTGGCGGATATAATTACACGCGGGCGGATGTGGCCCGGCCCTTGAGTTTGACACATATGGACTAAATAGAACTTGAAAAGATATATTTTTTCAAATGTGATCGCAATTCAGATAGAGTTGACGCGACTACAGCCTGCATGCCTCAATAAGTCATCCTTCCCTCGCTCTTACTTTTTTACCGTTCATCTAATGAATACACTGAGTATGGCTTTACCAAAACAATCATTGATGGCGAATAAAGTATCCATTATTCGAGTATGTAGATCGGGTTATATATATATACATATATATATATACCCGCGTGATCGCAGCGAGAAGTAGTGTGTTAAAAAGCTATGAAAAAGAAAAGGGAACATTTTAAAAATAACGTAACATGACTGTCAATATACAGTATTTGTTTTGTGAGTGTTACTGAGTGTTGCTGTCATCAAGGATTTGATTATCATTATTTCTTTCAATCAGGTTCGTATTTGTAGGATGTGTTGTGTTCAAGTTACATTCCGTGTTTGTCAATCGCTGTAAAGATGACAGGTTTCATTCATCGATTCGCTTCTTACTGCATCAATAAACAGCTCGTCTTCTTCTTTATCTGAGACCTGACACACTGCATGCACGGTTTTTTACACTGTCTTCCTTTAGCGGACATTGACTTTTTCCAACGTGTGCTTTGTTTTGGATTTATGAATATGCTTGTATGTATGAGACGCTTCATATTTTTGCTGCCTTTTCAATTGTGTAATTCGGTTTTGTTCAGCGCTCTTTGGAACTGTTGCTTTTATCTGTGCACTGCGCCAGTTCACGTGAGCCGCCGGTGTACATGCATCGAAGTTTCCCAGCTGTGCTGGTGCCATCTCGTGCTATGTCCATGGCTGTATTTAATGTTACCTTAGTCCTGGCACTTAAAACTTTCTCTCGCAGTTTCGCTGAGTTTGTACCAAACACCACCCTGACCATCTCATCTTCCTCTGCATAAGCACAGTCCTTAACCCGTGAATATTTAGTGGGAGTTTGCTATTGGATTGCCGCTGACGGACGGCCTTATATGGGCAGGCACTAAATTACAAACGCCAGCGCAGCCTGTCTATGAACTTAATTTAAAGTGTAGGTTTACATCGTGCTTTGTTTCAAGTAGCAGAAGTCATGAATATGGTTGTATATGTCACTCGCTCGCTTCTTATTGTTTCGCTGCCTTCTCAATTATATAATGCATGTTTTCTTCAGCGCTTTTTTTAGGTCTTCCTGGTTTTCTATGGACTGCGTGATTACGTGGGAGGCGTGATGATGTCACATGAAACTCCCCCACGGCGTTGAAGCTCATCTCCATTACAGTAAATGGAGAAAACTGCTTCCAGTTATGACCATTACGCGTAGAATTTCGATATAAAACCTGCCCAACTTTTGTAAGGAAGCTGTAAGGAATGAACCTGCCAAATTTCAGCCTTCCACCCACACGGGAAGTTGGAGAATTAGTGATGAGTGAGTGAGTGAGTGAGTGAGGGCTTTGCCTTTTATTAGTATAGATATATATTATAAAATGTTATTGATTAGATCCTGCCAAGTTTTTAAAAAAGTTTTGAGCAGATCCTCTAAGTAAGAATTTAATTTTTTCCAATTTCAAATAGTATATATCAATTATCCACTCACTTAAAAGAGGTCAGCTAGAAGTCTTCCAGTTGAGCAAGATAAGCCTACATGCTAATAGTGAAGTAAAGGCTATTACAGTTTGTTCTTCTCCACTTTGAAGCCCTTCTAGGAGTACAACAAACACACCAGTTAATGGCTTAGGAGTGATTATGACACCAAGGCTGTCATAATAGGCAATTAAACAATTTTGTCCGGAATGATGTTAATTTGGTAATACTCCCAAAAATTATAGCCTAGTGAGGCTGGAGCTAGATTGCAGTACGTTGTTGGTTAGATCTTGCCCTGGAAATTTGTACAATTTTAAATGAGATTGATGTGCGTGATAAAAGATTTTAAGTTGAATAAGTGAATGTTTTGCACATATGTAGCTAGAGTGAATTCTGTGTATAGCTGCCTTCCAATCCTTTTCTGAAATTCTGAGTAAGAGATTCTTTTCCCACTGTTCTCTGGGATCTTTAAAAGGAAGGGACTTTAAAATGGTTTTATATATTATAGAAATGCAATTTCTGAGTCTTCAAGACTGATCAATATTTCTTCTGGAAGAGAAATAGGTGGGAGGTGCGGAAAATTGGGCAAACTTCGTTTTGCGAGATTTCTAATTTGGAAAAAGTGAGTGAGAGTAATTGTTCATAGGATGCAAAGATGTTATTTATATACAAATCTCTAAATGATTGAATCCCATATATTTTCCAAATATTAAAAACTGTGTATGTTTGATAGAGTGGAAAAAGGTGGTTATCATGTAGAGGTGCCACAGATAAAATATTCTGTAATTTGAAGTGCTCTACTACATTGTTTCCATATTTTGAGTGAATGAAGGACAATTGGGTTGTTAGTATATTGACAATACCTTGTATTTACTGGTGTACAAAGCCTAGAATATTAAGAATAAAACGCCTTTTTTGCACCCAACGATAAGGTCTCAGGAGTGTTAGATTTTATGGGTGGATATATTACATTAAATAGATGTAGAAGATTGGAAGCTAAGTGTCTAACCTTTAATAAATCTGGTTTGGTCTTGTGATATTACTGAAGGGATCATTTTCTCAATAGTTTTAGCTAGAACTTTGGAGAGTATCTTAACATCATTATTCAAACGTGAGATTGTTCTGTATGGTGCACATTGTAATAAGTCCTTATTTTTCTTAGGAAAAGCGGTAATTAATGCTTGGTGAAAAGTCTGAAGTAGAATTTTATTATCCCTGGCTTCTATAAATGTTGCTAATAAAAGGGGAGGCAACTTAATTGATTTTTTTTTATTTAATAAAATTCAGCAGGGTAGCCATCAGGAACTGGTGCTTTACCTTCTATAAATCTATACTAATAAAAGGCAAAGCCCTCACTGACTCACTCACTCATCACTAATTCTCCAACTTCCTGTGTAGGTAGAAGGCTGAAATTTGGCAGGCTTATTCCTTACAGCTTACTTACAAAAGTTAAGCAGGTTTCATTTCGAAATTCTACACGTAACGGTCATAACGGTCGATAACGGTCGACAACATCCGCCATATTGAACTTTCTTATTTACGGCCCCATCTTCACGAAATTTGGTAGGCGGCTTCCCTGTGCTAACCGAAACCGATGTACATACTTATTTCAGTGGTATGATGCCACTATCGGCTGCCATATTGAACTTTCCAATGTCACTAATTCTCCAACTTCCCGTGTAGGTAGAAGGCTGAAATTGGCAGGCTCATTCCTTACAGATTACTTACAAAAGTTAAGCAGGTTTCATTTCGAAATTCTACACGTAACGGTCGATAACAGTCGACAACGTCCGCCATGTTGAACTTTCTTATTTATGGCCCCATCTTCAAGAAATTTGGTAGGCGGCTTCCCTGCGCTAACCGAAACCAATGTACATACTTATTTCGGTGGTATGATGCCACTGTCGGCCGCCATATTGAACTTTCCAACAGTCTTTGTTACTTATGGGCCCATCTTCAAGAAATTTGGTACGCGGGTTCCCAACGCTAACTGAATCCTACTTACGCATATATATATCGCCCATAGCCTGCAGCTCAGTCACCGTGTGAGGCGGCGTTGGTCCCCATCCCAACGCCTCCCACGTTGTTAGCTGCCTGTCTATATAAGGCCGTCCGTCGCTCCAGTCTCTACTGTATATTCCCTTCCTTGCTTCACCACAGGATTCACGTCCCCCTACTGATAACTACAGCCCTTTTGTTTAATCCACGGCTTCTCCGCTGTTTTATTGTTTGTTTATTACAATTATAGTTATTGTATAGGTATTTTACACTTACTTTACATTGTTCAGGTACCCATTTTCTTTATCATTCCAACCGTACCCCCATTAACATGTCTATCAAGGTGATCACCATTGATCAAAGAACTGTCACTTACCGAGTGGTTTCCATGCCCGGAGATGGCACCTACCTTTTCCATTCTCTGTGTTACATATTGCACGGCCATATCAGGCTCACTCTTGATATCCGGAGGAACATTGTGTCTTATGTATTGAATGACTGGGACAGGTTCAAGGTGTGGACTGATGATGGTACAGGAGATAATTATACTACACAGGAGCACTATAAGAGTGAAATGCTTAAGCCCTTCACCTATTGTTCTATATGTGAGTTGATGGCTGCCCCCGAATTGTTCGGTTGTCGCTTTCAAGTGTACTGAAATGGCCAAATATTTTACACCTTTTGACAACTGCCAGTGCCTCTTAAACCTCTTAGACTCACAGGTGACGATTTCAGTAGTGGACACTTTGATGTTTATGAATGTTTAAACTCTCAAAAGCTGGATGTGAAGTTATCGATGAAACCGGTTGTATGCTTACAACGCTTTACAGATGACGAATGTCACTTCAACACAAGTCCTGCAAATACTGTCGTCATTGAAACAAACCATGAAACTCAAACTGATTATGACAGCAGCAATCCAAGCTGTGAGATTTGAAACGAGATTACTGTTCACATGGCCAACTGTAAGTTGCATGCTCAAGAGTAAGCTCAGCACACAGCTTGGTCATATTACAACCGGAGGGCCGAACTCAAAATGTAGTATACAAAGAGATCCTTAACAAATAATTATTAGTATATTTTCCCTCAGTTTAAAAAGGTTTAATTTTCTTCTTAATAAAAATTGTAAGTCAGCACTTCGCCGCTGCGAAGCGCAGGTATTTTGCTAGTGTTGCTAATAAAAGTGGAGCCAACTTAATTGATTTTTTTTTATTTAATAAAATTCAGCAGGGTAGCCATCAGGACCTGGTGCTTTACCACTCTGAAGTGAGTTTACAGTATGTAGTAATGCTGATAGTGACAGATATTTATACAGTTCCTCTGCACTGTGAGAGTATCTAGCTGTGGTATCCGTGATGTATCGAAACTGCATTAAATTGTGTCTTGTATTCTTTAAACTGAGTAGAATATACTGTAAGGAATGATTGCAGTTTCTAAATATGTGCATTATATCTTTATGGTCAATGATTTTATCTCTGTGTTGTTGATTACTGCATTGCAAACTTCCTACTTGTTAATTTGTTGCGCTAAGATCTTATTAGCCTTCTCTCTGTGTTCATGTTCGATGTCACAATTTAAAAATGAGTTGTTCTGTTTCTTTTGTTGCCATTTGCCTATAAAAAAGAATCCGTTAGCTTGGGTATAAATTCTGTACAGTTCTCATCAGTTAATAACAGGGGTTTAAGACACTAGCTGTGAGTTGAGTACAGGTGCATCTCAATAAATTAGATTATCGAAAAGTTAATTTATTTCAGTAATTAATTTCAAAAAGTGAAACTCGTATATTGATTCATTACAGACAGAGTGATATATTTCAAGCATTAATTTCTTTTCATTTTGCTGATTATGGCTTATAGCTAATGAAAACCCAAAATTCAGTATTTCAGAAAATTAGAATGTTGTGAAATAGTTCAATATTTTAGACTCTTGGTGTCACACTTCACTCAGCCAATTATCCCAAAGCACCTGCAAAGGTGTCTTGAGCCTTTAAATGGTCTCTCAGTTTCGTTCAGTAGGCCACACAATCATTGGGAAAGCTGCTGACCTGATAGTTGTCCAGAAGACGGTCATTGACACCCTCCACGCAGAGGGTAAGCCACAAAAGGTCATTGCTAAAGAAACTGGCTGTTCACAGAGTGCTGTATCCAAGCATATTAATGTAAAGGTGTGTGGAAGGAGAAAATGTGGCAAGGATAACTGCAGCCTTGAGAGGATTGTGAAGCAAAAGTATCTTGGACATGTGCTACAGCTGTCGCATTCCTTGTGTCAAGCCACTCCTGAACTAGAGACAACGTTAGAAGCGTCTTACCTGGGCTAAGGAGAAAACTGACTGGACTGTTGCTTAGTGGTCCAAAGGCCTCTTTTTCAGATGAAAATAAATTTTGCATTTAATTTTGAAATCAAGGTCTCAGAGTCTGGAGGAAGAGTGGAGAGGCGAAGAATCCAAGTTGCTTGAGGTCCAGTGTGAACATGTCATTGCCTGGTGTTGGTCTACTGTGTTTGTCATGTTCATACTTCCCTCTGCTGACAAGGTTTATGGAGATGCTGATTTCATTTTTCAGCAGGACTTGGCACCTGCCCACACTGCCAAAAGTACCAATACCTGGTTTAATGACCATGTTGTCACTGTGCTTGATTTGCTAGCAAACTCACCTGACTTAAACATTGGGTATTGTCAAGAGGAAGATGAGAGACACCAGGCCCAATATTGCAGATGAGCTGAAGGCCACTATAAAAGCATCCTGGACTTTCGTAACACCTCAGCAGTGCCACAGGCTGATCGCCTCCTTGCCTTGCTGCATTGATGCAGTAATTCATGGAAAAGGAGCCCCGACCAAGTATTTAGTGTGTACATGGACATACTTTTCAATAGGCCAACATTTCTATATTAAAAATTTTTTTCTGTTGGTCTTATATAATATTCTAATTTACTGAGATACTGAATTTTGAGTTTTCATTACCTGTAGGCCATAATCAGCAAAATGAAAAGAAATAAAAGATTAAAATATATCGCTCTGTGTGTAATGAAACTATATAATATGAGTTTCACTTTTTGAATTGAATTACTGAAGTAAATTAACTTTTCGATGGTATTCTATGAGCTTCACTTTTTGAATTAAATTACTGAAGTAAATTAACTTTTCGATGATATTCAAACTTATTGAGATGCTCCTGTATATGGGACATAGTGATTTGAGCTCTATATTCAGAGGGGGATGGTCAGAGATAACAATACAGTAGTTTCGAACTTGCAAGATTTGATCGTGGGCAAGAAATTGTTATCTATAAAGAAATAATAAATTCCTGAATATTTGATGTACTGGTGAGAAGAATGAATATGCTCTTAAGTATGGATTTAGAAATCTGCATGGGTTTGATACATTATGATTAATTAAAAACTGTATGATTATTTTTGCAGTGTTAGATGTTACTTCCCCTGTAGCTGAAGGTATGTATTTAAAACACAATTACAGTCTCCGGCCATTATTTTATGGGTTTTCAAGTTAGGAATTGATGCAAATACAGTGGAACCTCAGTTCACAAACGTCTCTGAACACGTACAAATTTGGTTACGGCCAAAAAGTTTGCCAAACTTTTGCATCTGATCACAACCGCACACTCGGTTGACGAACAAGCCAGTTTCCCTTCCGGTTTGTATGCGCCGATGATTTCCGCACGTGTTCAGTCTCTCCCTGTACTGTACATTGTTCTCGGTGCATCATACAGAGGGACTCTCCCTCAAAACTGTAACCTCCTCTCAATCTAGCTTCCTCCTGTGGTATACTGGGTCCACAGCTCCCGTCAAAAGGCCAGTTTTAATAAATAATCACCCCTCTCGCGGCTTAGCGAGGGGGTGTGGTGGTGTGTGGCCGATGCAGATCCTGAGGAGTTTGTAATGTGGGCCTTTCTCATCTAAGTACACAGGTGAGGAGCAGTCTGCATCCGTAATTGTTCCCAGGAGCTGCTGATTGCCACGACTACCACGCCTCTTTATAAATAGAAGCACGAGTCGGCTAAAGGGAAAAAGGAGAACAGGAAAGAACGGGAGGTTGCAGGAGAAGGCACGAAGCAGGAGGAGAAAGCTGGTGCAGGAAAGAGAGAGAGCGCAAGAGAGAGAGCGAGCGAGTGCAGGGAGCCTGGGTGTTTGTTTCAGTGTTATTCAATGTTTTTACATTTAATTTACTATTACACTATGCATTCTATAGTATAATTAACTATTTATGTGCTTAAAAATCTTTAAAGAAAATATATTTGCATACAGTTCCTACGGTCTGGAACAGATTAATTGTATTTACATACAATCCTATGGGGGAAATTACTTCTGGCCCCGAGGTCCCACTGTACATAATTAAAATGTTAAAGTAGGAGGAAAGGAAATAGAATGTATAATTACGGCAAAAGTCTCATTGCAAATAGGCCACATTGCAGGTAGAATCTTCTTTAACTTGCCAGGACACGATGTAACTCAGTAACATATTTCAAAATGTCTGGATCAAATTTTTTTAGCTGTTTTTCTGCTTCATCTGGGTAACTAAAAATGAGGAATTTAGCAGAATACAAGAGGCTGTATCTGAATTCAGCTTTGCGTAAGTGCTGTTTAATAAATTAAAATGCAGCACGTTTAGCAGCTGTTGAAGGTGAAAAATCATTTGTGTTGTAATTACTTAGTACGTTTTCCTTAATTTTTCACTTAAGCTGGCACTTAAGTGTTCAATCTGCCTCAAGAATTATTTAAGATATGAAGAGGTACCACTGGCCACTGCTGAGAGCTGATTCCACAATAAAATAAAAATAAAAAAGGAATAACCTTGGAGGTCAATCATCACCCCAAAAGTGGACAGTAGAGGTCACTTAGTATATGTGTACCAAATTTCAGTTCACTAGGTTTGTGAGCTACAGGTGATTTAAAATCCTGGACAAACAAATGAACAGCCATAGTAGCATCTATATACTATAATTCACTGAGGCAAGACACCCATGGAAAACATGGCGAGAGGGGCGTGGATTCACTAAGCCGCTGACAAGTAAGACACCTATGGCGCACGCAGGAAGGAGTCACTACCACCAACTCCAAGAAGTAAGCAGTCTTTAAAAACCGAGTTTTCGGTTACGACGCACGACCGCGTGCACCATAGCAAACTGTTTTACACGCTACATACAGCAATTCGCATCCGCGACAAACCTGCGTCTTCTTAGATGCTCCTGCAGGAACACGGAAAGTCTACGTGAGTCACAGGTGCATCACTGTGCAAAGACGACAACGACTCAAGTGACGAGTTGGAGGTTGGGCACATGAGCGATGGCGGTCCGCCAGTTTTCAGTCATGGACGATTGTGTGTTGGTTCGTTCCGTGCATTGCTACAATGTTGCTTTTCTTGCTGATTTATTACATTACCGATTTTTCAAATTTTAATTTTCTCACTGTGCTTAAAAATCATTAAAAAACCGGCCTGATTATGCGGCGTATGGTACGCCGCGGGTTGGCTAGTATTATATAAGAATATTGTTTCAGTCTGAGAAACGACATCAGCTTTACTTTAGATTTGTAATTCGTTGAAATGTACAGTAAGGCTTCTAGGTTTTGAGGCGTTTAGATCCACTTATGTTGTAAATTGCTGATATTCTGGTGCCTGATTTGAAGTCCTCTCCAATTATTTAAGAAAATAGTTCAGCGATGAATTTCACTGGGTTTGGGTTTTCATGGTTTTCTGGGAGACCTTCAATTCTGATATTATTTCTTCTTCTATATCAGTCTTCCAGTGCAGCTAGTCTGTCTCCAAGTACTTTGCATTTGGATTTGGTAGCCATTGCTTTTTTCAACAGCTGTGGAAGCCAAGTGTTCAACTATTTCGAGTAATGAACATTTGCTTAACACCTGAAGCTGAGCACCAAGTGTTCTAATAGTGCTGGGCGGTAAGACCAAAATTCTATATCATGGTATTTTTCAAAATTATACCAGTTTAACGGTATTGGATGGTATTTTTTTTCCCCATGCATGAGTGGGTGTTAACCACATTTCCACTGCAATTACTGGCTATTAATACAGGTTTGCATGGCCCCATAAAGTGATATTTTTCAAGGGGGTGGCACTAATGAAGAGAAGGAGTCACATTTGCATGACAGATGCAGTCAAAATATAGAGCCTTTTTTTGAACAATATTTGCAAACAACTTAAACTAAAATTTTGACAACATATTTTCAATCATCCAAAGAGGAATTTAGAATTAGTCAAAAGGTGCTTGTCAAAAGCACTGAACATGTCTTAGAAAAGGAATAAATAGTAAATATTTTTTGTAAACCAACTACACTTTGTTAATGTTAACAAGCTCTGTCCATTGACTTGTTACAGTGACTTTTTAAACAGCTTTACCATCATTAAACTGCATAATATTTAAACTAATAAATAATAATAAAATAAATAATAGTGCAAGTTCCAGTAATAATACTATTACTTCCAAGAATTCAATCCCAGGTGCATTGCACAGTATTCATCAAATAAAAATAAAATAAAACAATTGCCACTTGGTGATGACATCTTTACCAACTGAACCATCATTAAGGCAAACTGCATTAATATGGACCTTACATCAAGCTAAGCTATAGACATAAATAATAAAACTGCAACTAGGATTTATAATGCTATTTGTGGTATAGCTCAACGAAATTGTATTAGGGCCAATGTGAAGAAAAAAAAATACGGACACAGTGAAGAAAAAAAAACCTATATGTCGAGATTAAAGTCGACATTTCCACTTTATTCTCGTAGTTTATTTTGTCATTAAAGTAGAATGTCATAAACTAAACTTCATCCTAAAATCAATGTTTAATTCACTAGATTTTCTCAAACCCCGTCATAAGTTATGTAGTACATTAAATGCTTTGTGCTGTGTTCCCCGACCCAGTTGTTAATTGCAATGCTCTTCTTATACTGACTTCCTCTTGTACTAAGAGGCAGCGATCGCCGCACAGAATACATTCACTTCAGGATATTCCTGCTGTCTGAAAATGTAGAATGCTAAGGTAATTTTTCATGATGAAATGCATGAAAACGGGTATTAAACATGCACGGTAGTGTGGCAGTAGTGCTGCTCCCTCGCAGTAAGAGGTCCCCAGGTGTATGTTCGGTGTAGAGAACTTTATGGCAGATGTGACAAGGTTCCAAAAAACTGGATGTATAAATGGATATTGCACAGGTTTAACTTAAATATTTTGTAAATGTTGGGTTTGTGATCTGGTGGTCGAAGACACGAACACAGAATTCTTCTGAGCGGGCCTTCTTTATTGCATGTGTGCTGTCTCTTTCTGATGCATTAAACCCTCAGTTCCTATCCTTCCTTTTTCTTCCTCCACATAACCAATTGCCACACGATAAACGTCCTTGAGAAATTAAAACTAGTTATAAACTTAGACCACGGAGTATTCAGAACTTAAAAAAAAAAAACAACTTTGTTATACATGTTTAATTATGCTGTCTATTCAGGGTTGTGCTCATCCCAGCAAGTATTGTGTGCAAGGCAGGAGGAAATCCTGAACGTGGCACCAGCACATCGCAGGGTGAATACGAGCAATACATACGATAGCAGGGTTAATACAGCATAACAAAACCCGCCATCCTACATGACTTTGAAAAGGAAACTGAAGCACGCCGAGTAAACCCACCATAAAAGCATGTAAATTCAAAGCAGGGAACATCCGGGACCCCAATGCTGCGAGGCAGCAGTGCAATCTCCACGCCACCGTGCCCCCACATGATTAATACATGCTTTAATGCATTTCATCATGAAAACTATATCAAGTATTTATCTTAGCATTCTAAATGTTCAGGGAGCAGGAATATCATGAACTGAATGTATTCCGTGTGCTGTCTGCGCCTCCTCTTAGTGCAAGAGGAAGTCAGTTTAAGAAGCATGTAGCGATGAACATGGCTCCGGAAATGCAACACAAAGCAGTTAATGTGCTACATAACTTGTGACAGGGTTTGAAAAAATCTAGTAAATTAAATATTCTATTTTAAGATGAAGTTTAGTTTACGATGTTCTACCTAATAGGAAATTACAAGAATAAAGTCAACATGTTGACTTTAATCTCGACAAACGGCGAGAATAAAGTAGAAATGTTGACTTTATTCTTGTCATAAGCATCGAGATTAAAGTGGAAATGTCGAGAATAAAGTCAACATGTCGTCACACTATTACATTACACAGTATTGAAAAAAATACAACTTGGCTTGCAGTATTATCCTTTAGTATAGAAACAGTATATTATAGAAACAGTATTCACACATTTGAACATAATGGTCCATATACGACCTTTTAAATCCAAAGTATCTCCAGACAACAGACGTGACTCCTTTTTCCAGCAAAAGTTCTAATGTGTCATTTTGTTCAACTTTATTGTCTGCTACAGCTTCAGTTTCGAAATGTTCTCTCTCCATTTTCACTGCATAATACCTCTACTAGCGCATGTACTTCATTGTATGCTTGTTTAGCGGTGTAGCAGTAAAAAAGAGCCCCCACGCAACACCTCTGTGGCATGTGTTTAGCGGTGTAGTAGTGAAAAAGGTCCCCCCTTAAACAGGTTCCCGCTGGACCATGTTCCGAATGTTGTTTAGGCAATTTACAACGGTGTTGCAGTATAAGAGAAATCCATATCATAACAAAAATAAAAAACGGTTTTCGGTATGAGCCTGTATACCACCCAGCACTATGTTCTAAATTTATTTTCAAATTTGCTCCCATTTTCCTGTATTTTGCCCACAGTTTTTTCTAGCATACCTTTTAAAGTTTGCCTCAGTGCGATTACTTTAACATTTCTCCAAGATGGCTCCCTTGGATGACCCAGAGTGCTTCCTATTCTGCTTTAAACACATTGATGCACTGGGACAGGGGAGCCTGGATGGCTGTTGTGGCCCCATTTTTAACCAGGGAGGCCGTACAGGTTATGCTAAACCTCCCTCCCGAAAGGCTAGATGATTATGACTTCCTGAAGCAACAGATTCTTCTCAGCACGGCTATGAGTCCAGTGGTTAAGGGACATCAGTTTCGTCTGTGGCACATTGACCCCAATCGACCTATACAAGGACAGATCTAGGACTTAGTGGACCTGTTTCAAAGCTGGATCTGCAAGGACACTTTTGAGCGCATTGTGGAGACTCTCACTGTTGACGCAATCCTGTCGGGGTAGATGAAGACCTTTGTAATGAGATGCTCCGGAACGACATCCACTCACTGTTAGACCTGACCTGCAGATTTGAGGGCGCCCAAGCCACCTGGAAACAAAGGGGCTACCTGGGTTTAGCCCCGACTTTGATCCAACCAGCACAGGCTCCTTAGGTCGCCAGTGCCACGGATGGAGAACGCCATTGTAGGAACACCATAGTATGGACTGAATGTAGCTGCTTTCACTGTGATCAACTGGCACATCTGGCTCGGGAGTGCCACCTCCCACCTGCACAAATCATGGCCATCACTGTGGCCCAGGTATGCAGCTCACAAGTCTCCCCCAAGATGTTAAGAGATTACAATATTAAGGTCTCTATTATGTTTGCCAGACATGAATTCCCGGCGCTATTGGACTCTGGTAGTGACCTCTGTGTAGACCACTGTGACTTGCTCCGGCAGATGCCTTATAGGACCAAAGACCACGTGAACATTTGCTGCATCCATGGGGACTTTAAAACATATACAAGACTATATTACTCCCTCTGAAAGAACTTTAAGGTTTGAACTGCCATATCAGACACGTCCCCTGGGCTCATTTAATAGGAAAGAGGAATGCCCTGTAGAGTGCCTCCTCTCCAGAGCATGTGGATAGAGAAGGACTTGCTGCTGAGAACGTTGGTCAAGGAACTGTGTTTGAAGTTGAACCGGAGTTGTTCAGTGCAGGGTTATTATAGTTAACGAAAACTAAAATCAAAACTGAAACTATTTTTAAAAAAACATTTTCGTAAACTGAAATAAAATAATTAACAAAACTGAAATGAAAAACTAAAACCAAACGAAACTATTAAAGTAGCTGGAAAGACTAACTGAAATAAAATAATTTACTAAAATATTTTTAGTTTTCGTTTTTGAATGAATATTCTTACCGTTTGTCTTTAAACCTTGTAAGTTTTAACTCTAAAACTGAGTATTCCACCACGAGCAGCCTGCACATATTCATCCAGTGAATGACGGCTGTTCACACAGCATTTGCGGTGACAGAGCGAGCTGAGTGCGGGTGCGTAATGCGTGAGAAATAGAAAGCGATTTGTGTGCCGCCTTTCTTTGTGCTTGTTGTATATCAAGATGTAATTCAAATGGCTGAAATCAGAATGTGCTGGTCAACAAAATGTTTACCATTTGGATAGAAAAATCACGAGTGAGTAACGTTTCAGTTTATTTCTCAGGTATCTGGTTTTTGTTGACAGAAATTCACCTGCCGCTTCGCACAGGAGAAATTGTTTTTACTTTCTCATATACGAAGTATAGAGAAGGTATAGTAATCATGAAAAAATTCGACCTCGATATTTTGATGAATCTTAACGTTATAGACTAACCAGTGTCCAACAGTACCGTTTCTTGAAATTGTGTGTGCGTATGTCTGTGTGTATACACGATAACTCAAAAACGCAACTAGATAGATGGATGAAGTTCGCGTGTGGTTGTTACACCATAATTGCAGATCTGTATTAACTTTTGGGCCAAATCCATCACCCGGAAGTGGTACTTTACCTGGACACATACTCAATGTTTTTTATTTTTTTATTTATGCTGCAGAGTCCGATTTATTCAACTTTACTTTTATAATAATTGTTCAATATATTATTAATTTGATTTGTTGTTGATGGTTCCTTGATGTACATAATATAAAAATATAATCATTGTCTTGCGGTTTACTCTTCAAATATCCATCCCCATATCTGAGTATACAAGAAAGTTGAGGGGAGTCCACTCCCGGTTTTTTGTAAAATAAAATGTCACTAATCGAGATACTGACTAGGTCATCATACAAGATCAGCATATTGTTACTGACTAATCACTTTTGCTTTAAAAACATCGTTTAACAATGAAGCGATGCAAACAAAGGTAGAGCCTGACAAGTGATGAAAAACTACTAATGGGTTTTGTATTTATTCTATATTAATTTATCATTTTTAGTTCATATTCACCACTCAAAATGCCTCATATTGTGAAAGTAATTCATTAGCAAAATTATATTTTAAAATATTTGTCTCCCTTTTCTCAATGTTTTTCTCTCTCTCTCAAAATAGATAGTTGAAATATCATATTCTTTTGTTTTAACATCAGCCATATCATACATATTGCATACCAGGGATTTTTCCTGCCTTGCATCCAAACCTGCTGCGGTAGGCTCCAGGTTTCCTGCAATCCTAGTCTGGATAAACAGGTTTAGATAATGTATATGTTGTTCTTAATCTCAGACGCTGTCTCTGTTGTTTTGTGCCGGTCCATACTCTTATTACCTTCTGTTGCCCTGCTCATTATGGGTTTACTATTCTTCTGGTGGGCTATTCAAGACTCGCCACCCCTAACCTTGACCATGCATGCTTGTTGTTCTTTGTTTCCCTCAATACAGCTAAGTGGGGTCTGCACACTGATTCAAGCCTAACAGCCCTGTTCTTCCTAAGCTCCTGTGATTTTCAAGAAAAAATATTTAAAAAATTATAAAATTGTGTAAAATCGTTCATATTCAGTGTCTAGTTTATGATTATGCTTGTTTTTATCAGACAAAAACAAAACCAGATACTAAACCAGGCAGTATAGTAAGCTTCCATTAACATTAAACTCATATCCAAATCTGTTAAGTGTACAGTTCTGTCCATGCCATAATTACTAAAACTGAAACTAATATATATATAAAAATAAAATAGAAATGTCTTTGTGAAATAAAAACTAAACTAAAACTAAAAATACATGATGAAGGAAAACTAAAACTAAACTGAATTTCCAAGTAAGGTCAGAAAAAATATAGAAATAAAAACTAATATAAAAAGGCAAAACTATAATAACCTTGGTTCAGTGAGGTCGGGGACAAATCATCAAGTGAGGACACGGGGTAGCTAACGAACTTTATCATGCCGTTGCTTGGGAAACAACCTCTCCAGACCGGACACCCACTACTGAACCCGACGAAATAGTACTGGGTGGTGAACGTGATGCTGCATTGGGCACAGAGAAAGCAGAGACTGCCATTCAGGCAGAGTTTGCTTGCCTGCAGCAAGCCAATAGCAACTTAGGTTTGTCTGAATGCAAAGTCCATGTTGCAAATAACTCTTACTATATGGAGAAAGATGACCTGAACTTTAAAACACCACATTTTTTAATCAAGGATTGTTTCTTGTATTATTATTATTGTATTGATTTCCGATTGCTTAGGTGATGGGAAGATCAAGAAGTTGGTGGTGCCAAGTGGGTACAGGGAGACAGTATTAAAAATTGCTCACAGTCACGTTTTGAGGGGCCACCTTGGTGTGGAAAAGACAAGGGAACGCATTTAGAAAAGCTTTTATTGGGTGAATATGGGTTGGTGTGTGGAGCAATTCTGTAAGACCTGTCCCGACTGTCAAATAGTTTACACTCACGGACCCGCTAGGGCACCCCTTTTATGGATGCCTATTTTAGATGTCCCCTTTGAAAGTGTGGGACTAGACATTGTTGGCCAGCTTCCCAAGAGTAAAAATGGGCTTCAGTATATGCTCATGTTAGTCGATTACGCCACAAGATACCCAGAAGTGGCTGTGCTGCACTAGGCGGATGACCAGACTATTGCAAAAGAACGCTTAGAAATGTTCATGCTTATTGGTATCCCTCACAAGATTTTGACTCATAAGGGCACGCCCTTTATTTCTCACGTCATGAAGCAACTATGTGAAAGTTGACCACATTCGCCACTCCAGACAGGCTGTTCAAATTTAAGGCTCCCATTAGGTCTCCATGGCACACTTTTGACCTTTCAGTGGATGATGGACCAGATCCTGTGTCCCAATTCTGCATATGCGGGAACGTATCTAGACGATATAGTCATTTTCAATAATGTCTGAAGATCTTCTCTCATCCGCCTGCAGGCGGTGCTCGACAGTTTGAGGCTGGCAGGGTTGATGGCTAATCCTAAGAAATGGAGACTAAGCATGTCGGAAGCCCATTATTTAGAGACTAAGCATATCGGAAGCCCATTATTTGGGATATTCCATGGGGAAGGGTTTGCTCGAATGGACAAGGTGGGGGAGGTGCTTGCGTATCTATGTCCCAAAACACAGAGGCAGGTTTGTAGCTTTGACGGGCCAGCGGGATATTACAGGCAGTTCATTCTGAATTTTGCTCATCAGGCCACTTGACAAAGGGTAGGGAGAACCGTAATGTTGACTGGACTGATGCCTGTGACAGAGCCTTCTCAGATCTAACAGCTGCTTTATTCTCATTCCCGGTTTTACGAAATCCAGACTTTTCTAGGAAATTTATTCTGCAGATGGATGTATGTGCTTTCGATTTAGGAGCAGTGCTTTCACAATGTTTTGAAGGGGAAGAAAACCCAATCATGTTTCTCACTAGGAAACTGTTTCCCTGGGAGCGCAATTACTCGATCATTGAGAAAGAATGTTTTTAGATTAAGTGAGCTGTGGAAACCATCTGGTACTACTTGTGGGGTCAGCAGTTTACCTAGGTGACTGACCATGCCCCGCTCCAGGGGCTATACAGGTAGAAGGATAGGAATGCCTGGCTCACTCGGTGGTTTATTAGTTTATAGGCATTTGCTTTCGATGTTCACCACTGAGGGTTGCTTGTCCATCGCCGCGGCGACCGCAGGTTCACAGTGCCACAGAAACTACTACACGCTGACTGCTCCTGCGTGGAAAACAACGGTCGCCCGATGGGTGATGCAGGAAACATTAGAATGTGGCCACTGATCTGCCCCCGATCCTCCCTGTTTGCTGTGCCCATGTATAGTTGAATGGTAGATCCCACTACAACAAATAACCTTGCTGTTCCTGTTTCGAGTTGAATAAAGCTGATTTTGCTAAATTACTGAGATTCAACCTCGTCTTTGGGGTGAAAGACACAGACGTGTCACAATATATAAAATCTTGTGGGTTGGTCTATTTAGGTCTATGGTCTTTGTGAGCAACAGTAATAATAAAACAAAGTAAAAAAAAAAAAATTAGAAAAGGATGATAGAAAATCTACATGGCATGCTAAGAATGATGATAAAAAAGGGTATTAAACAAAGAATATGACGTAAGGAACTTATTATACAGTACTACACATATGCTCAGGTTTGAATACATATACCGGTCCATCTTGCAGCCTATAAGGACTATTCACCCTCTATTTTATATATGATTGAATTAGAGGTAGATACAATATAAATGTATAGATCGAGATACATATAGATACTATAATGGAGATAGATGAAAGCAGCACAAAAAATAAAAATATGAAAGCTTACTATAACTTTTTCTCTGTTGCAGCAAAATTGGCATATCTTATAAGTTTTATCTCTTTGCTTTGATCAGTGGTTTCAAATTCAAACTCGAGGCCCATGGGCCGGATTTGGACTTCGGAGCTTGTTAATGCTGCCTGCATCATCAGTATTCAAAACATGTTACATGCAGCCTTTAGTATGTGTTTTTTTTCCAGTATGTAGATTCAAACTGTAATAGACATTTACGGTTGGCATTCAAATACCTCACTGGTGGTCATTGCATTTAAGCGCGACACAATGCACTGCATCCACTAACCTGTATTTAGAAAGAAAATGTACTGCTCATAATGTCCCGTCAAAAAAGGTGAAAACATAGTGGGGTGCAACTGTGCCAAAAAAGCTTTACTGTTTTCACAAGTTTAAAAAAAATATGACCATGCAAGCTTGATTTCTTGCACGCCGCTGCATTTACTTTGTAAAATTGCACAGGTGTTCAAGCTTCTTACCAATCCTTCTGCTTTTCTCTTTACTTGACTGTTATATTTGGGTAGAAAATGTATTTGCATTCCCCTTGTATTAAACTTGATTACTGTGTCCTTTATCTTCTCTTCCATTCTTATTCATGATTGGTTTGATGCAAACCAAAGGACATATACAGTACATATATTTTTCTTTTCATTTCTCTGTTTTTTGTTTCCTTCATTCCTTTATTTTTTAATAACATTGTACTGCCATCAGGATTGCTTTTAGGATCACGTATGTGCCTGTTATCAATCCTCAAAATATGAAGAATCAAAATACTCCATAACTGGAGTTCTGCCTGATCGCTGAAGTGGTCAGCATACACTTTACAACCTTAGAATTTATTGAATTACATATTTAATACATGTACTGTATGTTATATCTGGTGTATATTATTGTTATATTCTAGTATTAATGAGATTTGTGAAATTAATGAAAACTAGCTGTGTTACAATTTTGTAAGACAATGGGCATCAGTTATTTTTCCATTGGTTAATTGAGTGTATCAGAAGTACTATGTAACTAAGTGGTTTTCTTATAGAATATTTGTATTTGAGGGGATCCTTAAAACAATCCTTTACAACTGAGGTTAAAACACAATGAAGTAAGCAGTCTTTAAAAACCGAGTTTTCGGTTACGACGCACAACCGCGTGCATCATAGCAAACTGTTTTACACGCTACATACAGCAATTTGCATCCCCGACAAACATGAGTCTTCTTAGATGCTCCTGCAGGAACACGGTAAGTCTACATGAGTCACAGGTGCATCTGGACTGTGCAAAGACAACAACGACTCAAGTGACGAGTTGGAGGTTGGGCACATGAGCGATGGTCGTCCGCCAGTTTTCAGTCACAGACGATTGTGTGTTGGTCCGTTCCGTGCATGGTTGCAATGTTGCTTTTCATGCTGATTTATTACATTACCGATTTTTTCAAATATTAATTTTCTCCCTGTGCTTAAAAAACCGGACTGATTATGCAGCGTATGGTACGCCGCGGATTGGCTAGTTATACAATGTTATTGTCTGTTATACCTGCCTTGCACTCTTCACCTTGCATTTTTTTATCTTGCACTGCATTTTTATCATCTCTTTAATTGTTATTGTTTTTATCAGTATGCTGCTGCGGGAGTTTGTGAATATCCATCTATCCATCCATCCATCATGTTTAAAATTAATGCCAAATTATGGCTATTAATTGTACTTATATAGTGCACCACTGGGTATGCACTACCTACATTTGAGGACATCTACACCAAGCGATGCTGGACCAGGGCAAAGAAAGTTATCAGTCATATTCGACATCCTAACGGTGGCCTCTTTTCTGTATTAAGGTCAGGTAAATGCTACCGCTGCCTGAAGTCCACTTCAGAGAGACTGAGGAGGAGCCTTTTTCCACAGTCCATATGCGTCTTGAATATGGAAAGTCTATAGAAGTATATGATGCCCTGTTTTTAACTTTCTTGCATTCAATTATTTATTTATGATGCCCTGTTGTTAACTTTCTTACATTCAATTATTTATTTAGTTATTATTTATTATTTATCACATTTAAAATTCTATTAATGACATTTGATTGTGTTGTTGTCCTATTATATTACTCTTAAAGGCAGCAGACAAACAGAAGAAATAGTTACATATTACAGTGTACTGTAGTATGATATACCGTTTATACCATGGTATCAATATAACTGATCCTCCTGTTCAGTGGTGAAAATGTAGTTTTCAGAATACAGATGCAATTCCTTTTCTGTAACACTAAGAATATTACGTTTAGCCTAGCATTTAGTGCTTAATCACTTCTCCAATAATGAAGTGTATAGGCTGTATGTGTCACATAATGAATTTAATTTTTATGTAACATTACGTTTTATTTTACTTTTGTATACAGATGTGTTTTATTATATGAAAATTACCATTTGAGTAGGAGGTGGAAAGCAGCCTCATGTAAAATCTTACTGTATAGTGCTCTGCTAGATGGCAGACCTTTACCCAGATATGTACCTTAAAATACCTGTAATGTAGGCATCCATATTTAAAAAGAATTGCAAATTCAATTTCAGTAGATGTTTTGTATGTATATATGTGTTTGTTTTAGCATCTGTTTGCTAAGAGATAAAGTAAGAATGGCAAAATCATATTAAATGTCTTATAGGAACACTGTGCCGTATCTGTAGTCACGGTACATGCTGTGTGGCAAGCTGTTAAATATTATAAGAACATTTCTAAAATATGCAAATTTTTAACATTTCAGAAAACAATGTAGTATCCATTAATAAACTTGTGTAATATCTGGAATGAGAAGGAGTATTAAAAATTGTGTGGATAAAATAATAGGACAACTTAAGTACGAGTTAAGGGCCTCGTGGTAGTTCTGTGAATTGTTTCCCCTTTTTGTTAAATTAATTATTTTATATTCTCAAGAGTGTTGTCTTTGACTTTAAAAAAAAAATGAAGTCTTATTAATCTCAACAGTATACCATTTTTAAAAATCCAAAAGCAAATAGTTTTGTTGTTCATTTTTAGGTGGGAGTTGTATGTGTGCATGCATAATCCTACACATTCAAGAAATTGACTAATTGAAGTGAGGCACAAACTGCTATACAAAAAATTATAAGCTGCTATTGTGGATTTCAAATTATGAGCTGAAAAGGTACATCCCAAAAGCTGCAAGTTGTCCTAGCAGTAATGAGAAACAATGTATTTCATAACTGTATTCTTCTCTTAGTGTAATAGAAGATAAAGTAACACCCACATATAATGTTTGCCTTATTACATTGGCACTTTACCTTTCTAACTGGTATTATCCCATAGACAATTATCAGAGGATCAGAATTTATGGACATTATCTTTCAGAAGACTGAATTTGTCAATGATAAACAGACCTTTTTTTTTATAAAGCTACTATTGGTCATAATATAACATAATGAGCTCATTGCCTTGGTAAGTAGCACCATGTTCTTCTGTGGGACTGAATTTAATTTATAAACTTAGGAAGAATAATCTAAACAGTGGTAAAGACATTAAATATATTGCTTAATTTTTGATTATACGTTGGTGATGCAACAGGTAATATTGCACATCACTGCTTTTCTTGGCTGGGATCACATCTTTGTAATTTAGAATTGTATAAATTTGTTTTACAATTTTACTAGAAAAATATAAGTTTGATCATTTTTCTTTAAGACAAACCCATAATAAATGTATTGAGCATTTCAGAAGTAAGGCTTTTATTATTTCTGAATTCATTCTAAAGATGAAAATCTTCTTGTAGTTTCAACCATTTGTGTACATGTTTTACATTTAACAGCAACAACATTTATTTATATAGCACATTTTCGTACAAACAATGTAGCTCAAAGTGGTTTACATGAAGAAAGAGAAAAAAGACAAAATAAATAAGAATTAAAATTAGGGAATACTAATTAACATAGAATAAAAGTAAGGTCCGATGACCAGGGAAGAGAGAAAAAACAAAACAAAACAAAAAAAAAAAAGCCAGACAGCTGGAGAAAAATATAAAATCTGCAGGGGTTCCAGTCCACGAGACCACCCAGCCCCCTCTAGGCATTCTGCCTAACATAAATGACCTCAGTCAGTCCTCATGGTATTCAAGGTTCTCATGGAAGAATTTAATGATGAACTTATGTCATGTGGACTTCTGGCCTTTAATCCATCTAAGTGCATCGGTTTCCTTTTCTATCCCAAAGACATCAAGCTTAGCATTATTGGCAAGTTCAAAGTGGCCCTTTTTGAGCAACTGTGTTCTGTGATGGGCTGGCTGAGTTTTAATAGCACTGGGATTAGCTACTACCTTATCTCAAAGGTCCCGTGTGAGTGAGTGAGTTTGAAAAATCAATGTTTCCAGACCGAACAAACCTCTGCCCAAATATCATGCTTTGTTATATACCACCTTTATTTTTCGTTTACTTGCAATCTATCAGTTTCTGCTTATGTTAATATTCTCTTGTATTCAATAATAATTTTATAACACAGAAGTAATTCACCATCTTTGGATACACTTTTTTTTTTTGAGTACACACAAGATTAATCATCTTGAATTCAACTGACGTCGGTAATATGAATTACCACAATGTACTGTATGTTGTTGAGCATGCTGTAAAAGTAGCATATGGTTACGTGTACTGTATTTGTTCCTTTGTCATATGTGATAAACTTCACATAACTTCATTATTAAGTACAGCATGTAGTATGAAAATTGAGTCATGAGTCGTGTAGACTTTATTAGGACTTTTTTTTAGGACACTGTAACCTATGTTACTATTGATTATAAATGTAATATATGATTCACATTGTGCCCTGACCACCCGTGACCCTATAGTTAGGATATAGCGGGTTGGATAAAGGATAGATGGATTCACATTAATGTAGTCCAGAGTTACTCTGACTCAGTCCTGAAAACCCATGTGGCTACAGTTGTTTTTTTTTTTTTTTCCAGCAAATTTTTGTTTTTTACTTGGACATCTAGCATATACACTCTTTATTATCCAGTTCTTATGTTTTGGGTTTAATGTCGTAATAATAAAACTAAGTTTTGTCATTTTTTATGAGAATGTTCCAGGCATTTTTGCATGTTACATAGGGATCATTTAGTTTTCTTTATTATTTTTTTATAATTTAGTTTTTACACTTTTCATTCTGCTTTATTTACTAACGAGTATGTTAGTGAAGCTGATCTTGATATAGTTGAAGCCTTTAGGCATTTACCATAATTTAATTGTTAAAAGTTGATAGGGATTTCAATCATGCAACCATCAAAAATGATCAGAATTACAGACCTGTGTACTGTTTATATCAGTAACACTAGAAATTCTATCATTATTATTACCATTAGATTGAACTGTGCAACTAAGCATGCATGAAGCTTTTTATGAACTGACTCTGTAATAGTATAAAAGTGGCAATATAAAAGCTGGGGTTTTTGTTTTGGGTTTTTTTAAATAATGATAAGCATGACTCCTGCAGTTACATGCTGAAATTCTCCTGTCTTGAAGAAAAGCATTTCTAGACATCTGTTTTCCATTTTGACATGTGGTGATGCGGTGCTGTATTATCATCAACCTGAGCCATTTTTATATGTTGTTTTTGCTGAAGTTTCTCACATATTATTTTCCCTTGTAGAGTAATTAGTCTATTTGTAGTCAGTCATGGATCTAGTACTGACTGTCATTCAATACTACCAATACAGAAAAAAGGCAAGAACTGTTATGTTTTTGAAATATTAGTATTGACTGGTACCTAACATTAGGGTCTTTTGACGTCCCTACTCATAAGGTGCTCACAGTTGAAACATTTGGTGGGGCAGGAGTTACGAGCACACATTTTTCCTGTATGTTTTTGTCCTTTTCTCTTTTTGTCTTTTTTTTTACAATCTGATGTATATTGATGTCTTTTGTTTCATTTTATAAAAAAATAACTTTTCAGAGCAGCACTGTGTATTGCAGAGAAAACAACCAACTTTACAGACAGAGTGACACTTTCATATTCCTGTATTGCCTCTGGCTATCTTGAATTTTTACACTCCGAAATAACTTTGGTATTGTGTATAAGTCTGACATCAGCAAAGGTATGTGCATGTCTGTAAGCTTGAAATCTATTATCAAAATCTCAGACGGCTCAGACTTGTCAGTATTGTGGAAGGTTGGCCTGCTCTGACTCTGTGTAGCTTTAAAAGCTGAGCATAGTGGCATCTACCTACTTATCGCCTGACCTGATTCAACCCATCCACCTTCCTAAGCACATAGTAACCTCGATTGTAATATCTTCATCATCATGCTAAAACACTGATGTTCCTTATGAAAGTGTGGCACTTATTTTCTCATTTTTTCTGTTTAGTCACAAGCGGTCAGTTTCTTTTGAAACTGCAGGTTAGGAATGCAGTGCCCTAATGCTGCACAAATAAATGTGATCAGACTCTGAAGAGAGATTGTAATGGCAGGGGTAAATGTAATCCAACTAAATTACATAGAGATATGATTTACATACAAAATGAACATCAAAGAGGACTGGGATCACCAGTGGTCATAGTGGGCCATATACTTGTTTTGAATATGCATGATGCTGGCTGCACTGAAAAGGTTCATAGACTTAACCAGGCTGACAGGCTTTGAGTTTGATGCTTCTGATGTAAATTAATACATTTTTTTAAATTTGCAGCTATTTGTTAGATATTTGTAATTCAGTTTTGCAAGTATTTTCCTAAGTATTATACTTTAGGGATGCCCTTTCCTCACCAACAAAGGTAATGCACAACCTGTTGACTCAAATGGGATCCCATAATATTGCTTACAGTTAACATGTAAAGTACAGTATCAATTCACTTTGTGTTTGTAAAAAACTGACAAAACCATTAATGTAAATTATATTCTTAACCACATTCTTTGGTAATATATTCATTTTTGTGTTGATTGGCTTCAATAAGAGGTGTTTCTAGCAAGTTTGTGTTGTCTTAGGTCATCTTCCATATTTTCTTAACCTCTACACACATCATACTATAGATGTGTTTACCTCTGCTTTGTGTGGTGAGACATCCATCGCACTATGTACCTTGTTGTCCACACTGCTTTGGCAGGGTAGTATGTTTAAGTACTTGTTCAATATGTTATATTTTCATACATAAGGCATAATGGCCTATTAGCTAAGATTGGGCTGTAAAGAACAGGAATTTTGTATCACTCCTTATAGATAAGCAATCCCTTTTCTTAATCTGCCTGTCCTGCAGTAGGTAAAATGTATACATAATTATACTGCACATGTATGATATGTAGGAAAAGCATCTGCAAAATAAATGTATAGTCTTAAAAGTTTTTTTTGTCCGTTTCTTTACTTGGCTTGCCTTCATACTGTATTAGTCTTTATGTATACCAATACTGCATATTTTTGTCTTATTGAGCTCCTGCCTACTTGTCTTCCTGACTGCCCTCCATGCTTTGTTGAGTTTGTCTTCCTTCTTGCATATGACCTTTGCTTTTGTGCCAAATTTTATGTGTTGGATTTACTTGTGGTTTACTATGTTCCTCCTGCTTATTTACTGTACATGATTCAAAATGCTACTCAAAGAAGTGCACACTCAGCTCTTGCAATTAATGACCCTTAATAGAGACAATAAAATATGTGTTACTGTCATCAGCATTGTAATATTAAGTATGTTTTGTGATAAATGAGTTTAGACAGCTGGCTGCACAGCACAGTAATCAGTCTGTGTTCTTGAGTTACAATTTGGATTTTTATTAGAGTTAATTTGGTCTTTTTTCCCATTGCCTAATATGTTTTGCAGTGACTTCAGGTCTCAGATAGAAAAGCTAATTGAAGTGCAGAGTTTTATATTTATTGGTTTTCTTTGATCTTTTCTTTTCTGTGAACTTTTATTTCATTTTCTTCCCATATTTAATAAATGCATTGTTTGAAATGGTCCCAGAGTGGAGAATTAACAAGTTCTGCTGTATTTAACATTTTTTCACGCTAACATATTTTCTGCTAAATAAAAATATACAATTTTCTTCAGTGTTGTGGGCTGAAGTGTTGTCTGGTGCCGAAGAGCAAAAGAAAAAAATATAGTGTAACAGTGAAGAGGTCTTTGTTTAGCTGCCATGTAAAACATTACACTCTGGAATTTTCTGTTAGTATATAGTCCTTTTTATAATGTAAAATAATGTTGCTATCAATAAGTAGGCATTAAGGTATATAATAACATTTTGCACTTCACAGTGTGTTAATTCTAGTTTAACCCCTGGCTGAAGTCCCTTTTTTTTTTTTTTGGAGTTTTTGCATGTTTGTGAAGAATAGTTTATGCATTTCAGTTTTCTCTCACATTTCAAAGTCATGGTTAATTGGTGAGTATATGTCAACCCTGTATAAATTACTTTTTTAATTGTGCAGTTTAGTGTGCCCTGTCATATACTGGCACTCTGTATGGGGTTTTTCATGTCTTGCACTCATGGGAGTTCGTTTTGGCGCTTGTGTTCTCTAAATAAGGAATTAGCATGACGACAACAGAAATATGACACTTATTCATAAAGAGCTATGAAAGAGATGAAAAGTAAAGTCCATCCATCCATTCTTTTCTAAGCCCGTTTTTCAGTTACAGAGTTTGAGGGCTGTAAGGCCTACCCTAATAGTATTGAACACATAACAGAAACAAGCTTTGGATGGAACTGCTATCTATTGTGGCATGTACTATGCCTTTGTGAAATCCATCTGGATACATTTTCATATAATAGAAACTCCTCTCGGACTGTGCCAGACTTGGGTCCCTGTACCAGTGAGCCAGCGGCATAAAATACTGAACCAACACGCTGCTCTACATTAATTGAAGGTATCATATATCCAGAAGTTCATTTTTTGAGCTCATTTTTGTTTTTAGTATGTCACAAACAAATTATATTAATAATAAATAACTTTTTGAATGTATAGCTATATCATTTGAATGATTTCATTTTTGTTTTGATTGTTTTATTCATTTCACTCTACATATAATCCTGCATGTAGATTAGTATAGTGACCTTCTCATCTTTTCATTTTTCTGATTACCAGCTGAGATTTGAAATTGGTGCGGCCTGATTGATTTGAGCTGACTAATAATCTGAAAGATTGTGAAATTCAAGGTCAAACTGGCAAAGCTCGGGCATGTATTCAGAATAAAGAAAAACCATGAATGGCACATACAGAACAGTAGTCTAGATAAGTAATGATCAGTGAAATGGCAGGATCCTTACTAGATTAATGCGTTGTAGAACAATTTCAGTGATATGTTCTTTGCAGGGTAGACATTGAGAGATCTGAGTAAAGAAAGGGAAATGAGTTTACAGAGTTAATTCTGGAGTGGGACATTTGGACACTAAGAAACTCTGCATTGTAATGTCCTAGTTGTCTAAAGTTGGATTTAATTTAATTCTTTTAACATCATTCTATTCTTGTTAAAATGGCTAAACCTATATGTCCAGGGTATTATATTTACAGCTTGTAATTTCATATACAGTGTTAGCAGTAATATGATTCCTTTTCATTGATTTCATTTATTTGGGACCTAGACAGCAGCACTTTGAACTCATTTTTCAGTGCTTTTTCCATGTCCAGAATTAAGTGTAAAGGTCTGAGTTATGCTCTGTGTGTACAAACAAATTGCACATCACTTTTGTAGTTGAATGAAAGGAATTTTTCATGTCCTCACCAAATAGAAAAAGAAGCAGTGGGACATGTGTTTGGTGGGATTTATCTAACTTGACAGCTTCCCAGTGGGTTCCAAAGTTGTTTCTATCAAAGACACCAAACACCTTTTGATCCCATCTCCTTACAGTGCCTCCACTACTGATGCCTCAAATTGGTTGCATTCAGACATCATGCACCTAATCTCTCCTGAAATGCATGTGAATGTCTCCTAGAGGTGAAAGTGGATCACATCCTGAACAGAGGCATTTCTCTGTCTAAAACACCGTTACTATCCATTTCAGCTTGCTTCCTTTTTTTAATTATATAAATTGTGCATCCCAACTTAGTAAAATTTCAGTCTTGCCATCTTTGGTTCTAGCACATCAATGTATCTGATCTGTCCTTCTAAAAAGTTTTATTTAATAGCTAATAGACAAACAAAAGGTAAACATCCTTGACAACAAAATAATGTCATGAACAGCACCTCTCAGCAGTGCAAATTGATTTCTGGATTGTTGTTTTTGTGTTTCAGAAAGAGTTTGAATAGCACTGCTTTTTTCACATTATGCCATGCCACATTGAAATTATGAGTATGAAATAAAACTGTCAAAGCAATCTTCCATAATTGAATGACAAGTCACAGGCAAACTGACAAAAGCAGTCAAGTGTTGTAATTTTCAAAAGCTCCACATTGCTTTGGTAAATAATAGTCCTTAAGGCTTGTTTAGAAAATGAAAGCAGCATAAAATTTAAATTACCTTTCCAGTCACTAAGGGGATGTCAATTGATTCATAGAAATGTGATGGACTGATTTATTTTTTAGTATTAAAAAAGTAATCCCTTAATTAACCTGCTAAAACCTTAGGTGTTGGTGTATGAACTTATAATCTGCTTTTATGCCAAATGAGTGAAAATCATCTTGATTTAATAATATATAAGTGCTGTAATCATGTAGCATTATTTAATTTGTTATACGCATGAAATGTCTCATTTTTATAAAAACTTACATTACAGATTGTAACTTTGCTGCCTTTGCAGTTTTTGACAGTTTACTCATAAAAATAGCAAGAGGTAGTGTTAAAGTAAAATTCTTTTGTGTATACTGTTTGTCTTATTTTTCATTTCATTAGCAGCTGTAAGACAAAAGTAAGTGAATTCAAGGTACTGCTCCTTGTTTGCTGCTATGGTAAATTTGGAATTAAAAGATAAATCGGGAGCAAGGAATAAGAAATTAGGCCATTAATAAGGATCCTGTCATCCTGCCAACCCCAGTTTGTAAAATGTTTAACTTTAGGGCTGATGTTTTAGGTAGACACCCCCACTGCATTGTTAAGTCTGATAATATTATTTAGCCACTAAGATACCTTGAGTCAGGGTTACAGTTTCCTTTTGCCAGCAGCACCCAAGGGGATGACCTGTTGAAACATGAACCAGTATGACTTGTGTCTTTTAAATCCCTGCTACTTCACAATTTATTTTTATTGGCTTGAATGAAGCACTGTTAGTTCACTAGGCATACTTCCATGCATGCAACAAATAAATGTAGTTTCTGTGGATCCCTTAAAAACCATAAGCCTAATGCCAAATGGATAGAGAAATAAATTAAAAACAAGAGGATAAAAAATGACTTGGTGGACACCTAAAAATGGCTATAGTGATTGATAATGGGATTTTACAAAAGTTTGTAATTTAAAAGTTGGGTAAAAAAACTTAAGTATAATTTAAGTATAACATGAGATGCACTGATAAACAGCAACATATTGAAAAAGTGTTTATGGAAGCCCGTGAATGTGTGTTAACCTCCTATTTCAGTACATGTTATGTGCCCATCATGGCCGTGTATACGATTACAAAAGGTTATAATTTTTTCTGCCATCCTTAAAGTAGACTTAACCATATGCACTGCTGGGTACCAGTGTTGCCTTCAAAAGTAGTTAAGACTAGAATGAGTCAAGAGCATGCACAGCTGTAGTGGGTGTGCACAGTAATTATCATCTAATTCCCTGCTTAGGGTAGGTAACTAGCTATTGTAAAGTCTACCCATGTTGCTGTGTGTGGTTCAGTGAGCCCATTTTTGCCATGTATGAATGTTGTGACCTGAACAGCTACTGTACAAGTTCTGCACACTATGCTTTCTATGTAGAACACAGATCTTCATTGTTATCTTTTAGTGTCATCAGAATCCTGATATACAATGTCGGTGTTTTTCTTAAATACAGTATATTTCAAGCAAAATTATCAGACCTATGATACCATCTTTCTACTTCATTAAGATGCATAATCAGAAAAATAAAGTATTGATTTTTAGTTAATATTTTAGTGTATTTGTGAACAAAACCAAAGATAAGTAACCCTGCTTTATACTTTCAGCATGTCAATAGAAGTTAACGGGTGTTGCCAGTAAAGTTAATGACTATCATATGCTGATGGTCTCAAAATTACTTGTTGGGGAGCTACAAATTGTGAAACCCAATTTTGTATTTGAGGAGAACTGTCGCTGGTAATAGAATGTCCCGTTTTTGTTATATGACATGTACTCTCTTGGCTGTTTCTCAAATTCTGATTTCTGCTAGTACTAATATTCATACTAGTGTGCCTAATGAAATACTGCATGCCCTTTGTTTCCTTTCAAATGCAATTTCCTTCCACTTGATGTGAGACATGTGTGATAGCTCTACACTTGCTGCCAACAATGCATCACTTCTTCATAAAATACTGACAGGTACCCTCTTTCTCCATTTAGCAGTACGCAAGTTTTATACCAGGGACTGACAGTTGGTTTCATATAGAAATAACAAGCTTGCTATTACTATTTGTAAGAACTGAAGAAAAGAATGAATATATGTAAAAGGGTTCTGTGTTTCTTTATCAACCTAAAGCAGTCTCTAAATAAAAAACTGGTTGTAACAATAGACTAATGCCACTTTGAGTTCTCAGGAAAATGAACTTTAAATGTCTTCCTTAGAAAAAGTTTTTGTTTGATAGATCTTTACATTTGACTTTTGTTTTGTCATTTTTCTGACATGGTGCTGTTAACCAATGTAAATTACTGTTAATAATATTTATATGCTGGTATTTTTAAATGTAGGTAAAATATAGAAACACAATTTTATTTGATCACTGTAAACAGTGTAGTTAAGTAAATAAATTGTTAGAAAGCTCTAGGATGAGAGGTGTCTTACCTTTGAGGAAATGTTTGGAAGTGTATAACAAAGATACAGAGCATCCGGAAAGTATTCACAGCGCATCACTTTTTCCACATTTTGTTATGTTACAGCCTTATTCCAAAATAGATTAAATTCATTTTTTCCTCAGAATTCTACACACAACACCCCATAATGACAATGTGAAAAAAGTTTACTTGAGGTTTTTGCAAATTTATTAAAAATAAAAAAATTAAAAAAGCACATGTACATAAGTATTCACAGCCTTTGCCATGAAGCTCAAAATTAAGCTCGGGTGCATCCTGTTTCTCCTGATCATCCTTGAGATGTTTCTGCAGCTTAATTGGAGTCCACCTGTGGTAAATTCAGTTGATAGGACATGATTTGGAAAGACACACACCTGTCTATATAAGGTCCCACAGTTGACAGTTCATGTCAGAGCACAAACCAAGCATGAAGTCAAAGGAATTGTCTGTAGACCTCCGAGACAGGATTGTCTTGAGGCACAAATCTGGGGAAGGTTACAGAAAAATTTCTGCTGCTTAGAAGGTCTCAATGAGCACAGTGGCATTCATCATCCGTAATTGTAAACCATCAGGACTCTTCCTAGAGCTGGCCGGCCATCTAAAGTGAGCAATCGAGGGAGAAGGGCCTTAAGTCAGGGAGGTGACCAGGAACCCGATGGTCACTCTGTCAGAGCTCCAGAGGTCCTCTGTGGAGAGAGGAGAACCTTCCAGAAGGACAACCATCTCTGCAGCAATCCACCAATCAGGCCTGTATGGTAGAATGGCCAGACGGAAGCCACTCCTTAGTAAAAGGCACATGGCAGCCCGCCTGGAGTTTGCCAAAAGGCACCTGAAGGACTCTCAGACCATGAGAAACAAAATTCTCTGGTCTTATGAGACAAAGAGTGAATTCTTTGGTGTGAATGCCAAGCTTCACGTTTGGAGTAAACCAGGCACCGCTCATCACCAGGCCAATACCATCTCTACAGTGAAGCATGGTGGTGGCAGCATCATAGTGTGGGGATGTTTTTCAGTGGCAGGAACTGGGAGACTAGTCAGGATAAAGGGAAAGATGACGGCAGCAATGTACGGAGACACCCTGGATGAAAACCTGCTCCAGAGCGCTCTTGACTCTTAGACTGGGGCAATGGTTCATCTTTTAGCAGGACAATGAACCCTAAGCACACAGCCAAGATATCAAAGTAGTGGCTTCAGGACAACTCTGTGAATGTCCTTGAGTGGCCCAGCCAGAGCCCAGAGTTGAATCCGATTGAACATCTCTGGAGAAATCTTAAAATGACTGTGCACCGACGCTTCCCATCCAACCTGATGGAGCTTGAGAGGTGCTGCAAAGAGGAATGGGCAAAACTGGCCAAGAATAGGTGTGCCAAGCTTGTGGCATCATATTCAAAAAGACTTGAGGCTGTAATTGTTGCCAAAGGTGCATTGACAAAATATTGAGCAAAAGCTGTGAATACTTTTATGTACATGCGATTTCTCAGTTTTTTAATAAATTTGCAAAAACCTCAAAACTTTTTTCACATTGTCATTATGGGGTGTTGTGTGTAGAATTCTGAGGAAAAAAATGAATTAAATCCATTCTGGAATAAGGCTGTGTAGCATAACAAAATGTGGAAAACGTGATGCACTGTGTATTGGCATAATTATATCAGATAGTCTCACTGCTGACCATCTCCTAGGATTTGACTCATTCAGTTTATTCATTTTGTTTTTGCATTTTATTACTTTGCCAATAACTTTATGTATATTTTGAGATTTTAAGGTAAGGAATATAGAAGTTTCAATAAAACTGTGAAATATCAATGGGCCTCTGTTTAATGGTGTTTTAGAAGGCTCCACTTTGTGTGCTTTTCTTATGATTATGAAAAAAAATAATACACAGTTTTTTAGTCTTGTCACAGTGTCTGTTTGTAGTACCACATTAATATGTGCCATTTGCCCCAGTGGGATTTTCATCAAAGTGATTACTTATGACCCTGAGCTTTCCCAAAGTTCTATGGTCTAGAAGTATTACTGTGCAACAGTATCCATGTAGTATTTATGATGATGCGCTTTGCAAAATAAAAACTGGTCTATTCATTTGCTTACATGTTTTTAGAGTTTTAACCTTTGCCTAGGTTTTATTGATCTTTGCTTTTGCTTTTCAAGTTCTAAATACATTTACCTGTTTCTTCCTATCTGCCTTTGTTGATTTCTCTGTATTTTGACTACTTACTTTTTTATAGATATTAAACAATATTTTTCTTACCTTGATTCCCTGTATCTTGAATTTTACAAATAGCTTCTTCTTTTCTGGCTCTCCACCTAAATCTACCTCTCCCATAAAATTTGTACATCTAGTCAGACATAATGGATGCTACCTTCTAGTGCTGGGTGGTATGACCAAAATTCTATATCACAGTATTTTTCAAATTATACCGGTTTCATGGTATTTGATGGTATTTTTTTCCCATGCATGAGTGGATGTTAACCACATTTTCCACTGCAATTACTGCAGTAGACTAGCTAAGACTAACCTATTCCACTGTCATGAGATTTGTACGTTGTACAAAAAAACATTTTAATATGCACACAAGTATTAATACAGGTTTGCATGGCCCCATAAAGTGATAGTTTTCAAGGGGGTGGCGCTAATGAAGAGAAGGAATCACATTGCATGACAGATGCAGTCAAAATATAGAACCTTTTTAATTGAACAAATTTTGCAAACAACTTAAACTAAAATTTTGACAACATATTTTCAACCATCCAAAGAGGCAAATATCCAGAGGTGCTTGTTAAAAGTTGTATTGCACTGAACATGTCTTAGAAAAGGAACAAATAGTAAATGTTTATTGTAAACCAACTACACTTTCTGTTAATGTTAATCTTTGTCCACTGACATGTTAAAGTGACTTTTTAAACAACTTTACCATCATTAAACTGCATAATATTTAAACTGATAAATAATAATAAAATAAATGATATTGCAACTTCCAGTAATAATACTATTAATTCAAGACTTCAAGCCCAGGTGCATTACACAATATTCACCAAATAAAATAAAATAAAACAAGTGCAACCTGGTGATGACATCTTTACCAACTGAACCATCATTTAGGCAAATTGCATTAATGTGGACCTTGCTTTAAGCTAAGCTATATACATAAATAATAATACTGCAACTTGTATTTATAATGCTACTAGCAAAATACCTGCGCTTTGCAGTGGCAAAGTAATGCCTTAAAATTTTTATTAAGAAGAAAATTAAACCTTTTTAAACTGAGGGCAAATATACCAATAATTATTTGTTAAGGATCTCTTTGTATACCACATTGTAAGTTCGGCTTCCGGTTGTAATATGACCAAGCTGTGCGCTGAGCTTACTCTTGAGCATGCAACAACGTGCAGTTGGCCATGTGAACAGTAATCTTGTTTCAAATCTCACAGCTTGGATTGCTGCTGTCATAATCGGTTTGAGTTTCATGGTTTGTTTCAATTACGACAGTATTTGTAGGACTTGTGTTGAAGAGGCATCTGTCAAGCGTTGTAAGTATACAACCGGTTTCATCGATTAGTTCACATCCAGCTTTTGAGAGTTTAAACATTCATAAACATCAAAGTGTCCACTACTGAAATCGTCACCTGTCAATCTAAGATGTTTAAGTTGTCGAAAGGTGTAAAATATTTGGCCATTTCGGTACACTTGAAAGCGACAACCGAAGAATTCAGTGGCAGCCATCAACTCACATGCAGAGGCATAGGTGAAGGGCTTAAGCATTTCACTCTTATAGTGCTCCTGTGTAGTATAATTATCTCCTGTACCGTCATCAGTCCACACCTTGAACCTGTCCCAGTCATTCAATACATAAGACACAATGTTCCTCCGGATATCAAGAGTGAGCCTGATATGGCCGTGCAATATGTAACAAAGAGAATGGAAAAGGCAGGTGTCATCTCTGGGCATGGAAACCACTCTGTAAGTGACAGTTCTTTGATCGATGGTGATCACCTCGATAGAAATGTTAATGGGGGTACGGTTGGAATGATAAAGGAAATGGGTACCTGAACAATGTAAAGTAAGTCTAAAATACCTAAATAGTAACTATAATCGTAATAAATGAACAATAAAACAGCGTAGAAGCTGTGGATTAAATAAAAAGGCTGTAGTTATCAGCAGGGAGACGTGAATCCCATGGAGGGAGGCAAGGAAGGGAATGTAGAGACTGGAGCAACGGACAGCCTTATATAGGCAGGCAGCCAACAATGTGGGAGGCGTTGGGATGGTGGACCCAACGCCGCCTCACACGGTGACCGAGCTGCAGGCTATGGACGTATATATGTACATAAGTAGGATTCAGTTATCGTTGGGAACCTGCGTACCAAATTTCTTGAAGATGGGCCCATAAGTAACAAAGGCCGTTGAAAAGTTCAATATGGCGGCCTACAGTGGCCTCATACCACCGAAATAAGTACCAAATTTCAGCCTTCTACCTACACGGGAAGTTGGAGAATTATTGACGTTGGAAAGTTCAATATGGAGGCTGACAGTGGCGTCATACCACCGAAATAAGTACGTATATTGGTTTCGGTTAGCGCAGGGAAGCCGCCTTCCAAATTTCGTGAAGATGGGGTCATGAATAAGAAAGTTCAACGTGGCGGACTTTGTTGACCGTTATGACCGTTACGCGTAGAATTTCAAAATGAAACCTGCTTAACTTTTGTAAGTAAGCTGTAAGGAATGAGTCTGCCAAATTTCAGCCTTCTACCTACACGGGAAGTTGGAGAATTAGTGATGTTGGAAAGTTCATTATGGCGGCCGACAGTGGCGTCATACCACCGAAATAAGTACGTACATTGGTTTTGGTTAGCGCAGGGAAGCCACCAACCAAATTTCGTGAAGATGGGGCCATAGATAAGAAAGTTCAACATGGCGGACGTTGTCGACCGTTATCGACCGTTACGTGTAGAATTTCGAAATGAAACCTGCTTAACTTTTGTAAGTAAGCTGTAAGGAATAAGCCTGCCAAATTTCAGCCTTCTACCTACACGGGAAGTTGGAATTAGTGACGAGTGAGTGAGTGAGTCAGTGAGGGCTTTGCCTTTTATTAGTATAGATTTGTGGTATAGCCCTGCGGAATCATATTAGGGACACGGAAGAAAAAAAGCAAACTATATGTCGAGAACAAAGTCGACATGTTGACTTTTATTCTCTACATTTCCACTTTAATCTCATAGTTTATTTTATAATTAAACTAGATTGTCATAAACTAAACTTCACCTAAAATCAATGTTTAATTTACTAGATTTTCTCAAACCCTGTCATAAGTTAATGTAGCACATTAAATGCTTTGTGTTTTGTTTCCCAACCCAGTTGTTAATCACCACGCGCTTCTTAAACTGACTTCCTCTACACTAAGAGGAGGTGTCAGTAGCAATCACCGCACAGAATCCATTCACTTCATGATATTCCTGCTCTCTGAAAATGCTAGATTGCTAAGATATATACTTGATATCATTTTCAGGATGAAATGCATTAAAGCAGGTAATAAACATGCACGGTAGTGTGGCGGTAGTGCTGCTTCCTCACAGTAAGGGGTCTCCAGGTGTATGTTCAGTGTAGAGAACTTTATGGCAGGTGTGATGAGCCTCCAAAAAACTGGATGGATGATTGGGTATTGCGCTGGTTTAACTTAAATATTGTGTAAATATTGGGTTTGTGATCTGGTGGTCAGAGACACGAACACAGAATTCAGTGGATGTTCTTCTGAATGGGCTTTCTTTATTGCATGCGTGCTATCTCTGTCTGACGTACCAAACCCTCAACTCCTATCCTTCCTTTTTCTTTCTCCACATAACCAATCACCACACGATAAACATCTTTGTGAAATTAAAACTAGTTATAAACTTAGACTATGGAGTGTTCAGAACGTTAAAATCTTTGTTATACATGTTTATTTATGCCATCTATTCAGGGTTGCACCCATCCCAGCAAGCATTGCATGTGAGGCAGGAGCAAATCCTGAATGCCAGCACATCGCAGGGTGAATACGAGGAAAACATACAGTGCATCCGGAAAGTATTCACACAGCATCACTTTTTCCACATTTTGTTATGCTATAGCCTTATTCCAGAATGGATTTAATTCATTTTTTTCCTCAGAATTCTACACACAACACCCCATAATGACAATGTGAAAAAAGTTTGAGGTTTTTGCAAATTTATTAAAAATAAAAAAACTGAGAAATCACATGTACATAAATATTCACAGCCTTTGCTCAATACTTTGTTGATGCACATTTGGCAGCAATTACAGCCTCAAGTCTTTTTGAATATGATGCCACAAGCTTGGCACACCTATCTTTGGCCAGTTTTGCCCATTCCTCTTTGCAGCACCTCTCAAGCTCCATCAGGTTGGATGGGAAGCGTCGGTGCACAGTCATTTTAAGATCTCTCCAGAGATGTTCAATCGGATTCAAGTCTGGGCTCTGGCTGGGCCACTCAAGGACATTCACAGAGTTGTTCTGAAGCCACTCCTTTGATATCTTGGCTGTATGCTTAGGGTCATTGTCCTGCTGAAAGATGAACCACCCCCCCAGTCTGAGGTCAAGAGCGCTCTGGAGCAGGTTTTCATCCAGGATGTCTCTGTACATTGCTGCAGTCATCTTTCCCTTTATACTGACTAGTCTCCCAGTTCCTGCCGCTGAAAAACATCCCACACTATGATGCTGCCACCACCATGCTTCACTGTAGGGATGGTATTGGCCTGGTGATGAGCGGTGCCTGGTTTCATCCAAACGTGAAGCTTGGCATTCACACCAAAGAGTTCAATCTTTGTCTCATCAGACCAGAGAATTTTGTTTCTCATGGTCTGAGAGTCCAGTTATTAGGTTCAGGGGGCAATTACTTTTTCACACAGGGCCATGTAGGTTTGGATTTTTTTTTCTCCCTAAATAATAAAAACCATCATTTAAAAACTGCATTTTGTGATTACTTGTGTTATATTTGACTAATGGTTAAATGTGTTTGATGATCAGAAACATTTTGTGTGACAAACATGCAAAAGAATAAGAAATCAGGAAAGTGGCAAATAGTTTTTCACACCACTGTATACACACACATATACTATGGGGTGCGAAACAGGCAAATACATAGATTTTCTGAATATATAAAGTCGGCGTCAGAATATATAAAGTCAAAACTTGAATATATAAAGTCATTCCCGAATATATAAAGTCACTGTCGGAATATATAAATTCAAAACCTGAATATATAAAATAAGCGTCAGAATATATAAAGTCAGCTCTGGAATATATAAAGTGAAAACCTGAATATATAAAGTCAGCGTCGGAATTTATAAAGTCATTCCTGATTATATATAGTCAACATCGGAGTATATAAACTCATTTTTGAATATATAAAGTCAAAGTCAAAATATATTGATTGAAACGACTCTGAACTGAAGTAAGTTAACAAAAACGTATTCAGAAAAATAAATTAAAAGAACACTGTTCGGTTAATGTTTTGAAAATGGTGCATTTGCCCTGCCCAGGATTGGTTCCTGCCTTGCACCCAGTGTTGGCTGGGATTGGCTCCAGCAGACCCCCGTGACCCTGTGGTCGGATTCCACGGGTTGGGAAATGGATGGATATTGCAGCACTGACTTTGTATATTCCAACGATGACTTTATATATTGAAGTTTTGACTTTATATATTCCAGCGCTTACTTTTATATTGTGAGCTGGAGGGCTTCGCTATTACGTGTGGGGACGAAACTTCACTTTGGTAACTGATCATGCTCCACTTCAATGGTCATACTGACAGAAAGATACAAACTCTCACCTCATGAGATGGTTTCTGGGCTTACAACTTTTACCGTTTCACAGTAAAACATCGACCAGGTTCTGAACACGTCAACGCAGACGTATTATCAAGACTAAATGAACCTGGTACAGAGAGTCGCTTGATTCACGGAAATGTGAATAAAGCTGAGGGGGGAGGGTGTGAGCTGGAGGGCTGATCGCACCCCAAGAAGATACAGACGCCTCTGGGAAAACCACAACCCCTGAAACACAGACTACCCTCACATTGCTCCTTACTTTCTCACTTGCGCTATAACGCGTAATGCAAACCTCGTGCGATACTCCGCTAACTTAAAAGCCTTGTGCAGCGCCTGTCAGTTGAAAATTGATTGTTTGCTTGCTTTTATCGCTCTCTCTCTCTGCTCCTAGCGGAACTGTCATCTCTGACTTGTCATGGAGCACGTTTAAGCTCATGTGTTTGCAGTGTTTGAATAAAAATCCTTCTTGTTTCGACGACCTCCTGTGTCTCTGTGCAAATCTGTGATCCAAGCGTGACAATATATTCCGACGCTGACTTTATATGTTTAAGTTTTGACTTTAGGTGGCAGTGTGATGAAGTTGCTTCGGAAGACAGCGTTAGCCGCGGAGCTCAGCTCAGAGCGAAATGAGGTAAATGGGAGGGGATATGATGACATGACTCCTCCACCCGCCTTAACTGTCAATCCCCCACAAACACAGTCTCTCAGAATTTGCATAAGCACAGCCCTTCACCTGCAATTTTAACTTAGTTACAAAGTGATCAAAACTCTTGTTTATATCCTGCGTCCTCTCATTAAACTTGTATCCCGCATTACCCGTGGGCATGAAAAACGCCAGCGGCAGCCTGTCTATTTAATTTAAACTTAATTTAAAGTTTAGGTTTATACCTTGCTTTGTTTCCGAAGTAGCTGCACTGATGAATATGGTAGTATATGTCACTCGCTCGCTTCTTATTGTTTCGTTGCCTTCTCAATTATATAATGCATGTTTTCTTCAGCGCATTTTGGAGCTCTTCCTGGTTTTCTACATAGTGCGTTGACAGTCAGTTAACGTGATTACGTGGGAGGCGTGATGATGTCACACGAAACTCCGCCCCCACGGCTTTCAAGCTCAACTCCATTACAGTAAATGGAGAAAAATACCTTCCAGTTATGACCATTACGCGTAGAATTTCAAAATGAAACCTGCCCAACTTTTGTAAGGAAGCTGTAAGGAATGAGCCTGCCAAATTTCAGCCTTCTACCTACACGGGAAGTTGGAGAATTAGTGATGAGTCAGTGAGTGAGTGAGTCAGTCAGTCAGTGAGGGCTTTGCCTTTTATTAGTATAGATTGCCACAAATTATATCAGTAGTGACCAGTGAGTTTTAAACTCTCCCTGTGTTGGTTGTCCTGCTTATTTCTGCAGCGTTGTTTTTGTTTGGTACACTTTTTTTTTCTGCCTCCTGCCCTCCTCAACTCTGCGCAAGGCTCTACCAGATAAAAATATTTTTTGCATCATACCCACGTCTGGCTGTGTACAACTTTTGGCGGGAAGTGCAGAGCATGAGAATTTGAAATGTGAATGAGAAGGAAGTATCATCCTCTGCTTCCCACACCTTACAGTTTTGTTGTTGTTTTTTTTTTGTTTTTTTTTCTTGTCTTCATCAAGTGAAAGCTGTGGTAAGAGTTTAAGAACAGTTCTCATGTGATTGGATTTATTTTATTTTAGTTTTGAGTGACATATATACATTGTAATCCGCATCATCATTACTACTCCTTGTTGTCTTCTTTTTCTTTTCTCTCCTTGTTATTATTGCTGTATGTAAGGTGATGTTTGTATAATAGGACTTGGTGTTACAATCCCTGATAGTTCAAAACAGCACTTGCCTTGAGTGGAGTTGGAGATGTCTTCATTTTTGGGATGATATTGATGATAACCACTAAGGCTGGGTTTATACTTCACGCGACGCAATACGGAAACTCCTGCCATGCAAGCGTTGTACTGTTTATACTTGCATGCGTACTTTATGTAAATCTGAAGGAATCCACTAGGTGGCAGTGCGAGATAATATCACGGTGAGAACAGGTTCAGCTTTGCTGTGTTGTGAATTGTCTTGAACACCCATTAAATTCCCAGGACACCTTACTGCAATATCTATGAAAAGGATGTTTAGTGATTAAATCCATCAGTCCAGGAATTTGTCCATTTCTGCTAGCATTGGGGACGAGGCATCGGCTCATTACAAGGTGAATACAAGCAGTCACATACACTAATCTGCATATCTTTGGAAGGAAACCATAGCACACTGAGGAAACCCAGCAGGAAAACCATGTAAACTCCAGGCAGGGAATATCGGTGACGTAACTCCCTGCAAGACAGCAGCACTCATGCTCCTTCACAGTGTCACCCCCATGTGTGTAATTATTAACAGTATTCATTATTTAAACAAAATTACCGATTTTATCTGTAAAATGTAACATACATACTTTAATGCATTTCATCATGAAAGTGATATCAAGTATAAATCTAAGGATTCTAAATGTGCAGAGAGTTGGAATCTCATACATTTAATGTACTCAGTGTGGTGATCTATTGCCGTTTGCCGCTGCTGTCAGGACCGGAAGAAGCCCTAGAAAAAAAGACGGCACAGAAGACGGTATGTGAGAATTTTAAAATGTATTGTGTCATTACGATCGGGAATACGCTTGAATATAAAAGCACTCGAATGCATCTGTATGTCGGGATTTTGTTTCACCCCATCGAGCCATTCATCAAACATCGAAGCGTGCACACCAATCTCGTTGGATCTGTAAATTGGCTTTCTGTCGCATGTAGATAGTAAACAGAGACTCTTACGTCGCATTCCAACTTTTAGCACACTGCGCCCTCTGACTTTTTGCTGGTACTGCAACACGCGTTGCGTTAATTTTTGAGGAACTGCTCAGAGGATGCATCAAATGAACACTGGGAACGCGTGACAGCCATGATGTGGGCACGTATGCATTTTGAGCGTGAAGTATAAACGAGCCCTTAGTGTTGTTTCCACCAGTATTACATATCATCAGTTGTGTACCCCGGCCTCATAGAGTGTTTAAGTCTTTATCACAAGACACTCTCAGCCGAGGCAGGCCCACCACGGACTGATCAGACCTGGGTGTATGTTGCATGTTTACTAAGTGGTGATATGGTAGCCTGTACTGTCTCCTTCTGCTTCGGCCATAGCCATTGACAACTGCTTTCAGTGGCAGTTGCGAGTTCCTTAATTGGCTTCTGCTGTGCCTGCCCTCTGATGTCCACTTCTTTCAGCTGCCTTGTACTGGAACTGGCTACAAAGCCTTAGCAGCCCACCTCCACTTGGCAACCCCTCACATTCCAGCCTCGATCCTCGACTTTCGCTGTGAGATTAGCATACTGCATCTTTTTTCTTTCATATGCCTCTTCGATCACATCCTTCCAATGGATTGTAAGCTCAACGATGAATATATATATATATATATATATATATATATATATATATATATATATATATATACACTGCTTCACAAAGCTTGATATAGGCAGAGAGAGTAATCCATTCCCATACAGGCCTATGCTACATAAGGCTTTTGAGGAATTTATGTGGATCTTTGTAGAAGGTAGTCATGGTTTGCTCTTTCTTCTTATGTTGCTTTCTCAGACTCTGTACTCTTTACAGCATTGCAAGATGCTGTTTAATGTCACCCTGCAGTGCCTCAATATCGTTCCTTTCCACTTCTGTGGCCTTCATCCACTGTTTTTACAGGCTCCTTATTTCTTTTATGATTTTTTCGATCTCTTGCAGTCTTCTGCATTTGAGCTAGGCTGAAATTTTTTTCTGTGCCCTGGGGTTCTTGCTTTTCACCCTGAATCTCTCCGCCCCATAGGTGTAAATGATCTCTCCCATCATCTCCAGTTTTATTTTGACAACTCCTTTTTGACCTTCTAGCAACTGGACAAGGTCTGTGTTGATGATTGCCTTCATTTTTTTTTTTTTTTGGCACGATGAATATAATATAAGATCCCTTCATTTTATCCCAAGGTTTTCAGCTTGAAATATGCAGATATTAACAGCTACATGTAAATTATAAAAGTTTAAATATCGCAATCTATTTTCACATCAGAGTTCTGCATATTGTTCTCCTTGTGGTACAGACTGTTCTTTGTAGAGATTTGTAGATACGTAATTGATATATTCAGTAAACACTTACTTTATATTTTCATATTAGCTCGTCAAATGTGGAATATGTCTATATGATTTTCCACTCCTCTGATTGCAGGTGATACTGAACATTTACATTTATATGGTTAGCAGAGGCTTTTTTCCAAAGTGACTTACAAAAGAGGTCAACAAAATAGTTACATCAGTGTGGTGAACTGTTTGGGAACAAGTGTTACAGTACAAGGTTACAAAATCAACCATCACAAGTAAAGGATTAAGCACAGAAATACAAGCTAGTAACAATTTCTAGATTTTAAAACCTAACAGCAGTTAGACATTTACTGAATAAGAGTCTTCAAAAGCTTCTCAAACACATGAAAAAAATAAGAATTCTGAATGAAGGTGTGCAGCTTGTTCCACCAGTTGGAGCTACACATTTAAATACTATGCAGAGTTTGCACACTGGTGTTTATACATTTAGGACAGTTATTTTTTTCCTTGTGTCTAAACTAAGCAGCAGTGCATATAATGTGCTTAATTAATCTTATTGCAGTTTCATATACAGGGCAAGAACCAACCCAGTTAAGCTTGTCAGAACATTGCAAAGCATTCTGTATATGTATTTGAACTTCCATACATTCTGTAGGTATATTAAGCAATATAAAGATTGTATATCACAGTGGCATCAAATAAAAAATGTCTAAAGATAGAAAATCAGAAGGTACTGTATATCCTACTGTTAGGTTTAAAGCACTTATCTGGGTTTCTTCTCGCCAGTTGTCCATGAATTATTCTGCACACTAATGCACATTTCTTGGTTTCTGAACTCTTTTAACTTGCATTATTGAATTTGTGTACTCTGCCATTTATGTCATGCCCCCTTTCTGAGGTTGGTTCTGGTGTAATAGAGCATGCATCTGATTTCATTGGCACCACAAAAGATACATTTTCTGGAATAGAAGATTTTGTCACTTCAAATTGGACTTGTTCGATGAGTTTTAAGGCTCTTGTTTTCACATTTGTGCTGACTGTTTTGTGGGTGCAATTTTAAACCGCAAGAATAGGCACAGTACTTTTTCAAGTTTATAAAAAATGTTTCACATGAGAATTAAGTTTTCCATTTGTAATTTAATGGTTATTGTTTCCTTGGTTTTGAAAAAAATACCTTTGACTTGAAAAATATCAAACATATTGGCAACAGGTTTATATGGTACAAATAAAATACAGTAGAGTCTCGCTTATCCGACATAAATGGGCTGGCAGAACGTTGGATAAGCGAAAATGTTGGATAATGGGAGGTGTTAAGAAAAAGCCAATCAAACGTTAAACTATGTTATAATTTTACACATTACGAACCTCGGTTCACGAACGTCTCTGGACACATACAAAGCGGGTTATGACCAAAAAGTTCGCCAAACTTTTGCATCTGTTCACGACCACACACTAGGTATACGAACGAGCCAGTTTCCCTTTCGGTTTGTGTGCGCTGATGAATTCCACACGTGTTTAATCTCTCCCTGTGCATTCCCTGTGCAGCAAGAGAGAGCGCGAGAGAGACACACAGACAAGACACACATGCGCCAGAGAGACGCACACAGGCGCACACACACACACACACACACACACACACACACACACACGCACACGTGCGCGCGAGAGAGACACACACTCAAGCATGAACACACACATGCACACACGAGAGAGACACAGGCGCACACACACGGGAGCGAGAGAGACACGCGTGCACGCAAGAGGGGGCTGACCACATAATCCACTGTAATCATGTTTTGCAACAACACAAAAATTTTACTGAAAAAATGAACTTAGCAACTAAAAATGGACTACGCTCACGCTCGCAACATGCAGTTCTTGTTGCCGATTGATGTGTTTTTTTTTTTTTTTTGCAGTGTGACGTTGGATAATACAGAAGGTTGGATAAGCGAGACTCTACTGTACTGTAATTTTATTCTCACCATTAAATATGACAGTTGATCTGTGATGTTGTGCGGCCTTTTTGTAGCACCTTGATCAGTAGCAGGATATTCTGGACAAAATTATACTAGCCTCTTCTATGATGAGAGCCATTTAAAATGTAAAGTGGAATTCCCCACATCTTACTTTATTATGTTTAAGAAGCAGCTTTTACTTTTGTTTTTGAAATATTTCAGTCTAAGAAAGTGACAGCGACTGATCTGTAGAAGTGAGAGAACATGATGCTGGATAGATACAAACATTTTTTGGGTTTAAGGACCTCATGGTGAGGCTATGTGCAGTTGTTGATTTAGTAAGCAGCATGTGTTGAGAATAGGGCCAAAGAACAACTGTGTAGAGTCAGGTACATGCCTTTTGCAAATTCTATCACCATCACTCCAACATTAACGTTGAGATGGAAAACTGTGCTGCCTTAAGAATTGATTTGATGACCATGCGTCTTAAACATCTCAGTGTCAAATTCCAACAAACTAGTTGCTGCCAACCTTGACGAGAGGAACAAGGAAAAGATCATTTAGCATAGCATTAAAGCATAGGCGTTACCCATTAGATTCATTGCAGTGCCTTTGGTATTTTGCAGTTTACAGTGTCACCTACACTATACTATTTATTATGAAGTAGATGGCAACTGAAGGAATTCTATACAAGTCCGTGCAATACAGTGTTTTCTTCTCTAGCATAACAAGAGTCTGTGGTTTGTAATGCTTGCTTAAGCATCCTTGAGAGTAAGTTAAACTTCAACAAATTTAACTTCTTTAGTGCTCCAGAATTTAGCATTGTTTTTTTTTTTTTTTTTTTTATTAAAAAAAAACTTTATTTATTTACTTATTTACAGAATGGTAAGTCTGATGTCCAAGAGAATGAAAGGAAATGGCAAAAGTGTTTTGCTTTTTATTTGTGAGTGGAAAAGAAAAAGGAAAAGAATCCATACTGTTTAAGTAGGTTTGTGAAAAGAATGTGTAGTTTTGGGATTGCAAACTCTTTGAGCTGAGCTCTTTGTTTACATTTGTTGATATTGATTCAGTAAAGAAACACGAAGCATATAAATGAAAAGGTTAAGAAGATGAAAATCTGGAATCTGGCTAATGGTCCATTGTGAGCAGAATATGGTGAACCAGAAGCAGTACTGTTTGTTTGCCAAAAACCCTGTTTCATGCAGTTTGTTTAGAGCTAGACTGTATGATATATATATAAGGAAAGTCCACAAAACATTTGTTCAAAAACATTTTTATGAGAAGCTATAAACATGCTACAGATGTTTTATACTTTAGACAGTATTTTGGATTTTCAATTCAGTTAAAGTTAAGCTTTTATATAAAACTAGACATTAAGCCCGTTACAATAACGGGCGCTAGAACAGTAGTGCATAAACATTAGTAGGAAAAGTCTACAGGTATATTAAATGGCAAGGGACCTTGACCTCATTCTGTTTGTTGTCTTAATTTTTTTTGTTAATAATATTTTTGCAAGAAGCCTAAATTAAAATATTAAAAATAAAATCGAAACGTATATGGCAATACAATAAGTATAATTAATATTGCCTTAGTGTAAAACTTTGTAACAATCTGTAATACACAATATCTGAAGAAGATATTTAGGAAAAAGTTTTTATTTTTTTACCTCATGAAATTTTTCAATAAAATTTCATTATAGACATTTTTTTATAAATACTCTGTCTGTGTTTGGCAACAGTTTGCCTTGTTCAGGACCATCTACAACGTTGTCAACAACATCTCTAAAACTTCTAACTCTTGATAATGCAACATATAACTGACCCTGGCTGAATACTGGTTCTGGTAAGTAAATGCCAACTTTTTCTAAGGTTTGCCCTTGAGCTTTATTAATTGTTATGGCAAAGGCTAATGTAACTGGAAATTGTTGCCTTCTTAAGGTAAAGGGTAAATTAGTAGAGGATGGAGCCAAATCAATACGGGGAATATTCTGACGCTCATTTTCTTTTTCTTCAATCGATCTATTTGCTCGTATTTTTATTTGTCTTTCAGCCTTTCTTTTGTTGATGTTTACTTGTTGAGCTGACCGTTCTTCCAGGAGATATTGCTTACATTGATTTGAGTGTCTGTGTCTTTTGTCCTACTTGACGTGTCCTTTTTTTGGGCGGCATGTTGTTAGTAGATAGTTAGTAAACATACGCGGGGCAGTATGTGTGGTGTCTCCCCAGGAACGGATTTTATGTGTGCGGCCGTGACTACCCAATCAGCACTCTCCCCAGCAATGCTGTCCTTTATTTTCTTATCATGCGCGGCCGCGACTACGCGATTCACTGTGTGCCCAGCTTCCAGTGTGTATGCGTCCACGGTGCCGTGCAGATTGCACCGAGCCCCGCGCATGCGCACTTCACCAGAAGACACACACACACGGACACCTGGATACACACAGGGGTTTTATTAAAGAGGATAGGTTGTATTTAATAGATGGGACAGATAAAATGCAAAGTGAAACAGGAGGTTGATAGATGTAATATTTTTAAGACCATATATTTCATTCTAATGTACAACATATGTTATTTCATGGAGCTTTAAAAGTATTACAAGTGAACTAATGTGAATAACAAAACACTAATAAATGAGGCAGAAAATGCTTTGGAAGAGAAATGTAAATTAAAAGGTACTCATAGATATCCATTTTTAATAAAAAGAAGTGAAAAGTATATGAAACATACCATCCTAGTTCAATATAAATATTTCACCGTGACTCTCTTTTACGCAAGTGGATGACATTAGCTAGATCTGATTAGGGCAGGTATTGGTTTACAGTCTTTGCATGTATGTCTGTTGATGCTTGAGGAAATTTGCTAGTACAGTGAAAGAGTTAATAAAAGGGCAAAAAATTTAAGATGAAAAAAAGATCAGAGTTTCCTGTGCAAATATATAATCATTGTAAGGGTGACTGGGGTATGTAAATTGTGTATAAAACAAATGTATTTCTCACTTCACTGCTTCAAAATATTATTTACAGTACTTTGTTGTTCTGCTACAATGGGCATGTAGAGTTTATGGAGGTAATTTTAGTTACTTTTAAGAAATTGAGTCTTTAGGCAATATCAGTGGCTGTTTAGATATCTATCTTTGGTTCATGATTGACTTATTTAAGACAATCTGTTTAAAATATGTATTTTTCATTTCACTTTGCAAGCCAGTTTTCTTCCTCTGGATTTAATTTTCACTGCAAATTTTTAAATGTTCCTTAGTGAGTTTTTTACTTTTTCAATTTTAACTACCTCTAAATATATAAAGTCGAGCCAGTTTTTTTCACTGTTTAATTGAAGAATTTTATTGACTTCTTCATTTAGGTCTACAGTGATCCCTCTTTGATCATGGGGGTTGCGTTCCAGAACCCCCCGCAAAAGGTGAAAATATGGGAAGTAAAAACCATATGTTTATATGGTTATTTTTATATATTTTAAGCCCTTATAAACTCTCCCACACTCTTTTAAACATTTCCTGCACAGTTATACAGCATAAACCATTTATATTCTCTTAGATATTAGGTAAGAAATTATGTACGTAAACACACTGTTTATATACTACGCAAAAACATACGTATTGTATATTATTGAGGAGTTTTATTTATTACGTAATACAGTTTTAAACACATTTGTAATTGATTAGGTAATATAACAATAAATGAAAAATCTATGACATGTAAATAGAAATAAAACCTAAATGTTGTTTTAAAGATATAGAGCGTCACCGATATCAAATATGTTACAGCCATTACAATAGACAGGCCACCAGCAGTAAATTTGTACAATGCAAGAAAAATTGTATAAAATGTGTGTACAGTTACACTAAACGTATGTACATGTACTAAGTACGTAGAAAATTAGTTAAGTACTCACGAACAACGACACGATGACTTGTCTGATAACGATGAGATAAATGTTACTACAAAACAAAGGAGAGCATTACAGCTCTTCTAAAGGAGCCTTTTCAGGCGACTGTATAGCACTTCTGTTGTGTGGAGTTTCTTCTTTCACTAAAGGCGTACTAAGCGGTGTTTTGTGGGTAAGGAACATCATGATGGGCAGTTGCTGGCGCTGCTTTTTCATTTGTGTAAGGAGGTTTTTATACACTTCCGTGGCGTCGTCATGAGTATTTCTAAATTGCAAAGAACGAATCATTTGTGAGTCCCATTCTTTAACTGATGTCTGGAGATCTTTTGCTATTTGTAGACTGGCCGCGAGACGCTTAAGAGTTAGGCCGGCGTCTTCTTCCTGTGCTGGGTCCTCTTGTTCCTTATTGCTGAGCCAATCAGCACCCAGGAACTTAACCGCATGCTCTGATTGGGTAGCTTCTCAGCCCTCCGCCAATAGCGTCCCTTGTATGAAATCAACTGGGCAAACCAACTGAGGAAGCATGTACCAGAAATTAAAAGACCCATTGTCCGTAGAAATCCGTGAACCGCGAAAAATCTGGGATATATATTTAGACTAGCAAAATACCCGCGCTTCACAGTGGAGAAGTAGTGTGTTAAAGAAGTTATAAAAAAGAAAAGGAAACATTTTAAAAATAATGTAACATGATTGCCAATGTAATTGTTTTGTCACTGTTATGAGTGTTGCTGTCATATATATAAACATATACAGTAATCCCTCCTCGATCGCTGGGGTTGCGTTCCAGACAAGGATAGGTGAAAATCCGCAAAGTAGAAACCATATGTTTCTTTGGTTATTTTTATATATTTTAAGCCCTTATAAACTCTCCCACACTGTTTATAAATATTCCCCGCAGAGTTATACAGCATAATCCCTTTGTATTCTCTTAGATATTAGGTAAGATTCATTGAAATTATGTATATAAACACACTGTTTATATACAGTAAAACCTAAATATTATTTTAAAGATATTGAGTGTCTCCGATATCACATGTTACAGCCATTACGATAGACATGCCACCAGCAATAAATACGTCCAATGCAACAAAAATAGTATACAGTAAATGTGTGTGTACAGTGACACTAAACGTACGTACATGTACTAAGTACTGTAAGTAGAAAATTAATTATGGTTACTCACCAACAATGACACGATGACTTGTCCGATAACAATGAGTTTTATTTTACTGCACAACAAAGGAGAGCGTTACAGCCCTTAAAGGAGCCACTTCAGGCGATTGTGTAGCACTGCCGTTGTTCTTCTTCTGTCAGTCTTCAATCCAAATCCCTAAAGCAGATTCCATCCAGACTACTGCCTTATTACATCCACTTACAACTTGTTTTGCACCCTGGTTAAAAGGACACTGCAGCCGTAGATCTTATATTCCTTTCCTACTTTTTAAATAAAAAGAATCGTAGCCTTCAACAAATCCAAAACGTTTACCTTTTCGGCAATCGTTAACATCTTCTGTTTGCGCTTGGGCATGGCCCCTGAAGCAGTAGCAGATCGTTTTGGAGCCATAATGAAGGGCTTGACTATGCACAAAGATAAACACAAAAGAGCACAACTCTTAACACAGCGAAACACGTTGATGCTGAATGAGCGAGACGAGACTTCCTGGTTAACACTGCATTCAGCAAGCAGGAACTTAACTGCGTGCTCTGATTGGTTAGCTTCTCAGTCAGAAGAACTTAACTGCGTGCTCTGATTGGTTAGCTTCTCAGTCATCCGCCAATAACGTCCCTTGTATGAAATCAACTGGGCAAACCAACTGAGGAAGCATGTACAGGAAGTAAAAGACACATTGTCCGCAGAACCCGCGAAGCAGCAAAAAATCCGCGTTATATATTTAGTTATGATTTCATATAAAATCCGTGATAGAGCGAAACCGCGAAAGTCAAAGCGCGATATAGCGAGGGATTACTGTATATACATATACATATACACATCTGCATATACACATATTTACATATACACATATCAACATATATATACACATACATATACACACATACATACAGTGGGTACAGAAAGTATTTAGACCCCCTTCAATTTTTCACTCTTTGTTATATTGCAGCCATTTGCTAAAATCATTTAATTTTTTCTCTTATTAATGTACACACAGCACCCCATATTGACTGACAAAAAAAAGAATTTTTGAAATTGTTGCAGATTTATTAAAAAAGAAAAACTGAAATATCACATGGTGCTGTGACACTCATATATTTAACTCAGGTGCTTTTAATTTCTTCTGATCATCCTTGAGATCACCTTCATTTGAGTCCAGCTGTGTTTGATTATACTGATTGGACTTGATTAGGAAAGCCACACACCTGTCTATATAAGACCTTACAGCTCACAATGCATGTCAGAGCAAATGAGAATCATGAGGTCAAAGGAACTGCCTGAAGAGCTCAGAGACAGAATTGTGGCAAGGCACAGATCTGGCCAAGGTTACAAAATATTTCTGCTGCACTTAAGGTTCCCAAGAGCACAGTGGCCTCCAAAATCCGTAAATGGAAGACATTTGGGACGACCAGAACCCTTCCTAAAGCTGGCCATCCGGCCAGACAAGCTGAGCTACCGGGGGAGAAGAGCCTTGGTGAGAGAGGTAAAGAAGAACCCAAAGATCACTTTGGCTGAGCCCCAGAGATGCAGTCAGGAGATGGGAGAAAGTTGTAGAAAGTCAACCATCACTGCAGCCCTCCACCAGTCAGGGCTTTATGGCAGAGTGGCCTGTCGGAAGCCTCTCCTCAGTGCAAGACACATGACAGCCCACATGGAGTTTGCTAAAAGACACCTGAAGGACTCTGAGATGGTGAGAAATAAGATTCTCTGGTCTGATGAGACCAAGATAGAACTTTTTGGCCTTAATTCTAAGTGGTATGTGTGGAGACAACCAGGCAGTGCTCATCACTTGTCCAGTACAGTCCCCACAGTGAAGCATGGCGGTGGCAGCATCATGCTGTGGGGTGTTTTTCAGCTGCAGGGACAGGACGACTGGTTGCAATCGAGGGAAAGATGAATGTGGCCAAGTACAGGGATATCCTGACAAAAACCTTCTCCAGAGTGCTAAGGACCTCAGACTGGGCCGAAGGTTTACCTTCCAACAAGACAATGACCCTAAGCACACACAGCTAAAATAATGAAGGAGTGTCTTCACAACAAGTCTGTGACTGTTCTTGAATGGCCCAGCCAGAGCCCTGACTTAAACCCAATTGAGCATCTCTGAGAGACCTAAAATGGCTGTGCACCAACTTTTACCATCCAACCTGACAGAACTGGAGAGGATCTGCAAGGAGGAATGGCAGAGGATCCCCAAATCCAGGTGTGAAAAACTTGTTGCATCTTTCCCAAGAAGACTCATGGCTGTATTAGCTCAAAAGGGTGCTTCTACTAAATACTGAGCAAAGGGTCTGAATACTTAGGACCATGTGATATTTCAGTTTTTCTTTTTTAATAAATCTGCAACAATTTCAAAAATTATTTTTTTGTCTGTCAATATGGGGGTGCTGTGTGTACATTAATGAGGGAAAAAATTAAATGATTTTAGCAAATGGCTGCAATATAACAAAGAGTGAAAAATTGAAGGGGGTCTGAATACTTTCCGTACCTACTGTACACACACACACATATATACATATACACATACATACATACACATACATATATATACATACATACACACACTCATATATATATATATATTATATATATCTATACTAATAAAAGGCAAATCACTCACTCACTCACTCACTCACTCACTGACTCACCACTAATTCTCCAACTTCCCGTGTGGGTGGAAGGCTGAAATTTGGCAGGTTCATTCCTTACAGCTTCCTTACAAAAGTTGGGCAGGTTTTATATCGAAATTCTACACGTAATGGTCATAACTGGAAGCAGTTTTCTCCATTTACTGTAATGGAGATGAGCTTCAACGCCGTGGGGGAGTTTCGTGTGACATCATCACGCCTCCCACGTAATCACGCGGTACATAGAAAAGCAGGTAGACCTAAAAAAAGCGCTGTAGAAAGCATGCATTATATAATTGAGAAGGCAGCGAAACAATAAGAAGCGGCGAGTGACATATACAACCATATTCATGACTTCTGCTACTTCGGAAACAAAGCACGATGTAAACCTACACTTTAAATTAAGTTCATAGACAGGCTGCGCTGGCGTTTGTAATTTAGTGCCTGCCCATATAAGGCCGTCCGTCAGCGGCAATCCAATAGCAAACTCCCACTAAATATTCACGGGTTAAGGACTGTGCTTATGCAGAGGAAGATGAGATGGTCAGGGTGGTGTTTGGTACAAACTCAGCGAAACTGCGAGAGAAAGTTTTAAGTGCCAGGACTAAGGTAACATTAAATACAGCCATGGACATAGCACGAGATGGCACCAGCACAGCTGGGAAACTTCGATGCATGTACACCGAGCGGATCACGTGAACTGACGCAGTGCACAGATAAAAAGCAACAGTTCCAAAGAGCTGAACAAAACCGAATTACACAATTGAAAAGGCAGCAAAAATATGAAGCGTTGATACATACAAGCATATTCATAAATCCAAAACAAAGCACACGTTGGAAAAAGTCAATGTCCCGCTAAAGGAAGACAGTGTAAAAAACCCGTGCATGCAGTGTGTCAGGTCTCAGATAAAGAAGAAGACGAGCTGTTTATTGATGCAGTAAGAAACGAATCGATGAATGAAACCTGTCATCTTTACAACGATTGACAAACACGGAATGTAACTTGAATACAACACATCCTACAAATACGAACCTGTTTGAAAGAAATAATGATAATCAAATCCTTGATGACAGCAACACTCAGTAACACTCACAAAACAAATACTGTATATTGACAGTCATGTTACGTTATTTTTAAATGTTCCCTTTTCTTTTCATAGCTTTTTTAACACACTACTTCTCCGCTGCGATACGCGGGTATATATATATATATATGTATATATATAACCCGATCTACATACTCGAGTAATGGATACTTTATTCTCCATCAATGATTGTTTTGGTAAAGCCATACTTAGTGTATTCATTAGATGAACGGTAAAAAAGTAAGAGCGAGGGAAGGATGACTTATTGAGGCATGCAGGCTGTAGTGCTGCGTCAACTCTATCTGAATTGCGCAATCACATTTGAAAAAATATATCTTTTCAAGTTCTATTTAGTCCATATGTGTCAAACTCAGAGATCATTTTATATACTGTATTATTGTTATTAAAGCCCGGGTATATGAAGCGCTGGTAACACAATAAACTACAGATCCCATAATGCAGCGCTTCAGCTGCCTTGCCGAACACTTACCGAGTTAATCAAGTTATTGCTAGCTAGCTCACGATGCTGAAGAGAAAAGTTGATTCTGAAAATAGAGCCTTTAAAAACCGATGGGAGGCTGAGTATATGTTTACTAAACCCGTGTGTCTCATTTGTGGAGCTAATGTGGCTGTAATTACAGAATTTAATCTAAGACGGCACTATGAGACAAAACATCAGGTTAACCTGAATGCAATGCAGAAGATACAGAAAGCAGCATAATTAAATAAGAATCTGACACTTCAGCGGACGTTTTTACCCGTGCACAATCACAAAGTGATTTCAAGTGAAGCTGCTTTTATGGGAGACACAAATGCACCAGTGCACCTTGCCTCACTTTCCCTGTTGCCAAGTAATGTTAAACCAAGTCGTCACTACGGTGTTCCCAAATACGCACTTTGCTGATAAACTTAGCGCACTGAGTTTGCACGGCGCTTTGGTGACTTCGAAGAACAAAAAGTCCGTCTACATGCGGCTCGAACCTTATGCATGTTTGGTAGCACATATCTGTGTGAGAAGCTCTTCTCAGTGATAAAGACTAACAAAACAGCACACAGGAGTCGCCTCACTGATGAGCACCTGCAATCCATCCTGAGAATCTCCAGAACACAGAACCTCACACCAAACATAAACGAACCTGTGGCCAAAAAGATGCCAGGCGTCCAGCTCTAAAATGACATATGAGCAAAGACAACTGAATGATTTAATTTGTTATTGCTGAAAAGAACACATTTCATTTATATTTCTAGGTTTTGTTATGCAGCATGTTCATATTTGAATTTGTATCATTTTGACAGGATACATTTTTATGGAGAGCAAAATATTATAAGTTGTTTAAGGTTTGAGTTGATTTATTCACGAATAATATTCCTGTCTGTTTTTACCATTCCTACCAAACATATTTCTGTCGACTAAATAAAAATTCCTTCTATTTAAAATTTAAATAGAACTTGAACAAATACGATAGTTCATAATATCCACGCAGACTTGCACGTAAGAGCGGGAGTTATCCGTTTTAACAAGCAGCGTATTGCACTGATACGAAATAGCTGTGTGTGTATATATGTAGATATGTATATATATGTTTATATATGTGTGTGTAAATATATATATATATAAATATATATATATATATATATGACAACAACACTCATCACTCACAACAGTGACAAAACAATTACATTGACAATCATGTTACGTTATTTTCAAAATGTTTCCTTTTCTTTTCATTGCTTCTTTAACACACTACTTCTCCGCTGCGAAGCGCGGGTATTTTGCTAATATATATATATAACACACACACACATATATATATATCTATACTAATAAAAGGCAAAGCCCTCACTCACTCATCACTAATTCTCCAACTTCCCGTGTAGGTAGAAGGCTGAAATTTGGCAGGCTTATTCCTTACAGCTTACTTACAAAAGTAAAGCAGGTTTCATTTCGAAATTCTACACGTAACGGTAATAACGGTCGATAACAGTCGATAACGTCCGCCACGTTGAACTTTCTTATTTATGGCCCCATCTTCACGAAATTTGGTAGGTGGCTTCCCTGTGCCAACCGAAACCGATGTACGTACTTATTTTGATGGTATAACGCCACTGTCGGCCGCCATATTAAACTTTCCAACGTCACTAATTCTCCAACTTTCCGTGTAGGTAGAAGGCTGACCCCATCTTCACGAAATTTGGTAGGTGGCTTACCTGCTCTAACCAAAACCGATGTACATACTTATTTCGGTGGTATGACGCCACTGTCGGCCGCCATATTGAATTTTTGCAAACGTCATTAATTCTCCAACTTCCCGTGTAGGTAGAAGGCTGAAATTTGGCATGCTCATTCCTTACAGCTTACTTACAAAAGTTAAGCAGGTTTCATTTCGAAATTCTACGCGTAACGGTCATAACGGTCAACAACGTCCGCCATGTTGAACTTTCTTATTTATGGTCCCATCTCTTACGAAATTTGGTAGGCGGCTTCCCTGCGCTAAACGAAACCAATGTACGTACTTATTTCGGTGGTATGACGCCACTGTCAGCCGTCATATTGAACTTTCCAACGTCACTAATTCTCCAAATTCCCGTGTAGGTAGAAGGCTGAAATTTGGTACTTATTTTGGTGGTATGATGCCACTGTCAGCCGCCATATTGAACTTTTCAATAGTCTTTGTTACTTATGGGCCCATCTTCAAGAAATTTGGTACGCAGGTTCCCAACGCTAACTGAATCCTACTTATGTACATATATACGTCCATAGCCTGCAGCTGAGTCACCGGGTGAGGCGCCATTGGGTCCCCCATCCCAATGCCTTCCACGTTGTTGGCTGCCTGCCTATATAAGACTGTCCATCGCTCCAGTCTCTACATTTTCTTCCTTGCTTCGCCACGGGATTCACATCTCCCTGCTGATAACTACAGCCTTTTTATTTAATCCACGGCTTCTCAGCTGTTTTATTATTCATTTATTACGATTATAGTTATTGTGTAGGTATTTTAGACTTACTTTACATTGTTCAGGTACCCATTTCCTTTATCATTCCAACCGTACCCGCATTAACATGTCTATCGAGGTGATCACCATTGATCAAAGAACTGTCTCTTACCGAGTGGTTTCCATGCCCGGAGATGGCACCTGCCTTTTCCATTCTCTTTGTTACACATTGCACGGCCATATCAGGCTCACTCTTGATATCCGGAGGAACATTGTGTCTTATGTATTGAATGACTGGGACAGGTTCAAGGTGTGGACTGATGACGGTACAGGAGATAATTATACTACACAGGAGCACTATAAGAGTGAAATGCTTAAGCCCTTCACCTATGCATCTGCATGTGAGTTGATGGCTGCCGCTGAATTGTTTGGTTGTCGCTTTCAAGTGTACGAAATGGCCAAATATTTTACACCTTTTGACAACCGCCAATGCCTCTTAAACATCTTAGATTCACAGGTGACGATTTCAGTAGTGGACACTTTGATGTTTATGAATGTTTAAACTCTAAAAAGCTGGATGTGAAGTTATCGATGAAACTGGTTGTATACTTACAACGCTTGACAGATGCTGAATGTCATTTCAACACAAGTCCTACAAATACTGTCGTATTACTATTACTACTCGTAATTGAAACAAAACAAGAAACTCAAACCGACAGCAGCAATCCAAGCTGTGAGATTTGAAACAAGATTACTGTTCACATGGCCAGCTGTACGTTGCATGCTTAAGAGTAAGCTCAGCGCACAGCTTGGTCATATTACAACCGGAGGGCCGAACTCACAATGTGGTATACAAAGAGATCCTTAACAAATAATTATTGGTATATTTTCCCTCAGTTTAAAAAGGTTTAATTGTCTTCTTAATAAAACTTTTAAGGCCGTATTTTGCCGCTGCGAAGCGCTGGGATTTTGCTATATATATATATATATATATATATATATATATATATATAGATATAGATATATATAATGTGTGTGTGTGTATGTATGTACAGTATGTATGTGTAGATATATATAGAGAGATATAGATATATATATAGATATTAGATATATATATATATATATATATATATATATATATATATGACAGCAACACTCATAACAGTGACAAAACAATTACATTGATGATCATGTTATGTTATTTTCAAGATGTTTCCTTTTCTTTTTCATTACTTCTTTAACACACTACTTCTCTGCTGGAACTGGGTATTTTGTTAGTATATGTATATATATATATATATATATATATCTATATATATATATATATATATCTACATACATACATACATACATACGGAAAATATACCAATAACTATTTGTTAAGGATCTCTTTGTATACCACATTGTCAGTTCAGCACTCCGGTTGTAATAACACCAAGCTGTGCGAGCTTTCTCTTGAGATTGCAACATATAGTTGTCCAGGAGAAAAGCAATCTTGCCTCAAATCAATGCCAACCTTTTGTAGCGTCTGTCCCTGAGACTTATTAATTGTCATCGCGAAGCAGAGCCTTACTGGAAATTGGAGGCATTTGAATTAAAATGGGAGATCAGAGGGCATAACGGGGTTGCGAGGAATACATTCAGAGTGTGGAGAAACTCTAGAGACAGCGTATATATTAACTTCTGGATTTTTCTGTATTTGGTGGCAGCGTGACGAAGTTGCTTCCACAAGACCGCGTTAGCTGTGGAGCTCAGCTCGGAGTAAAATGAAGTGAATGAAATGAGGTGAATGGCAGGGGAGATGATGACGTGTCAATCCCTCCACAAACACAGTCTCTCAGATTGTGATGTCTACGGCTTTATTTAATGTTAGCTCAGACCCGGCGCTTAAGTTTCTCTCGCACTTTTGCTGAGTTTGAGCCAAACGTTATTCTATCCCTGACGATCTCAATTCTCCGTTATATAAATCAGTAAAGTAGAGAGGACTAAACACTATGGAAAAAGAACGGCAAGACCGCGTCAGGTGCGGAGCTCAGCTTGGAGCGAAATGAAGTGAATGAAATGAGGTGAATGGGAGGGGAGATGATGACGTGACTCCCCCACCCGCCTTAACTGTCAGTCACTCCACAAACACAGTCTCTCGGAATTTGCATAAGCACAGTCCTTCACCAGCAATTTTAACTTAGTTACAAAGTGATCAAAACTCTCGTTTATACCCTGCGTCCTCTCATTAAACTTGTATCTCGCGAATATCTTATTAGTCGAACTTTTAGGTTTACAACGTGCTTTGTTTCCAAAGTAGCTGCACTCATGAATATGCTTGTATGCATCACTCGCTTCATATTCTTTTCCTACCTTCTCAATTGTGTAATGTGTTTTTTGAACAGGTTTGATTCACCGAAATGATCACTCGTACTGTGTTCAGTCAGTTCACGTGAGCCGCTCTCTTGTGTGATCTTGCGATGTCCACGGCTTTATTTAATGTTAGCTAAGACCTGGCACTTAAAAGTTTCTCACTACAGCAATTTTAACTTCATTACAAAGTGATGCAAAGTCTCCTTTATACCTCGTGTCTTCTCATTAAACTTGTATCTCGCGAATATGGTATTCGTTGCAGGCATGACAAACGGCAGCGGGAGCGTGTCTATAAACTTAATTTAAACTTACGGTTTACACCGTGCTTTGTTTCTGCAGTAGCTGCACTTATGAATATTCTTGTATGCGTCACTCACTTCATATTCTTTTGCTGCCTTCTCAATTGTGTAATGTGTTTTTTCTTCAGCGCTTTTTGGAGCTCTTCCTTGTTTTCTACGCACTGCGTTCACAGTCAGTTCACATGATTACGTGGGAGGCGTGATGATGCGAGACGCAACTCCGCCTCCCACGGCCACCGAGCTGCAGTCTATTACAGTATATGGATAAAAATAGGTTCCAGTTATGACCATTACGCATAGAATATCAAAATGAAACCTTGTAAGTAAGCTGTAAGGAATGAACCTGCCAAATTTCAGCCTTCTACCTACACGGGAAGTTGGAGAATTAGTGAGTGAGTGAGTCAGTTAGTGAGGGCTTTGTCGTTTATTAGTATAGATATGCTTACTTATAAAATCTGCGATAGAGTGAAGCCACAAAAGTCGAAGCGCGATATAGCGAGGGATTACTGTACTGTGAGTGGAAACGATTAAAAGAAAAAATAAAGAAAACAATGAAAATGTTGCAGCTGTAAAAGGATTTTCATTTTAGACAGATTGTGAAAATAGCTAGAATTAAAGGTTTGAAATAAAATAAATAAATAATAAATTTATGAATATGTAAAATAATAAAATATATAACTTAACATTTTTTCTAATATGAAAATATTCTCTGTAGTTTAAGAAAAATATTTGTTTAGTGAAAATGTTTCTGCCATTTGGTTTCTAATTCATACAGTTCCGACACACATTAAATGTGACCTACTTGAATTCATATACTGTAAATGCAACTACAAAAAATAGCAAGATTAGAGATGGTAAAAGTTGGATTAAGCAATATATTTTGGTTGCTTTTTTTAGTAATGGCCTACCAGAGAAGTATTTCTGGCTTTGCAGTCATTAAAATAGGAACATTTCAAAGGGATAGACACCTTTATGGTGGAAGACTGTAAGGTTGAGTTAAGGGAGAAGGTGAGACAGGCACTGGGTGGTAGCGAAGAATTACCAGACAGTTGGAAAACTACAGCAGATGTAGTAAGGGTGACAGCAAGAAGGGTGCTTGGCATGACATCTGGACAGAGGAAGGAGGAAAAGGAAACCTGGTGGTGGAATGGAGAAGTACAGGAGATTCTCGTCAGAGAGATGCAGAAAGTAGACAAGAGTACAAGGGGATATGGCACAAGGTGAAGATAGAGGTGGCGAAGGCTAAAGAAAAGGCACATTATGAGTTGTATGAGAGGTTGGACACTAAGATGGGAGAAAAGGACCTGTACCGATTGGCTAGCCAGAAGGAATAAGCTGGGGAAAGATGTGCAGCAGGTTAGTGTAATAAAGGATAAAGATGGAAACGTACTCACAAGTGAGGAGTGTGTTGAGCAGATGGAAAGAGTACTTTGAAAGGCCATTGAATGAAGAGAACGAGAGAGAAGAGTTTGGATGATGTGGAGATAGTGAATCAGGAAGTGCAACGGATTAGCAAGGCAGAAATAAGGACAGCTATGAATAGGATGAAGAATGGAAAAGCCGTTGGTCCAGATGACATACCTGTGGAAGCATGGAGGTGTTTAGGAGAGATGGCAGTTGAGTTTTTAACCAGATTGTTTACTGGAATCATGGAAAGTAAGAGGATGCCTGAGGAGTGGAGAAGTGTACTTGTGCCGATATTTAAGAATAAGGGGGATTTGAAAGGCAAGGTCTACTGGATAGTAGTGAGACCAGCTATGTTTTATGGGTTGGAGATGGTGGCACTGACCAGAAAGCAGGAGACAGAGCTGGAGGTAGCAGAGTTAAAGATGTTAAGATTTGCATTGGGTGTGACAAGAATGGATAGGATTAGAAATGAGTACATTTGAGGGTTGGCTCAGGTGGGACGGTTGGGGAAAAAACGTCAGAGAGGCAAGATTGCATTGGTTTGGACATGTGTAGAGGAGAAATGCTGAGTATATTGGGAGAAGGGTGCTAAGGATAGAGCTTCCAGGCAAGAGAAAAAGAGGAAGGTCTAAGAGAAGGTTTATACATGTGGTGAGAGAGAGCATGCAGGAGATGAGTGTAACAGAGCAAAATGCAGAGGACAGAAAGATATGGAAGAAGATCCGCCGTGGCAACCCCTAACAGGAGCAGCTGAAAGAAGAAGAAGCCTTTATGGTGGTGTTTGGCAACTGAAAAGAGTCAGCTCTGTGTGTATTTTTTATTGCAGTTCTATTTCTAATCGTTAATTCTAAAGACCAGGCTGACTACTTACAGTGTGCAGCTTAGCACTTTTCATCTCTTATTTCGTGAATTGGTGAGATTAGTGCATTAGAAATAATCAATAAAGTTATGCTCGGACTCTGCTGACAAGTGGCGTTCAGTTTTAAGTTTAGTGCATTTGGAAGGAACATCAGGAGAAGCATGACATGAGTGTCTTGTGCCTCCAGCATGTCCTGGGTCTTCTTTGGGGCTTCCTCCTGGTTGGACGTGCCCGGAACACCTCACCAGGGAGACGTCCAGGATCTGACTCCTCTCGATGCGGAGCAGCAGCGGCTCTGAGCCCCTCCCGGATGACTGAACTTCTCACCCTATCTTTAAGGGAAAGCCCAGACACCCTGCGGAGGAAATCATTTCAGCCGCTTGTATTCGCAATCTCGTTCTTTCGGTCACTACCCATAGCTCATGACCATAGGTTAGGGTAGGAACGTAGATCGACTGGTAAATTGAGAGCTTTGCCATACGGCTCAGCTCCTTTTTCACCACGACAGACCAATGCAGAACCCGCATCACTGCGGATGCCGCACTGATCTGCCTGTCGATCTCATTCTTCCCTCACTCGTGAAAAACACCCCAAGATACTTGAACTCCTCCACTTGGGGCAGGATCTTGCCTCCAACCCTGAGAGGGCACTCCACCCTTTTCCAACTGAGGACCATGGTCTCGGATTTGGAGGTGCTGATTCCCATCTCATCCGCTTCACACTCAGCTGCAAACTGACCCAGCGAGAGCTGAAGATCATGGCCTGATGAAGCAAACAGGACAACATCATCTGCAAAAAGCAGTGACCCAATCCTTAGTCTACCAAACCGGACCCCCTCAACACCCAAGCTGTGCCTAGAAATTCTGTCCATAAAAGTTATGAACAGAATCGGTGACAAAGGGCAGCCCTGGTGGAGTCCAACTCTCACTGGAAATGGGTTCGACTTACTGCCGGCAATGCGGACCAAGCTCTGACACCAGTTGTACAGGGACCGAACAGCCCTTATCAGGTGGTCCGGTACCCCATACTCCCGGGACACCCCACACAGGATTCCCCGAGGGACACGATCGAACACCTTTTCCAAGTCCACAAAAGACTTGTAGACTGGTTTGGCAAACTCCAATGCACCCTCCAGGACTCTAAGGGTGTAGAGCTGGTCCACTGTTCCCCAACCAGGACGAAAACCACACTGTTCCTTCTGAATTTGAGGTTCGACTATATGACGGACCCTCCTCTCCAGAACCCCTGAATAGACTTTTCCAGGGAGGCTGAGGAGTGTGATCACTCTGTAGTTGGAACACATCCTCCGGTCCCCCTTCTTAAAGAGGTGGACCACCACCCCGGTCTGCCAATCCTGAGGCACTGTCCCCGATGTCCATGCGATGTTACAAAGACTTGTCAACAAGCCTACAACATCCAGAGCTTTGAGGAACTCCAGGCGTATCTCATCCACCCCCGGGGTCCTGCCACCAAGGATTTTTTTGACCACCTCGGTGACCTCAGTCCCAGAGATGAGGGAGCCCACCTCCGAGTCCCCAGGCTCTGCTTCCTCATTGGAAGGCATGTTGACGGGATTGAGGAGGTCTTTGAAATACTCCCCCCACCAACCCACAACGTCCCGACGGACGGTAGACCAGAATCTCCTTGAAGCCATCCGAAACTTGTTCTCTATGACCTCCCCAAACTCCTCCCATGTCTGAGTTTTTGCCATCATTAACCACTGAAGCCGCATTCCTCTTGGCATGTCGGTACCTTTTAGCTGCCTCCAGAGTCCCACAGGACAAAAGGGTCCGGTAGTACTGCTCCTTCAGCATGATGGCATCCCATACCGCCGGTGTCCACCAACGGGTTCGGGGATTGCGCCACGACAGGCACCAACCCACCTTGCGGCCACAACTCCGGTCAGCCCCCTCAGCAATAGAGGCATGGAAAATGGCGCATTCGGAACTCATTGTCCCCCACCTCCCTCGGGACGTGGTCGAAGTTCTGCCCGAGGTGGGAGTTGAAACTACTTTTGACAGGGGACTTTGCCAGACGTTCCCAGCAGACCCACACAACACATTTGGGCCTACCAGGCCTGACCGGCATCCTCCCCCACCATAAAAGCCAACTCACCACCAGGTGGTAATCAGTTGACAGCTCCGCCCCTCTCTTAACCCGAGTGTCTAAGACATGTGGCAGCAAGTCCGACGACACAACCACAAAGTCTGGCCGTTCTGGACGTCGAAACAGGGCCTAGGGTGTCCAGTTGCCAAGTGCACATATGAACGCCGCTATGCTTGAACATGGTGTTCGTTATGGATAATCCATGATGAGCACAGAAGTCCAATAACAAAACACCGCTCGAGTTCAGATCTGGGGGGCATTCCTCCAAATCACGCCCTTCCAGGTCTCACTGTCATTGCTCACATGAGCATTGAAGTCTCCCAGCAGTACGAGGGAGTCCCCAGAAGGTATGCCCTCTAGCACCCCCTCCAGGAACTCCAAAAAGGGTAGGTACTCCAGACTGCTGTTCAGCGCATACGCATAAACAACAGTTAGGACCCATCTGCCAACCCGAAGTTGGAGGGAGGCTACCCTCTCATCCACCAAAGTATACCTCAATGTACAGGCTCCAAGCCGGCACCTCTAACCGGGGGCAACTCCCAGAGTGATAGAGAGTCCAGCCCCTCTCAAGGAGATTGGTTCCAGAGTCCAAGCTGTGCGTCTAGGTGAGCCCGACTATATCTAGCCGGAACCTCTCGACCCCGTGCTCTGGCTCCTTCCCCTTCAGAGAGGTGACGTTCCACATCCCAAGAGCCAGCTTCTGTAGCCAAGGATTGGACTGCCAAGGTCCCCGTCTTCGGCCACCACTCAACTCTCACTGCACCCAACCTCCTTGGCCCCTCCTATAGGTGGTGAGCCCATGGCAAGGGGGACCCACATTGCCTCTTCGGGCTTTGTCCGGCCGAGTCCCATGGGTGCAGGCCTGGCCACCAGGTGCTCGCCATCAAGCACCACCTCCAGGCCTGGCTCCAGAGGGGTCCCCGGTGTCCTGTATCCAGGCGAGGGGAAAACGCCGTCCAAATTTTTTATTCATCATAGAAGGTCTACTGAACCACTCTTTGTCTCATCCCTCACCTCGGACCAGTCTGCCTTGAGTGGTTCTACCAGGGGCATAAAGCCCTGGACAACAGAGCTCCTAGGATCATTGGGACACGCAAACCCAGTGGTTTGGCAGTTCAAGGAGGGGTAGGTACAATTTGCCACATGCAATTCTGTTCTACAGTGAATGGGTTTTTGATATATTTTAGAAAAAAAAATAGCCTGCTGTTGCCTTTTATAATGGAGATAAAGGGTAATCAGGTCCCAGCATAAAAGAAAAACCTTAAAACTTACTGAATATGTGAACTTTCAAGCAGCAAAGTGTTCAATTTCAGAAAGCATGCTTTTGACAACAAAAGTAAACTGTAAGTAGTACATTTTGCCACATGTTCTTGGTACCATTTTGTTGAAGTAAGGATATGTTTCCTGTTTCCTGTTTGCTTGTCTGGTCACAGCTGGTGTAATGGATCGGGTTTTCACAATTAACAAATTTCCAAAGCTTTTTCTCTACTATTGTTTTTTCAATGGTTATATTCTGCCATAGCTAGCAACAACAGAAGATTCATGCTCAAATTTCATAAACAGCACCTACTTTGTGCCTATTACATTCTGTGTTTGTTATTTTACATAACCTGCAAAAGGAGATTCACACCAAGCAGCAGTGTTGTAGTGAAGAATGTCCAAAAGAGTTTTATTGTACTTTGTGCACATAGCAGTAAATCTCAACTGAACTGATTACACTGCATTTTTTTGTAAAAGCCTTTTATAAAAAGATTTTTGAAAGAGCCAAACCAAATGCACGTCTATACTAAGTTCACAGAATCAAGCAACAATCACCGCTCTGTGCTTTCCGTGGCATGTCATTTGCACAAATGAAAAAAACAATACTTGGTAATATCTAAGGACATAGAAAACACACTGATACTAATCAATCCAAAGAAACTTTGGGAGAACAGAAATTACAGTTTGTATTACTACTTGCTAATGCTAAAACATCTTTATAAAACTTAATAAACTTGAATGTGATTAAACATAAGTGTATACCTTTAACATCTTTTCAGTTTTTGTCACTTGATTGCACACTACCTGCATGGCAGCAAGCAGTATCTTTGTGAGATAATGAAATAAGCTTCTGAATATTGAAAGTCTGTGAGTGATCATAAATTTGAGATTTTTCAGTGGTTATTGTCTAGTTGTCCATAACATAGAGACAATAATTCACATCTGGGTATTGACATTGAACAATGTCTGTAAGAATAAGCAGAGATGACTTTTTGTGGTAAATAACAAGTATTAAAATCTCAAGATAACATTTTTGGCTTGAAAAATGGAGGCATTTGGAAAATTTTAATGCTTTTGTTTTCACGTTTGGACTCTGGAACCAGTCACTCCCATTATAAAATACAAAAGCAGCCTACATATATTTTTTTAATTTATAAAAAAATGCATCACAATCTCATGTGGGAAATAAATATATACCTTGATTTTTAAGAAATAATTTTGGCTTGAAAAATACTAAACTCATCATTTTAAATTATTTATGAATTTTCAAATATAATAGCTTAAACAAAATACAAAATAGAAAAGTAACTTGGCGAACTTTGCAGAGTATAAAAACACTCTGCAGTATATAACACTCGCCCAATATGGGACGTGATCACTACACTTCACCACCCGAAAGGGAAGTGGACTTCGGTTCTCGGCCACTCTTCTCCCCTTTTGCACCCACGGATACTTGAAAGAACCAGATGGTACTTGAACTGGTTAACCTAGCAAGTACATTGTAATACAACATTGATACATTTACATGCCCGGTGACTGAGTCCTCATTAGTGATCCCTTTTTTCCTGGATGCCCTCCCCAGTGGTCAAATCTTAATCCCCAGTTTGAACCACACATAAAGGATAAATGATATTCATAGGAGAAAGATTAAATGCAGTCCGTGAAATGGTGAAGAATCCTGCAGTACAGTTCTTACTGCATGATCAAAGGGAAAAGAGACTGCCCTTAGGCGAATATGGCTTCCTGGAATGCTATCCCACAGAATTTAAAAACGTGGACCAACGGGAGCACCCAGAGAACCTCAGGTCCTTATACCGCAACCTCTTGCCTGTTTTCGGGATTTCATCTCACTGTTTCAACTTCAGGGTGGCCACCTACAGATAGCAGACATCCCTGGGTGAAGTCTGATCATGAAATATTCTTAAGCATAGATACTTGAGCTCCTTGCCTTCTGCGTCTCTTCTACCCCCCCAACTCAGTCTGACATTCCCCTTGGAGGAAAAAAAAAAGTTTCCTGCAAAAACACCCATTTCCTGTTCAGATGTCATGGCAACATGACGCCTTCACTAAGCAGATGGAATCCTTACTGGGCGGGGTCCTATCAGAACTTGTTCGTCAACAATCACGCCTGAAGGATCTTTCTTAGACAACCTTCAGGCCACATAATTCAGTGATAGCCAGTCCAGAAATGCCACCCGCTTGTAGTATTATGTAGACTTGCTTACAAGTATGTGGAATTTTATCATTTAACCCTTGTTGTCATTTTTTAATAAAGGCGTTGAAAATGTAGAGCAACAGTCATTTGAAAAACTAAAAGAAAGGCTTTATAATTTCTATCTAGACACTCTGCTAGAGCCAGGCTAAAGGGTAGGGCTTTCTTTTAACTTCACCTGCTTCTCATTTTGTGGCTACTACAAGAGTAGTATTGGTAATGTAAGCATTTGATCATTTATAAATATTTCATGCTGACAATGATGGAGAGAAAAAACGAATTCTTCAAAAATAAAACCTAAGTTACTATAAGAGAAAACATAAAGGTCAGGTGAAATTTATTAAGACACCTGGATATTCAAGTGCATCTTGGGCATTCGGTAGTACAGTTTATTTTTTCTTTTCAAGATATATCGGCATTTACCATGCTTCCAAAGACTCGGGTTTTAATTCATGAGCTTGTCACTTACTGTGCACAGTTTGTGTTCTAACTTCTTAAATGCATTGATTTTCTTATTTTTACTAAATATTTCCTTTTAACCATCCAACTGCACCTTCAAAAATGAGACACAATTAATGATTAGAAATATTTAGACGAGAACAGGCCATTCAGCTCAACAAAGCTTGCCAGTTCAATCCACGTGGACAAAATTGTTGGTACCCTTCAGTCAATGAAAGAAAAACTCAAAATGGTCACAGAAATATCTTTAATCTGACAAAAGTAATAATAAATAAAAATTCTATGAAATTTAACCAATGAAAGTCAGACATTGATTTTCAACCATGCTTCAACAGAATTATTTAAAAAAATAAACTCATGAAACAGGCCTGGACAAAAATGATGGTACCCTAGAAAAGACTGAAAATAATGTGACCAAAGGGACATGTTAATCCAAGGTGTGTCCACTAATTAGCATCACAGGTGTCTACAATCTTGTAATCAGTCAGTGGACCTATATATAGGGCTCCAGGTAGTCACTGTGTTGTTTGGTGACATGGTGTGTACCACACTCAACATGGACCAGAGGAAGCGAAGGAAAGAGTTGTCTCAGGAGATTAGAAAGAAAATTATAGACAAGCATGTCAAAGGTAAAGGCTATAAGACCATCTCGAAGCAGCTTGATGTTCCTGTGACTACAGTTGCACATATTATTCAGAAATTTAAGATCCATGGGACTGTAGCCAACCTTCCTGGACGTGGCCGCAGGAGGAAAATTGATGACAAATCAAAGAGACGGATAATACGAATGGTAACAAAAGAGCCCAGAAAAACTTCTAAAGAGATCCAAGGTGAACTTCAAGCTCAAGGAACATCAGTGTCAGATCGCACCATCCGTCGTTGTTTGAGCCAAAGTGGACTTCATGGGAGACGACCAAGGAGGACACCATTGTTGAAAACAAATCATAAAAAGCCAGACTGGAATTTGCCAAACTACATGTGGACAAGCCACAAAGATTCTGGGAGAATGTCCTATGGACAGATGAGACAAAATTGAACTTTTTGCCAAGGCACATCAGCTCTATGTTCACAGACGGAAAAATGAAGCATATCAAGAAAAGAACACTGTCCCTTCTGTGAAACATGGAGGAGGCTCTGTTATGTTCTGGGGCTGCTTTGCTGCATCTGGCACAGGGTGTCTTGAATCTGTGCAGGGTACAATGAAATCTCAAGACTATCAAGGGATTCTAGAGAGAAATGTGCTGGCCAGTGTCAGAAAGCTTGGTCTCAGTCGCAGGTCATGGGTCTTGCAACAGGACAATGACCCAAAACACACAGCTAAAAACACCCAAGAATGGCTAAGAGGAAAACATTGGACTATTCTAAAGTGGCCTTCTATGAGCCCTGACCTCAATCCTATTGAGCATCTTTGGAAAGAGCTGAAACATGCCGTCTGGAAAAGGCACCCTTCAAACCTGAGACAACTGGAGCAGTTTGCTCATGAGGAGTGGGCCAAAATACCTGCTGAGAAGTGCAGAAGTCTCATTGACAGTTACAGGAATCGTTTGATTGCAGTGATTGCCTCAAAAGGTTGTGCAACAAAATATTAACTTAGGGGTACCATCATTTTTGTCCAGGCCTGTTTCATGAGTTTATTCTTTTAAATAATTCTGTTGAAGCATGGTTGAAAATCAATGTCTGACTTTCATTGGTGAAATTTCATAGAATTTTTATTTATTATTACTTTTGTCAGATTAAAGTTATTTCTGTGACCATTTTGAGTTTTTCTTTCATTGACTGAAGGGTACCAACAATTTTGTCCACGTGTGTAATTCCCCAAATATAACATTTTTGAATTTACCACACTACTTGATTACTTGTTCCACATGTCCATGGTTCTCTGCATTTTTTTCTCTCCAAAAAAGCAGCACTTTTAACTGTATAGTGCATCTGTTTTTATACTGCTTTGCAGGTGTTTATCGACTGTGTTATTTGCTTAGCAGCATGCCCGCACCCTTTGCTTCACGGGGGTCTTCAGTCCCCCAAACCCCTCCATTGTTAATCGTGTTTCATTAGTTAAGTTTTTAAGCTTCATGCTGGACACATTTACAAGATTTATAAAGGTAAAATGTTGAGTTTATATTTAATTTTTATGCACTAAGTTAAAAGCTTATTTTTAGGATTAATTTTTTCATCTGCAATGCTGTATGTGGTTCAATTTGTGGTTCAAAAATTAGAACTTTGACTTCCTCATCCTAAAATGTGATATGACTTTTGTAGGGCCAACAAAGCTCACCAGTCCTATCCACTTAAGTCCTCCAAAATAACATCAAATGAAGTTTTGATGGCCCCTAAAATTAAAATGTCTACTACACTACTTGGTAACATATTCCATGTTTCTCTGTGTAAAGAAAAACTTCCTGATGTTTGTGCAAAATTTACCCCTTACCAAGTTTCTTGTTGAAGTCATGTTAAAATAAATAAAGCCTCAATCCGCTGTACTAATTCCCTTAATAATTTTGAACTCTTCAGTCATGTCACCTCTTAATCTCCTTTTGCTTAAACTATAAATGCTCAGCTGTTTTAATCTTTCTTCACGACTCATCCTCTGCAGTCCTGGAATTGGCCTAGTTACTGTTGGCTGGATTATTTCTAGCACTGTCATGTCTTTTTTTTGAAGCCAGGAGCCCAAAACTGAACACTGTACTCCAGATGAGGCCTTGCCAGTGCACTATAAATCTTGAGCATAATCTCCTTAGACCTGTTCTGTACTCGTATTGTATAACCTAACATTCTGTTAGTGTTCAGAAGCCATTATGAAGACTATCTGGCAGTTCATAGTGATATCACTATGTCTCCTAAATTCTTCTCATAAGGTTTACTTTCAATTTTCAGCCTTTCCACTATGTATTCAAATCTAAAATGTTTACTTTATTCTTAATTTCAAATTAGTATGTTACATTTGCATTAAACTTCATCTGCCACAAATTTACTTTCACTCTGACAAATGTTAAATGTTACCTTTGTTTATCATTTGTAAGTGTTATGCCAAGGTATTTTTGTAATTACATGCAGCCATATCAAATCACCAAAATGAATAAGGATTGTAATACTTTCCATGTATAAGGTAAATATGTAAAGACAGATTCAAATCATCTCTAAACAATTAACTGTTAGATCAAGAAGTCTTTTAGTCTGAAGGTTGTGTATGGTCTTGTGTATTATGGAGGTTTAATTTTCTATCCTATTTATGAATTTTGATTTATGCTTTTTTGTGTATGATTTTCAGCTCTAAAATCCCTCTCAATGGTTATTTATGTAACTGATTCTTGGAACATTTCAGTTGTTTACACTAACAGCATGCTTTTTATTACTATTTTCAGCTTCATGTGTAAACATGCAAAGACACCTTAGATCTCAAGTGTGAATTGGTGTAGTTTAAAAGAAAAAAAAATGCAGTCCTAAATTTGAGATGGCCCAGAGCCAGAGTAGTGGATTAGAAATGGCTCATAGACCTAGTACATGTTGAGTAGTTAGAACTCCAGATAAAGATTTACATTTTAGAATAATGAAGAAATAAACAATGAAGTATTCCAGCAATTCTTTCATGTTTGCTCTTTCCTTTCAAGATGTGCTCTAGCTGGCAGACTACTAGAACCTCAAGTGTGTTTTTTTTGCCTAGACTTAAGTAAGAAACTAATGCATAGAGTTTCAATTTCATGGTATGAAAATATGTAGCCAAGAATATAACAAACAGACATGAGTCTATATATTTTGTAAACCTGTTTCACAATAGCATTACAAGCTATTTGCTGACATTTTTAATTTCATCATACTATCGCCAGCTCTAATTCTTGTGTTGTCAGTACTTTAACAGTATTGTATTTATTCATTTTGGTTTAAATTTGCTTTGGGAAGTTTTCCTTCTGGTTTCTACTTGTTTTCTAAGAATTTTGAACTGTTATATATGCCTGTCTATTTCCACCTGTTGGATTATAATAAGTTCACATTTTTTGTGTCAACTTGTAAAGATGCACATGTGCATCTGTCATTGTGTGTAAGGTTCTTGAATTCAGAAAGGGGTTTATGCCCCAGATTATACTTTAGCCTTTACATAATGCATTGTCAGACAGTGGAAAACTTGCTCTTATTTTTAAAGACCTTCTTGATTGCTTGTCATCTTGTAGTCATGAACTGGTTAGAATATTATTTATATTATTATTTATAGACAGAAAATTAATTATGGTAATCCCTCATTATGGAATGTGCAATCAGAAAATACAGAATCTGCTTAAAAAACAATAGCTAAAGCTCTCATCTTTGTCATTTTTTTGCCCCATTTAATTGCCTGTTATTACATCCAGCTATTTGATAGATTCATTCTAGCTAACATAATACTAATTTTCATATTCTCTAGAAATTACTGTAATCCTAATGACCTGTCCATGACTTTAGCCAATCAAAACCTATCCTGTTTTCTGACTACAGTTCTCCGTAGGAATTCCCGCAAAAGTATGCCCTGCTGCTTGCTGACTGGAGAAAAAGAGAGAATAATGTGTAAATGTTGCTACTAGTGGGTATAGATTGAAAGTGGACAGTTAAGATGTTCAGTTAGAATTTTCCTTCATGAAGGCATCTAAATATGACATTATATTATTGTTATTTTTTTAAGAAGTTGAATGCAGAAAGAAAAAGAAGAACAAAAGTGAACTTATTGAAGGATAAGAATAGACTAAAGGCTTGCAACATTTAAACCAGCTAAGATTCTGCTGGGTAAGTACTGTTTCATTATCAGCAGGTCAATTTGTAGTAAAGTTCTTTTTATGACAATATTCTTGATTCAGCTCAATAAGGATATTGTCTTCAAAAGTTTGTGAAAATCAATATATTATATGCACTTTGTGTATCATACAGCTGTTTTATTCAGGCATTGTAAGTTTAAAAATTTCTGAGTGTGCTTAAACATTATTGCACAAAGGCTTATTCAGCAGGGAGTTTTTATTTTAGGTCTAAAAGTTCTTCTAGACATAGAGACTTGCCTTATATGTCACTTTTTTATGTTTTTATTGCCTGTTAGGTCAGCTGTATTGACTCTAAATATGCAGTTTATCAACATCTTTAGGTTATGTTTCATTGCAAAAAGAAACAGTGGTAACAAAGAAATAATTAGATTCTGGTATTGCTTAATTGTAATTCTCTATTAGTTGATCATCCTTATCCAAAACGATCACAGTTTTCACAAAAAAATTAGCAGTATTTTAAGTGAAGTTAAGAGCGAGTATGGATTTTTTGATCAGTATTGTGCTCTCAGCTGGCTACTTCATACAGGACTTCGTCTGAACAGCAACAAATATTAATGAACCGATCTATTATATTGTCCAGGTTTTGTTGTTTTATTTACCTTTTTATTGGAAATACAGAAAAAAACATATTTAAAAAGTATGTGAAATTGGATAAACTATTCTATTTTGCTATATGTCTAGAAAATGCATAACAATTTTTTTTTTTTTTTTTTTTTTGGCCAAACTGTCTTTCCATTTTGCAAAGGACCAATCAGTTGCAATCATGTTGGCATAAATCCTAACTGAAAATCGAATAAAAGTTGTAAAAAGTTAAAATGCTTAAAATTCTAATATGAAGTTATTTAATGAATGTCTAGTATGCTGTCATTTTACATTAATGATGAGGAAAGGTTTTCCCTTTTGACTCAGATATAAAGATTAAGTTTTGTATTTTTCAAGTTGAAGCTGTTTCTTCACAAACATGGTTTATGTGCATTTGGTATTCAAAATGGTGGTCTGAAGTCCAGGGTTTTCTGTATATTTCTAAAAATATCTTGCCCACATTGGTGCTTTACATTGAAATTAACAGGGAATGAAGCACCACTGTAATGATAAATAAATAAAAAACTCATGCCTTCTGCGTTTCTGATTCAAGTTTGTGACAACAGAAGGGATCTGGAAATGATCATTTTATCACGTAACCCAAGCATTATTTTTCTGAAAATAAGGATATATTTTCTATTACCACGTGTGAATTCCTACCTAAACCTAGAAGCAAATCGAATTAAAACCAACCACGTGGTATGAATGTTTATTGTGATTTTCTTTCTCGTGAGGAAAATACTCCCCGCCATTAAAGATTACAAGTGCTGATGTTTTTTTTTTTGAAAAGGCTGAATATAATAATATTGGTGAGTATTGTTCAAAAATTACTTGTATAAGCTATTTCACAATATGTGTGTAATTGAAAGACATGGATCAATTCTTAAGAACTATCTTGGCTTAAAAAAAAATGAATGTATTCCGTAAGTTTTAAGGCTTTTGTTTTCCAGTGGTGCCTTGTACCCCATTAATTCCAGTGTTATCGGAACTAGTACTTTTAGTTGTTGAGCATAAAAATACATACAGTATTTACTAGAAAGTAATAATCTGTAAAATGCCCTGCTTCCTCAGCACTTAAAGGCTAAGTTTGGTATTTTTTTCCAAAGTTATTTCTTCATAAACATGGTATGTATACATTTGCCAGACAAAATTGTGTTCTAAAGTTAAAACTCTTCTAAAGATTCTAGAAAATACCTTGCCAACCATCTTGGACATTTTATTTTATTTTCCAGTTATACCCTATTCCTCATGCCTCAATTATAAAGATCCGGTTAGGGGAAGATATTTTTTTAAATTTACATAAAACTCCTAACTTTAGAATACAATTTCGGGTGGCAAATGCATATATACCATGTTTGTGAAGGAATAACTTGGGTTTAAAAAATAACTAACTTATCCTTTAAAGAATATTTCAAGTTTAATATGTTTACCTCTGTGAGCACTGATACTGGATTTGTTTTTGTTTTTTTTAATTTGGATCATAGCACTGAGTTGTGCTACTCAAATGGAGGACATTGTTTATAAGTTTCTTTTCTTTAATTTTTTTTTTAAAGTAGGCATCCTATCAGGTTACAAGCTTCATAGATTTTCTGAATTCTCCTGTTAAGGAGCACATTATGAAGAGTTTCAAAGTAAACCTCATGGGAGGTGAATTTATGCTGGCAAGGAAACATTTACCACATGTGCTTCAAAAGCACATGGCTGCAGTGGTTTCTTTCAGCAAACAGTCTTAACATTAAGGGTAGGGTTACTAAGTGAATATTTAGTCATAGTTTATTGTTTATTTTTGGATATTTGCACAAATACGCAGATATTTATATTCTATCACACATACACACAAATGCAATTTTGGGTATACTTGGATATACTGTACATGTATGCAAACATACATACACATACATGTAACAAGGAAATCCTTGTCTTCCACCAGTCACATTAGGACTGTAGTAAACTCCTAGATACACATCATTTCATTTAAACTATAATACATACAAGTCTATCACCTGCCCAAACTGTACCAGCGTATTGTCAGTAGTCATTGCTTTAGTTTTAGTACTGCTCCAAAGGAGAAAATAAGCATTGGGTCCTAGGTCAAAATTGTAACTGGTCTCAGAACTGTTCCATTTAACAGGGTAAGTCCTTCTGTGTTTTGCCATATACAATGTAGAATAATTCTTCTTCATACCTTCCTTTGTGAACTATAATTTGTGGTTGTAGTACTTTCATGCAAAAGAATCTTTACCCCGCCTTGAGTCCTACCTCAAGATTAAATAAGCAATGGCAGTCAAGTCAGGTAATTTTGGGGAGCATTCACTGGTACAGCTCATTACCCCACCCACCACACAACCTCTTGGGATCCTGGTTTGCAACCCCTCCCGACCTACCCCGCTATCTAGTCCTGCCCTCTGGAAATGGCCATCTGTCTGCCACAGCCAGGTGTTGCCTGGTCCAACTGCTTGGTTTTACCTGGTCTTCTGGTCCAGCTGCTCAGGTCCTTAACAATGATGATCCTGCAAGCCAACTCACCCTCGGAGAATCATGCCACATGGCTGTAGTGCCGTAACTGACACTTCCTCACAATGCAGGTAATGTTCCTCATTTTGGAATTTATGAGCAACTGCTCATTCGACACAAAGGATTCACAAGGACACCAAGGATTCTCAGTAGAGACGCAACAACGAAGAAGTCCAGTCTTTGTCTCAGGTCACTGGATAGCGTCTATGTCTCACAAACATATAGCAAAACAGGAAGCACCAGGACTCTTAAAACTTGGGCCTTCGTCCTTTTGCAAAAATATCAGGAGTGCCACACACCCCTTTCCAGCAATCTCGTGGCCCCTTCATGCTCTCCCAATCCGTCTACTGACTTCATAGGAATTGTTACCAGAGACATGAATGCCACTGCGGAGGTAAGTAAACCTTTTGACATGGTCAACATACTCTCTGCAGACAGACACACTGTTGATGGCTGTGCCCAAGAGGTCATTAATGGCCTGGATCTTGGTTTTTATCCGAGACACTTGCAAGCCCAGACTTTCAGATTCTTCGCCCACTCTCTCTCGAGAGCCCCCAACAGAACCTCCATTGACTCTGCAAACATCAGAGCATTGTCGTTAAAGTCAAGATCAGTGAATATTTCTTCACCAATAGATGGCTTCACAGCCGCTGGGCCCCACGACCCTGCCCAACACCCATTCCATGCAAGCATTGAACAGAGTACGAGCAAGAACACACCCTTGACATACCCCAGAATCAACTGGGAAAAACGCAGAGGTTCTGCCTCCACTCTGCACAGCACTCACAGTACCACTGTACAGGCCAGCCAGTAATCTGCAGTACCTGACCTTTTGCAAAGACAAGGAACCAGTTTCACCATGATCACCAGATCCATACAGACCAACACAATCCCAATACCCTGTCAGTGCCAGTGGTCGCATTTAAGTCACCCCTGACCAGAGGAATGTCACCTCGTGGGCACCCATCAACCACCAATGAAGTTGTGAATAAAATATCTCTCACTGAGACATCACTCACCGCTGTGGGAGAATACACTGAGACAACTGACAAGGCAGAGTGTGCCTTAATTTGAGTCTCATAATACTTTTTTTGAAAGGAGTGACATCGGACACCATTGGAAGGAGCCAATCCTCCATAGCAACAGGTACTCCCTGAGTATGACAGCCATCAGAGCGATCACCCCAATAAAAGGTGTACCCACCTACAGAGATCTGGCCAGTCCAAGGTCTTTTATTTAAAAAATAATGCATTTGCACATATGACTCATTGTCAGGTCATTCTTTTTACACCCACATGGTGTGATATGTGTTTGGGGTGGGTTAGCAAAACAGGTGTACAGAGTTGCACAGGGTATGACTTGCTGTATGAACAGCGGCAATTCTGAAGTCTGAATGAAGTGGGACACCTGTCCCACCGTATTATGTTTGCTTATGGCAAGTACAAGGGACCTAGAAATTCCAGCAGGTTTGTGGCTTTTAAGTAAGAAGCATCAGAGGAGTTACCACAGGGATAAGTGGCTTTGATGTTCAATCATCATATTTTCTGAAGCAAAATTCACAGGCTGTTGATTGATGATGAACACTGATATGTTGTTGCAGTAGCAATTCTGCTCAATCCAATAAGAAGAGCAGAGTCAGATTTAGACATTTCCAGATAGTGAAATGAATAATTGATCCAGAAACTATATACACTGTAGATGTTTGGCCAGCAGTATAGTGAAACATTTTGGAATGGCAACTGTTGATAAAACTGAGTAAATCAGTAGTGAAATAATTTTAACCAATGCAGGCTGAATTAAGTCAGACAAATTAAATGGTCACTTTTTGTGTGTGAATTTTATTTTCATGATTATTACAGTGAGGGTTAACTTATAATTGCATTTATTTAAATGATGCTTGCTTTAACTTTTGATAATTTTGTCAGGCAACTCATTAAAAATGAAACACCCTAAAAAAGGCTTTAGCTAGTACGCCATGCTGGTGCTAGGCCAAGCTTATTATTGTGTCAACTGATTGTTGGGTTGCTTATTCGTGAGGCTGGGTTTTACCCCCCTTATGATCTGCGCCAGTGGGTGAACCAACCCTGCCTATAGGCCACCTTTGCAGATTGTAGGTTCCATTAAGCCGTACATTTTGAGATGAAAGATGAAAGCCTGGCTTATTCAGAGGTTGATTTTTCAGTAATTATTGTATGTGGGTAGAATGCCAAACTGATTTGTGGTTTTTAGCAAAATATTCATTTACATAATCTTCATTCACATTTCATACCCGTTTTAGCTTGTGACTGACTGACTTAGTAGCCTGTCCACCCAACCATTTTCATAACCTGTGGCTGTGTTCACACAATGAATCTGAATTACGAAGAAGCTGCCATTCTGTAGGCTCTCAGTTTTGGGAACAGTTTCAAAATGAATGCCTATACATTAATTTCATTAGACAAGCGCATGTTGCACATTTTTTTGTATTGCTATTCTCAGAATTAATGAAATTGTCATCTATTATCCTGTATTGCCTTAATGCATTGTAATGCATTGTATTTACCTACTCGCCTTTTTTTTTTTTTTTAAAACCAGTAGCCTGTTTAAGAGGATGCATCTTTTTTTGCCCCCAAGAAACAGCAATCATACTATGCTGGGGGATGTAGAAGGGAACAGAACTTGATGTCTATTTTGGTAGCCTGCAATAGACTTATTTCATTTATATTATTGTCTTGGCATGTGTAAACATATGCATGTTCTGTCTTAGAAAAGAAATGCAAGTTGATATGGATCTTTTAAATTGATGAGCAGACTCTTAGTGCTTTTTCCCCCTCATTTTCCTTCTAAATGTTAAAAATACAGTTTTTCAAAGGTGCTGAAATCCTTTCAAAATTTTGGTAGTATTTCCCTGTATAGGTTTTCAGATTATTAATTTGATTTTTGTTTTAGTTGTTTTATTTTCCATTTGGTTATCAAATTGAAGCTTAAGATGTGATCAAATGATGTGTTCATGTTTGTTGTCCTCCTGGCAGGAGGCTGAATTTCAATGTTTGTGTATGTTTCAATAATCCCGTAAATCATCTAGAAGCCACATTAGTATTTTTATATATCCAAGGGTGTCATCTTTCAAATAAATCATAAGTGTCCATGTGTCTGCTCTCTTTCATTATTAAAATACGCAATTTTCACATGAATATGCCAAGGTGGACACTGCATCACAGCAGACTGAACCTGCTTTTATCAAAGATCCTACCTATTTCAACCCTCTTGCAGTGAAAGGCTTAGATAATATTCTGGTTAAAATTTTGGGTAAGGTACAGGACCAACCTTAAAACAAGCTGTTAGTCCATTACAGAGCACCTTAAATTATAGTATTGTAGTGCTGTTATTATTATGTGCACTGTGTAAGGGGAAATTATTACTTGCATGTGCTAATCAACATACAACATGCTACCACTCTCTGGAACCAGAGCTCCAAGTAAAATAAAGTGGAATGCTTTGCCAAACTATGAAACACCCAAGTTGATCCAGGGAGAATATGGAAACTTTAGATTAAGAAGAAATTGATGAGGGAATTAAAATAAAATAACTATAGGTTAAGGCAGATATGCCACTATACCATTCCAGAACAATACCATTGCACTGCTGTAACCTGGTGGATAATTAAGTCAGAAACATACAACACAGTAGGTAGAACTCTAAATGACTACTTCACTCCACTTCAGTTATCTACCTTACATTGTCTGTGTTTTTTGTATCTTCATTAATATCTGTGTTTGAGTCTCCATTCTTAGATTGTTCTGTACTTGTACTGAATGCCAAGGTACCCTGAGGAGAAAAATATAAAAACAGTAATGAGGATTAAAAAAGTAATTAATTAATTAAAAATAGGTCAGTCAAAATGTTTGCTAACCCTCTTTGTACATTCTGGGAACGGTAGTAATTTTGTTAAGTTAAATATTTTTATAGAAGTAAAAAAAAATAAACTGCAGTGTTCAGCTAGAAGGACAGTTTTCAAGTTTTTTTTTTGTGGGCTGCACACCTGCAGCTCATGCAATGCGAGGTTTGTTTGCAGATTCACATGTGGTTTGTAGCTGTTAATTCCTGTTTAATGCAAAAATGACTTGTTCATAATGGGTTAAGTTAGTTTTCCTTTTTTTTTTCTTCTTCTTTTTCTCTTGTTAATAAATGGCATTCAGGAAAAGTTCAGAGACAGTTTTTCTTTTTGGATATTATTAGAAGCATTGTCTTTTTATATTATCTCTTAACATTTTCTAAAGAGCTTGTCCAATAATGTATACACTTTTATAACACAGTATTGTTATTCATTGTTATATTCATATAGTTATTAATATACAGTATGTGTAGAAATGAATATTGTATATACAGTACTATAATTTATAGACACATGCCAACATTTAGTTTGACCATATTTTGGTGGTTTACTTATTTTCATCAGTACATTTTTTTAAGCTTCATTTTCTCTTTTCACTTTTTCGTTGTGAAAAGCTGCAGCTTATCAGCAAGGCAGAAGCCAGTCCTGAACAGAACACCATTCCAATACAAACACATTGGCAGACAACCTGTCTAAACAGGCACAAATTTAGAATTGGCAATTGGCCTGGTGACATGTCATTGGATTTGGAGAAGGAATTGGAACCTACTTGAGATAGTTATAGGAACATAGGAAGAACAAATCTTTCCCAGCTAAAAATTGAATTAGATTTTAAGCAGTGTAGTCAGGCATTATCATCATCTGTTTCAGTTTTCTGCCCATCTATTATATACTGTAATATAATACAACTGAAATTTGGTTAAAGTAATTTTCAGTATGATTTCTAAATCATTCTGTTGTAATCTGATATTTGCAATATCAATGGAAAAAGCTAAATAAAAGACTAATTAGTCCATAATTCCTTTAACAGCAATACATTATCGGCTGAGCTCAGTTTGCAGTTACAGTACAAAGACCACTGCTATACAAATATAAGAATGTGAGTTACATGTAATTTTTTTTTTTTAAAGCTTAACACACAACTGGGTAAAAAAAAAATGTAATTTCTGAAATATTTCTCTGTATAATGTATTAGAATAAGGAACAAGGCTATAAAAAATGTGTTTTTAATTATTCTTAATTTATAATGCTCACACGAGTCTTTTTAAATTTTCTGTTCACATTTTTTAAGCATTGTTGTTTCTTTTCCAGCCAGTTTATGGTTCAGGATAAAGATAAGACTGTGAGTACAAAGAGAAGAAATTAGATTTTCTGTACTGTAGGTTTACTGGGGTTACTTTAAATGACAACAGAGAGTTTTGTAATCTAATAAAACGCTGGATAAAAGCCACTTCCGGATACATGACAGCTAGTTTCCTTAGCACCTTACGGAATTTATGACTTGATCAAATGATGTGTTCATGACATCTTCCCTTCTACCCACCCATTTTTATATTGCTTTTTATCAATTCTTGGCCAAAGAGAATCCAGTGCCAATACTGGCAGCACTTGGCACATTCCAGGAAACAAGTCTAGGCAGGACACTGGTTCAATTTTGTGTACACTCAATGCAGGCTGATGCTCACTCCATACAAATTTAGAGCAGACAGGTAACCCAACACCCACAAGTTTAAACTGTGGATGGGAAACTGGAGTACTTGAAGTAAAAAACTGTCACACACAAGAAGAAAGTGCAAACTCCACAGCACTAGTTGTCAGAGTGAAATTACAACTTTAACCTCTGAAAGCTATAAACCAACAGCACTGAGCTGCTTTGCTTCTGTATGGACACCTGACTATTCCAAATTTTAGATTTTCTGTATTTGAAAGGAATATGTTAAAGAAAGTATTTGATGTCTCGGGAGATCTCAGGCTGTTCTTGGTTAGGCAGGGTAATGGAATTGATGACTTTGACCATCCAAACAATTCTACAATGTTCACTCAGTCCAACTGTCAAATGTTCAGTGTCCCATATGTGTCTCAGAAGTCTCTGCTGTAGGGAGCAAATCTAGATTTAGTTAGGGATATCAAAATAATAAGACAGTTTTAAAATTTTATGGTTTTAGGGAAAGTGTGAATATTACCCGTGAATTGGCAGGCTTGGATAGTATGTCCCATTTTTAGATAGTGGGAACAACTATAGTTTAACATCCACTTATGCTTCTTCAAGAAAGTGTGAGGCAAGATCCTAGAAAAAATACATCTTTCAATTAGGGTCATAAGAAAAGGTGAGAAAGAAGGGGCATTATCCTAGTAATAAACAGCATGGTAGACACTCCTGGCAGACATTTTACCTTGAAATACCAAATGTTCTCACTTTATCATTCATGATATTAATACACCCTAGTATAGGTGTTATAAAATACTGAAGTATAACCCCCATACCTTAGCCCTGGCCCCATTTATTCAAGGGAGGTCCTCTCCATTCTTTCCTTCCTTCATTTTTGTTGGTCAACCATGAAGGCACTGGTGTAGGTACTGCAGTTATGCTTCTGCTTTTAAGCATTAAGTCATGTCTTAGAACCAGGAGATGAAATGTCAAATCTGTTAATTTTTTTAAGAAGTAGACAAGTACTATGTCAGTGAGTACAACATTATTTTAAGCAGTTTTCAAGTAGTACAGCCACACCCCCCACCAAAAGAAGAAAGGTGAGTGTTGGAGTCAATCGAAATTATTCTGAGTACAATTTTGCTTACATTTTCATGGACATGTAGAGCTAACATTGAAGAGTATCTATTCTGAAGACCTGATGGTGGCATCTTAACTACGTTGCGGGTTACATCTTTTTTTTTTTTTTACCTTATAAATGTATAAGCTTTGAAACACAGTGAAGCAACTTTCTCCAAGTGTTATCTGGAAGTTACCACATCCAAATCTGAGGTTTTTGATGCTTCCCATAGAATAGTTATGTACTTTTTAGGACAAGGAAAAGTAAAGAATAGCTGTTAAGGATGCCATGAGTTTCTGGTATCAATGTTACATTGCTACCTCTTGTTAAATATTTGCCAAATATAAACCAGTGATATTTCCTTAATGAAAATGAGAACTAGAACTAAAAATGTTGTTTTTCGTTTTACATAAACAAGAACTAAAGTTAAGGCAAACAGAGAAACTAAAACTAAATAAAAATAAAAATGAGTGATATGTGACCGAACTAAAACGAGAACGAAAATTGAGTAAAAACGGGGAATTAAAAGCAATAGCATTTTCGTTCAGTCAATTTCAGTTGTGCAGAGGGGTTGTTTGTAGGCCGCCCTAAATGTCCAATTACATTATGCTGTTCACTATACGGTGATCTTGTAACTTGGGCTTACTATAGTCAAGTGTTTAATTATAGTGCAGATGATAATGAAAGCAAATTTAGCATGCGAGAAGAAGAAAAGTCTCGGAGTTTCAGTGCAGGACCAGATGGATCAGTACCAGTGGAAGTCCAGCACTTCTCTGGCACCATGACTGCACTTCTTACAGGGACATGTGGTCTCACTTGTCATCATGAAAAGTTAAAAAACTAATAATAACATAAATAACATTTGTCCACTGGTCTGTGCTATACTTTTGTTTTCTGTATGATTCCAATAATTTTGATAATTTTTATAGTCACAACCAATAAATTTGCACATTTACTGATCAAATATAGGGAAGAAATGCGAGGTGTAGCTGCGACAAGACGAGCAGATCCTCACTTCAGACTGCGCTATCCCTCACACACTAGGCTGATGCATGCAATTGCCTGCTGTTGCTGTCTCTCTGTATGTTGCCAATATGTTTGCACATGCGTTTATTATACAACCTGACTTTCCACAGTCTGGCTAATACTATCTTTAATGAATGTGTATGACATATATAGTCTTGCTGATCGGACAAAAAAACGCAGTGAAAAGGCACAACAGTACCGCGCCGCACTGAAGGGGGCGAATGTGAGCCCAACAGGTGCTTGTTGCTGCTGTTCTTCTATGCAGAGGCTCTAGGCGCGCAAATAATTTAGTAATATCAGAAAGTCAAATGCACTGTAGCGGTCTGTTTATTTTTATTTTTTGTTCCGACTGACTGCTAGAATGGAAAATTAAGACTTTTTAAACTAAAGGAAAATAAGGGGGACCTTTACAAGAAAATGACAGAGATTTTCATGGGAAAAGATAGGCACATGAATTTAATTTACAAATAAAGGTCAGACCATAAATAGTTTTCAATTTTATAAAAATGGGATAAGAACAATAAAAAAAATACAATATTTAAAAACTAAATTTTGACCTTAAATAAAATATTCTTTTGTTTTTCTTGTTATCTTTTTGTTGAACAGTCTGTATTAAAATTGATTAAAGCATTTTAAAAACAACTAAATATTTCAATTAAGATCAAAACTGACATCCATTTTTTTTGTACACCACTCTATACTTTCATTTTTATTGAATGAGTATGAATTGTGAAATTGCAATGGCAAATTTAGAACACCGCTATAAATGTAAAGTTCTTTCTTAGCCAAATATGTACCTTACCTATCCATGTGTAGAGAATTCTGATGAGATATGAAACATAACCAGTGGTCAATATGCATGCTGCCAGCTGAATACTAAATAAGCTTCTACAACCCCAATTCCAATGAAGTTGGGACGTTGTGTAAAACGTAAATAAAAACAGAATACAATGATTTGCAAATCCATTTCAACCTATATTCAATTGAATACCTACAAAGACAAGATATCGAATGTTCAAACTGATAAACTTTATTGTTGTTTTGCAAATCTTCACTCATTTTGAATTTGATGCCTGCAACACGTTCCAAAAAAGCTGGGACAAGGGCATGTTTACCCCTGTGTTACATCACCTTTCCTTTTAACAACACTCAATAAGCATTTGGGAACTGAGGACACTAATTGTTGAATCTGTGTAGGTGGAATTCTTTTCCATTCTTGCTTGATGTACAATTTCAGTTGCTCAACAGTCCGGGGTCTCCGTTGTCGTATTTTGCGCTTCATAAGGTGCCACACATTCTCAATGGGAGACAGGTCTGGACTGTAGGCAGGCAAGTCTAGCACTCTTTTACTACGAAGCCACGCTGTTGTAACACATGCAGAATGTGGCTTTGCATTGTCCTGCTGAAATAAGCAGGGACGTCCCTGAAAAAGACATTGCTTGGATGGCAGCATATGTTGCTCCAAAACCTGTATGTACCTTTCAGCATTAATGGTACCTTCACAGATGTGCAAGTTACCCATGCCATGGGCACTCACACACCCCCATACCATCACAGATGCTGGCTTTTGAACTTTGCACTGATAACTATCCAGATGGTCCTTTTCCTGTTTGGCCCGGTGGACATGACGTCCATGATTTCCAAAAACAATTTGAAATGTGGACTCGTCAGACCACAGCACACTTTTCCATTTTGTGTCAGTCCATCTAAGATGAGCTCGGGCCCAGAGAAGCCGGCGGCATTTCTGGGTGTTGTTGATATATGGCTTTCACTTTGCATGGTAGAGTTTTAACTTGCACTTGTTGATGTAGCGACGAACTGTGTTAACTGACAGTGGTTTTCTAAAGTATTCCTGAGCCCATCCTTTACAGAATGATGTCGGTTTTCAATGCAGTGCCGCCTGAGGGATCGAAGGTCACGGGCATCCAGTGTTGGTATTCGGCCTTGCCGTTTATGTGCAGAGATTCCTCCAGATTCTCTGAATCTTTTGATGATATTGTGGACAGTAGATGATGAAATCCCTAGATTCCTTGAAATTATACGTTGAGAAACGTTGCTCTTATACTGCTGGACTATTTGCCCATGCAGTTGTTCACAAAGTGGTGAATCTCGCCCCATCCTTCCTTGTGAACGACTGAGCCTTTTGGGGATGCTCCTTTTATACCCAATCATGACAAACACCCTTTTCCAATTAACCTGTTAACCTGTTTAATGTTCAAAACAGGTGTTTTTTGAACATTCCTCAACTTTCCCAATCTTTTGCTGCCCCTGTCCCAGCTTTTTTGGAACGTGTTGCAAGCATCAAATTCAAAATGAGTGAAGATTTGCAAAACAACAGTAAAGTTTATCAGTTTAAACATTAGATATCTTGTCTTCGTAGTGTATTCAATTGAATATAGATTGAAAAGCATTTGCAAATCATTGTATTCTGTTTATATTTACGTTTTACACAACGTCCCAACTTCATTGGAATTGGGGTTGTAGTTTTGGTTCATATATTTGTAACTCTGTCTCTGAAGGAGTCAGTTCCTCACCAGCCAAGAACCTCACGGCACGTCACTACTTCGGTACTGGCAGCAGAAATCGTCAACATACAGTCTGCTGGCACCAGTGGCCGAGGACCTTGTCTGTGCACCTACATTACAGGCGATCGTCAAGTGAATATTTTCACTGTGTGGCTATCTGTGCAATAGACGCCGTTGCAAGATGAACAAATCTCTTGAAATGTGTGCTTATTTAAAGCTTAACATCAACATGCTTGCACAAACTGGTTTCTTGTGTTGAAACATTTGATCTTGCTGACTATACTCATTATACCGCTTAATTGGTTTGATCATTGATAGTCAAGCTGTGTTTAATGGCATTATGAACTGTGACGTGTGACTGTATTTTGTTGACTGAAATATAACTTGCATTGAAATATGTGTAGGCCAACATTTGTGCTCTTGCAACAGAAAAAAAAACTAAAATTGCACTAATGTTATGTAAAAAAGCCAGAACTAAATAAAATAAAAAAACAAATTTTAAACACAGAACTAAATAAAAATAAAAATGTTGACTCCACGGAAAACTAGAATGAAATAAAAATAAATTCTATAAAATAAAATAAAAACTAAAAGTAGAATTAATATCAGAACTGAAATATCACTGGTTTAAACCCCTTACAGGAAATCTTTGTGGTGGGTTCATGACTTTAAGTGATTATAGCCAGGAAACACCAGCCAGTGCTCCAGAAGCAGCTAGGATGTACTGTATTTCAGAAAATAAACTCTCTACTTTTTTACTTGGCTTCTAGCCGCTAAGGGATAGATAGATAGATACTTTATTAATCCCAAGGAGAAATTCACATACTCCAGCAGCAGCATAGTGATAAAAAACAATATTAAATTAAAGAGTGATAAAAATGCAGGTAAAACAGACAATAACTTTGTATAATAACGTTTACTCCCCCGGGTGGAATTGAAGAGTCACATAGTTTGGGGGAGGAACGATCTCCTCAGTCTGTCAGTGGAGCAGGACAGTGACAGCAGTCTGTCACTGAAGCTGCTCTTCTGTCCGGTGATGATACTGTTCAGTGGATGCAGTGGATTCTTCATGATTGACAGGAGCCTGCTCAGCACATGTCGCTCTGCCACGGATGTTAAACTGTCCAGCTCCGTGCCTACAATAGAGCCTGCCTTCCTCACCAATTTGTCCAGGCGTGAGGCGTCCTTCTTCCCCAGCACACCACTGCGTAGAAGAGGACACTCGCCACAACCGTCTGATAGAACATCTGCAGAATCTTATTGCAGATGTTGAATGATGCCAGTCTTCTAAGGAAGTATAGTCAGCTCTGTCCTCTCTTGCACAGAGCATCAGGCAGTCCAGTCCAATTTATTATAATCCAGCTACACTCCTAGGTATTTATAGATTTGTACCCTCTGCACACAGTTGCCTCTGATAATCACAGAGTTCAGGAGGGGCCTGGGTCTCTTAAAATCCATCACCAGCTCCTTGGTTTTGCTGGTGTTCAGGTGTAAGTGGTTTGAGTCGCACCATTTAACAAAGTCCTTGATTAGGTTCCTATGCTCCTCCTCCTGCCCACTCCTGATGCAGCCCACGATAGCAGTGTTGTCGGCGAACTTTTGCATATGGCAGAACTCCGAGTTGTATTGGAAGTCCGATGTATATAGACAAAAAGGGATCAGAGAAAGCACAGTCCCCTGCGGCGCTCCTGTGTTGCTGACCACAATGTCAGACCTGCAGTTCTCGAGGTGCACATACTGAGGTCTGTCTGTAAGAGAGTCCACAATCCATGCCACCAGGTATGAATCTACTCCCATCTCTGTCAGCTTGTCCCTAAGGAGCAGAGTTTGGATGGTGCTGAAGGCTCAAGAGAAGTCCAGAAATTTAATTCTTACAGCACCACTGCCTCTGTCCAAGTGGGAGAGGGATCAATGTAGCATATAGATGATGGCATCCTCCGCTCCCACCTTCTGTTGGTATGCAAACTGCAAAGGGTCGAGGGCGTGGCAGACCTGTGACAGGCCTCAGGTGGTGAAGCAGCCGCCGCTCCATGGTCTTCATCACATAGTACTGAATAGGGAATGCAATACTTCAGAATGGATATTCTTTACAACAGTGTGTGTTTCAATGTGCACATAACAGTGTAAACTGTATTATGGCCCTGTGATCTTACTCTGTTTTACTTACACAGTATTTGGTTTTCCAAATCTAGAAACAGTTAATACCAGTTTGTGACCAATTTGAAAAAAACTGCAAAATTTAAATTATCGAGACACAAGGACATGCGTCAAATGTGATGGTGTAGTCTGAAAGGAGTTTTTTGCATAAGAAGGCACAAGCAGAGTGTTGATAAAATTAATTCAAAATTGAAAATGAAATAGTAGAGCATTGAATATGTTAACAGTTGAAATGTGCCATTGTTATATTAATAGTAATGTGTGTTTGTGTGTCGAAAAGAAATTGCACATGAAAGAAATCAGCATTCAGTGGCATACTAAAAAAAAGCAAAGCATGACAGGTTTCCTTTCTCTACAACCACACCCACAGCTAGTTGATTTCTTGCCAATATGTAACTTGTCACCTGACAAAGATAAGGTACAGTTGTGCTTGAAAGTTTGTGAAGCCTTTAGAAATTTCTATATTTCTGCATAAATATGACCTAAAACATCATCAGATTTTCACTGAAGTCCTAAAAGTAGATAAATAGAAACAAGTTAAACAAATGAGACAAAAATATTATACTTGGCCATTTATTTATTAAGGAAAATGATTGAATATTACATATTTGTGAGCGGCAAAAGTATGTGAACCTTTGCTTTCAGTATCTGGTGTGACCCCCCCTTTGCAGCAATAACTGCAACTAAATGTTTCCCGTAACTTTTGATAATTCCTGCAACACTGACTTGGAGGAATTTTAGCCCATTCCTCCATACAGAACAGCTTCAACTCTGGGATGTTGGTAGGTTTCCTCACATTAACTGCTCGCTTCAGGTCCTTCCACAACATTTCGATTGGATTAAGGTCAGGAATTTGACTTGGCTATTTCAAAACATTAACTTTATTCTTCTTTAACCATTCTTTGGTAGAACGACTTGTGTGCTTAGGGTTGTTGTCTTGCTGCATGACCCACATTCTCTTGAGATTCAGTTCATGAACAGATGTCCTGACATTTTCCTTTAGAATTCTCTGATATAATTCAGAATTCATTGTTCCATCAATGAAGGCAAGCCGTCCTGGCCCAGGTGCAGCAAAACAGGCCCAAACCATGATACTACCACCACCATGTTTCACAGATGGGATAAGGTTCTTATGCTGGAATGCAGTGTTTTCTTTTCTCCAAACATAACAATTTTCAGTTAAACCATAAAGATCTATTTTGTTCTCCTCCGTCCACAAAGCATTCTTCCAATAGCCGCCTGGTTTGTCCACGTGATCTTTAGCAAACTGCAGATGAGCAGCAGTGTTTTTTTTGGAGAGCAGTGGCTTACCCCTTGCAACCCTGCCATGCACACCATTGTTGTTCAGTGTTCTCCTGTTGGTGGACTCGTGAACATGAACATTAGCCAATCTAAGAGAGGCCTTCAGTTTCTTAGAAGTTACCCTGGGGTTCTTTGTGTCCTCACTGACTATTACACGCCTTGCTCTTGGAGTGATCTTTGTTGGTCGACCACTCCTGGGGAGGGTAACAATGGTCTTGAATTTCCTCCATTTGTACATGATCTGTCTGACTGTGGATTGGTGGAGTCCAAACTCTTTAGAGATGGTTTTGTAACCTTTTCCAGCCTAATAAGCATCAACAACTCTTTTTCTGAGGTCCTTAGAAATCTCCTTTGTTCGTGCCATGATACACTTCCACAAACGTGTTGTGAAGAGCAGACTTTGATAGATCCCTGTTCTTTAAATAACACAGAATGCCCACTCACACCGGATTGTCATCCCATTGATTGAAAACACCTGACTCTAATTTCACATTCAAACTAACTGCTAATCCTAGAGGTTCACATACTTTTGCCACTCACAAAAATGTAATATTCGATCATTTTCCTCAATAAATAAATGACCAAGTATAATATTTTTGTCTCATTTGTTTAACTGGTTTCTCTTTATCTACTTTTAGGATTTGAGTGAAAATCTGATGATGTTTAAGGTCATATTTATGCAGAAATGTAGAAAATTCTAAAGGGTTCACAAACTTTCAAGCACAACTGTAGAAAAAACTTTGAGTATTTCACCTAAGACACTGAACAAAATAAACTGAGACAAACATAAAAAATGCAGAGCAGTTTCGTTAACTGAAGACACCCAATAAATTATGTCACCACGGATTGCCCTCTTGCAGCCACAGGTTTATTTGCACTCAGGAGTACTGCCTTTTATTTTAAAGAATTGGCATAAGACGCTTCATCGATATTGGGTTCACTTGCTGTGACTTGGCAATTAGGGATCATATAAATGGTGACTAAATTGGTTCACCAAAATAATCTTCTTAAGCATTCACTGCGCGTCCTCGGTCTGTTCCATTGAGCTCTGCTCATTTTTTTTTAAAGATGAGGTACCTGGAACCACTTCAGAATTATAGGTCTGCTGTTGTAAGCAACAGGACACTTGTTGGACTCATTTGTCACCATCTGGCAACTTGGGGGAATAAAGCTGACTTTTTGCCAGCCCCCAAAGCCCCCTTTTTAAATTGGTGCATCTGAAAAGTTTTCTTCAGGAGAATCAATCACATATACAACTTTCCATTTCCATGTACCCCTGTTTGACCACATTTGCATGTTACAGGTGTCTTCAAGTGACCAGTGTAGGTTTATCTCTCATACAAGTGTTTGTTCAGTCAAATGCCAGTTTTTTGCTCTTTCTGTCACGTCTTTCTGTTCTGTTAAGATTTGCTAGCCAGATGATCTGTTACAGTATGTTTTGATGTGGTTTATGCATTCAACACGTTAAGACTTTGAACATATACAGTATATAAAATACCTACCATTCCCATTGTCATTACTTATATTATAAAACAAGCTTGGTATGTTTTGTAGATTTTTATACACTAATTTTTATATTAAACATTCTTTCGCTTCCAGAGATAATGTTTTTTGAGTTCTTGTGAGTCTTAGAACACTTGGAGAAAAAAGAAACTTAAGCTAATGCCATTGTAGCATTTGTGGGGGTTTGATCTATGGTTCTAATGCCATGTTTCTTGTATATAGTATGTGCTGAATTTATGTTTTTACTTTCTAAGTTGAAATATGCTTAGTAGACTTGTTAATTTTTTTAATAAAATAATGTATTTTTTAATTTTATTCTTCTGCAATTCTTACCTGCTCCAGCTGGGTTTGCTTCTTACATATATGAGGTTGTGGGTTCAAATCTGGGTACTGACAATGTGTGACCATGAGCAAGTCATATTACAGATAACAGCCAAATAATAATTAATAATAATTTTATTACATGTAGAGCTGCTTACTGTTAAACATGTTATACAAAATTTTTACATGAGTAAAATTTTCCTGCATTAAATCAATTCCTGCTTTTTCCTTGTGGTGTGACTTTTGTTAATGGTCATTGAGAAACACAATTTTACAGGAAAGAGTATTCTTTTGAAGTCAGATGAGTAATCAGTAGTATAATGTGAAATTTCAATATATATTATCATTATTTGCGGTTTATAATTTTCATTTGCTGCTGACTGAAGTATTTCTTTTTGTGTTTTTTTATCAGTTGAATGTGGTCCCCATTTAACCTGCAGATGTAAGGAATTTAAGAGAGAGGTGGTGTTGGTACATTTCTATTTAAAGTTAGCAGACCCACATATAAATGTAAAGGATTCTGTCTGTGTAAGTGTGTGTGTGTGTGTGTGTGTGTGTATATATATATATATATATATATATATATATATATATATATATATATATATATATATATATATATATATATATATATATATACAGTAATCCCTCCTCCATCGCGGGGTTGCTCCAGAACCCCGCGATAGATGAAAATCCGCAAAGTAGAAACCATATGTTTGTATAGTTATTTGTATATATTTTAAGCCCTTATAAACTCTCCCACACTGTTAACATAATTAGAGCCCTCTAGACATGAAGTAACACCCTTTAGTCAAAAGTTTAAACTGTGCTCCATGACAAGACAGAGATGACAGTTCTTTCTCACAATTAAAAGAATATATTTTCTCTTTAGGAGCAGAGAATTTCAGAGGGAGAGAGAGAGCGCGCTCGCAAAGAAAAGCAAACAATCAAAAAATCAATACGTGTGCTTTTAAGTTTGGCAAAGCATCGCAATAAAGCAGCATTTTTTAGAGGAGCGTCAGTATCTTCTAAGCAAACAGCCTCTGTGCAAACAGCCCCTCTGCTCACATCTCCTCCGTCAGGCGCAGAGAACGAGAGAGAGAGATTGAGATTAAAGCAAACAATCAAAAAATCAGTAAGTGTGCTTTTAGAAGCACCGCGATAAAGCGGCATTTCTGAGAGGAGCGTCCATATCCACTAGGCAAACAGCTTCTGTGCAAACAGCACCTCTACTCACACCCCCTCCGTCAGGCGCAGAGAATGTCAGAGAGGGTGAGACAGAGGCAGAGACAAGCAAACAATCGAGCACCGCGCAGGAAGCATATCTTATAGCATTGAGGAGTTTTAGTTAATATGTAATACGTGCTCTGATTGGGTAGCTTCTAAGCCATCCGTCAATAGCGTCCCTTGTATGAAATCAGCTGGGCAAACAAACTGAGGAAGCATGTACCATAAATTAAAAGACCCATTGTCCGCAGAAATCCGCGAACCAGCGAAAAATCTGTGATATATATTTAGATATGCTTACATTTAAAATCCGCTATAGAGTGAAGCCACGAAAGTCGAAGCGCGATATAGAGAGGGATTACTATATATATATATATATATATATATATACACACACACACACACACACACACACACACACACACACACACACACACACACACACACACACACACACACACACACACACACACACACACACATACATACATACATACAGTATATAGTTGGAAGTATTGTTGATGAGTGAGAGAATGAACTGGGTCACATATATCTTTATATATTATATTCTACCGTGGCTGTTCGTTTGTCTGTCCGGGATTTTAAATCACCTGTAGCTCGCAAACTGTTTGAACTATTGACCTGAAATTTCGTACACGTATACTATGTGATGTCTACTATCCGCTTTCGGGGTGATGATTGACCTCCAAGGTTATTCGGCTTTTTATTTTTATTTTATTGTAGAATCAACTCTCGGCAGCGGGCAGGAGGGTGTCTTTGCGGCGCATGCATATGAGCACCGTTCTCATCCCTTCGCCGTCATTTCCCCTACCTCTTTTTTATCTTAAATCTTGAGGCAGGTTGAAGACTTAAGTGCCAGCTTAAGTGAAAAATTAAAGAAAACATACTAATTACAATACAAACACTGCCTTAATCAGTGTTAACATAAAGAGATGCAGATGAAAGAAGAGAAGAAGCGCGCCACTAAGGTGGAGAAAAGAAGAGCTGCTCAGGAAGCAGCAAGCGCATCAACATCTGAGCAAACAACTGCTAAACGTACAGAAAAAGAGTCAAGTGTATTTCCTGCACGTTTTTGTGCAGTGCGCAATTACTGGTAGCAGGGCCGATCCTGGGTAGACGGCCGCCTTTGTGCAAATGTGGTTTTGCCGCCCTACCCTACGTACCTATTTTCTATTATGATATGATGGATATTACTATTACATGTACTACTTCAAACAGGATTAAGATGGTGTTAGGGTTAGAGTCAGGATGTATAAATAAAATTTAATTTCAAACGATTAGTTTTTATAAAAACTAAATAAAGAATCACAAAAATAAAAAATCACATACATTAATTTATTAGTTAAACATCAAAGAATGATTCTCCTAGCTTTAACAGTAGCAAATTTATCTATTATGTTTGAATGTTCCAGTTTTTCACAAATTTCAGATTCTATAGACAGAAGCGCAACATCACTCAATCGTTGTTGCCCGATAGTGGAACGGAGATAATTTTTAATTAGTTTTGATAAGCTCCTTTCAGATGCTGCCACGTTTTGTCTTTCTCTCGGACATTCTACAAAATAGGTAGAAAAGGGCTAATTCAAATATAATAATAATTTTGTAATAATCTTGGGCCTAATTCACACAAGTGACATATACACAATACACACTAATGTCATGTCAGTGTGCATTGGGCAATAAGTAAACATGTAAAAGTTTGTAATTTTTCTGAAATATTTCATTAACACGTGGGCTCAAAGTGTTAAAAAAAATCTGTACATACTTTCTCAATGAAACAGCATATCATAATCATAACGTACGTTTCAGCGTCGCCGGCTGCTGCACGTCTCCTCAAAGGCCGCCTTTGAGTTTGCCCACCCACGTGCGGGGCACGTTTTGCCTGTCGCCAGGATCGGCCCTGACTGGTAGATAAATAAATATTAGTTATATACTGATATAAATACCCACCAGAATTTTACCCATCTCTTAGTTAGTCAGAATGTTACATCACTGGTTTTAACCTTTTGAAATAGACTTCTTTTGCTTGTATACACTAAACATTTACACTAAAGTGAAGCATAAAAAAATATATTTTACTAGCCAACCCGCGGCATACCATACGCTGCATAATCAGGCCGTTTTTTTTAATGATTTTTAAGCACAGGGAGAAAATTAACATTTGAAAAATCGGTAATGTAATAAATCAGCAAGAAAAGCAGCATTGTAACCATGCACAGAACGAACCAAGACACAATCGTCCGAGACTGAAACTGGTGGACCGCCATCACTCATGTGCCTACCTCCAACTCGTCACTTGAGTCGTCGTGTCTTTGCACAGTCTAGATGCACCTGTGACTCACTTAGACTTTCCTTGTTCCTGCAGGAGCATCTAAGAAGATGCATGTTTGTCGCAGATGCGAATTGCTGTATGTAGCGTGTAAAACAGTTTGCTATGGTGTATGCGGTCGTGCGTCGTAACCGAAAACCTGGTTTTTAAAGACTGCTTACTTCATTATGTTTTAACCTCAGTTGTAAAGGATTGTTTTAAGGATCGTGGGATACCCCACACAAACCGTTTTACACACTGCATATGGCGATTCACCTCCGCGAGAAACATGCCTCAATGAACAGTCAACGTGGCCTCTATGACAGATGAATATAAATGACGCCGTTTTTTCTGTGTCGTCGCGTCCGAGTTGGTGGCCGTGGCTCTGCGAGTCGTCGTCCTATCCAATGGTCTTGGAGTTGGTGGGCGTGGCTCCTTCCTGCGTGCGCCATAGGTGTCTTACTTGCCGGTGGCTTAGTGAATCCTCGCCCCTTCCGGCGTGCTTTCCATGGTTGTGTTGCCTTAGTGAATTATATATATAGATTTTTTAACCAAATTTCTTGATTGATACAACTACATGTCTGATTTTGTTGTTAATACTTTCCTTTTTGGTTACCAGGCTTTTTCTATGCTTTTCTGATGCATGATTTAGATGGCTGAACAGATTAGCAAATGAATGGATAAATGTATGGGTGAAAGTAAAAATTATGGATCACAAAAAAAAATCATATTCATATGCGTTTTATTTAATCACTAATGTAGATTTGCTTGAGTTATTTTTTTTTCTAAATTTTTTATCTGTTCTATAACTTTGATTTTATCTCTGTTATTGCTAATTTTCACAGAGGCATCTAAGTTTGTACTTATTATTTTTTACCATTTTGAAATCTATATTTTGGCAAATTGTCTTTACACTTGCCTCTTTCTGCACTCTTAATATTGGTCTCCTTCTACCTTATCTGACCTAGTTTATATTGGCGAGTCAAATGAATAGATTTACCAGTTTTAAAGTTTTGCTGTGGAGTTTGTTAACTTTGAAAACCACCTGTTGGCTTGGATCTGTTCTGGCTTACATTGTTCAGCAATATTCTGTAATCTACCCTGTTTATAGTGGATTTGGTGCTATATATTCTTTTGAATGAGGGGTAAGATCAAATTAGTTCTGGTTTTAAACACCCTCTACACATATCCATCAAAAATGCACCACCTCCCCATGTCCTCCATAAATACAAACACAGTTTGGATATTATATGATTTGCAAGAGATAAATATACCATACGAGTCCTTTTAGGAATCTGCCAGTCATTATTGTCAGGTAAAACTTTGCTTTAGGTTCAATTTAAAATTACTTTTAAGTTTGAAAGTGCTGTTTGGAGATTGTGCTTCTGGTTAAGCTTTTCTAACCTGGCACCACTGATTTTTTTTTTAATGTAGCAGGGTAGCGTTATCTTCTAACATGCCATTAAACAATCTACTTGAAATAACAGCCTTGGTTCCTCTTTGCCATGATGGCTCAAGTCTGCTTAAAGATCACCTTTGAATTTTATGATCATGTTCAAGAATCAAAATGTTAAATTCAGTTATTCATAAATGTTGTCGTATCTTAAACCTCCATCGAAAATTCCACTTGAAAATATCTGCATTTTTTCTTTTTTACATGTAGGGTGGTATTTATTTCAGAGCTAATATAATAAAGAAGGCTCTGCATTGTTCATGGGTTAGTATACACTGTAATAGAATAGTATATCATTAAATAAAAAAATAAAAAAGTTTCCAGTTAGAAGTTATACTCTGCTTAGTTATGTGGAATTTTTTCCCCCTTTCAAGGGTTATTGGGTTATTAAAAAAGTAAAATTGGCTATATAAGTAATGAAAAAAAATAAAACTTAAAAAGTGGTTATAATACATAAGCATTTTTAATTGCATTTCCTCAGGTAATATCAAGGCAAATGACATATTTAAATGTCTACACAACAGATTTGCTTATACAATCCTATATGCAACTGAGGGACTTTTGAAAAGTAAAGATTTCACAGCCAGAAATCGGAAAAGTAAAGTGCCTTACCAAAAATATGAAAATTCTTATTTACATGAGTAACCAGGCAATGTAATTATTTTGCATTAAATTTGCAAGTCAAGTTTTGAAAATGAAGATTTTTGAAAGTAAAATCAAATGTGACTAAGGATTCTTTATGAAAACTGAAAACATAAACAGTTGACATATAAGTTAAATTGAATGATTAATGATTTAAAAATTATTTTATATTATATTTTAATCAGACATATATTAGCAATGATGACCACATAAAATTGAAAGTACAATTATCTTAGATCTACAGTAATATACAATAAATTACAGATGTAATTGTGTTCCAAATTTAATATCCATCCATCCATCCATTTTGCAACCTACTTAAGTTCAAAGTATTTGGAAGCCAGAGCCATACTGCAGGCAGTAGGCTCAAAACTTGAATCAACACTGTGTTGAGTACCAGCTCATCACAGGCAACAGTCATAAACACTGTATTGTGAGTGTATTCACTCACATTGGGCCAATTTAGAGTTGGTAATTAATGTCACTTGTTCATATTTGGCATGTCGAATAATATCAGAGTCACAAAATCAGACTCGGGTATATGATAGATCAATATCAATCCAGAATCGTCCTTGCCTGATGTTAGAAGCTGCTGGTATAGTCTCTCTTTGGAAATGTATTCAGAAAGTTAATAAAAAGTGATTGATCAATGATATGAAAATCACAGAATTTAAGAGTTATACTGTAAAGTCATAACTCTGTGGCTTCATCAGTGTCTTTGTTGAAATTTTTAAAAGTATCTAGAGACACTCGTGGGGTAAAGTCTTTCAGCTCTATGAGGAATAAATAGTTCATACTAGTTTGTTAATAGTAATGATTTAAAGTTTATGCTCCTTACCTAAAGGTTGCTGAATACAGACTACCTTTTTTAAATTGTTGGACTTATTGTGATACATATAAGGAAAAAATAAGGATTCATAATTTTTTCTGAGTCAATTTTTTTACTACAAGGCTATAGGGGAACAGCACCTTATTTAGGCAGTTTTGGGTGCATTGAAAAAACAGTAAAGCAATATTTGTTAAAACAGCAGTTAAGTTTGGATAGCACACCTGTTTTGTTTCAGAAGAGAACACTGCAGACATGCATATTCATCTGTTGCCTGGAATATAAAAAATAAAAGTCCTTTTATATACTGATGGGTGCAGGGGACTCTGTACTAATTAAATAAATAACTGTTGTACTACTATCTTTGAGAGCAACACAATTTGTTTTTGGGCAGGCTCACTGCACACACATACACACGCAGCTCATTTATTTATGCAAAGTGAATGTTCTTAGAAACTGACATCACATGAGCAGGATTGTATTTTATTTGAACACCCCTTTCATTCTCACAATTATGGTTTTATGATTAAGTTACATTAAGGTGCCATTCCAAAGAGACCTCTAAATCAGTCTAGATGCAAGATAAACCCTGACCTAAAGACTGAAGTGTACAAGAGCACTTTAAACAGCCAGAGAACAGTCAGACTTAAAAATTTTAAGTGGGAGAACAATAATAAAGTTCAAAGGACAAAACATGGGGTTATTAAACTGATGCTTACTGTAAAAGAAGAAAAGGAAATTTATTATATATTATATAAATTTTTTGCACTCTTATTTAACAAACTTGGGGCGTCAATTAGCAGGCAGTCTAGCTTTGAACAACCAGCCGCCATGACGTCATATGTCTTGCAGCTTGTGACACATTTGCGTACTAACACTCGGCATCACTGTAACAGAATAGCAGTGACTGTATAAAATAATAAACAAAAAAGCACAAAAGACATTATTGTTGATAAAAGATGTTGTAACATGCATCAAAGCTTTTCAAGACTCACATGCATGGCAATCATTGTAACTAAGGAAGGAACATAAAATGTATGAATTTGTATTAAAGAGTTATGCATTTTAAATTAATACATTAATGTGTTTTGTTTGGCGACCTCAAATATAATATTGGATTACACATTTGCTTTGAAGGTGCCCTATGAGATGCAGGATTGTGTTTCATCTTGAATTGACAAAGAAAAAGAAACGTGATAATAAATATGAGGAAGAAGGAAGTGCTGTTTTATAGCCTGATTTCAAGTAGTTTGCTTTGTACAGGTCGACTAATGCTTTTTAGTTGTGTATTGCCATTTGATGAAGTAATGAGAGCTGGCTTATTGGAAGGCTTAATTTTCAATAGCTTTTCAAGTTTTTCATGCTTAATGTTTGAAATCAACAATATGTTTCCTTGGTTTAACATACCAGTTTTTTTTTTCTTTCCCCTAACCTTCAATTTTCATTATAGTAGGTGGTAGAAGAGTTTATTAAGTTTAGGGTTGTGGATGTTGCCTACAGGAAACATGAAGGGATTTCCATCATATTGTTTTTATATTGTGTGAGTGAAAGCTGCAATTATATACTGGCAAATTTTGCTGTTTTTGCTTTCCTTCTACTGTCAAGAACATATTTGTTTAACTTAGTTTGCTCAAAGGAACAAGTTTCCATAAGGGAAACCTAATGAAAATATGTTACTAATTTATTACTAGTGCATAAAAAATAAAAAGAAAGAGAGTCTGAAGGTTGCATGAAAATTATGTTAGCATTTTAATCCCTCTATGTACACCACAACATCCTGAACTTTTGGAACTGCTAAAGCCCTTTGGAATTTACCAAACTGTTAGATGTGTAAGAAATAATGCCTTTGTCACCATTTACATGTGTAAATTATCAAAAAGCATAAATAAGCTAAATGTTTTGTTGAATATGCTGTGTAACTTAGTTTTTTTTTGACGATTTGGTATCAACACCAATACTACTAAGTGATGAAATTTATATTAGAAGGGGCATTAACATTCAATCTTCACTTTAATCATTAAACTGCATGTACAAATTCTATTGCCATCAATTTAACTTCAATTCAAAAACACTATGACCAGGGGCCTCATGCATAACGGCGTGTGTAGAATTCACACTAAAACATGGCGTATGGACAAAAACAGAAATGTGCGTACGCACAAAAAATCCAGATGCATAATTATATGCATACGGCAACTTCCACATTCTTACGCTACATAAATCTTGGTCAGCTTGAAAAGTAACACATGTGCATGCGCCTGCTGTCCCGCCCCATCTCCTCCCAGAATTATGCCTCTTTGAATATGCAAATCAATAAAAATAGCCCTTAAGCTCAGTGTTCTGTAAAAAGACAGTGGCAAAAGCACTGGGGAAAATGGAAGAATTTCAGCGAATGCCAAGTGGAGGCAAGGAAAAACGTACTATTTTTTGGTTTAAACAGTGATATAAACAACAAAAGGAAGTTGATCGAGTGACATAGAGTGTCGGAGAAACTCGAAAGTTCAAGTTCACCAAGTCGCACAGCGCTCGAAATAAAAAGAAGTCAGATATTAAAGTCGCCGTGAAAAGGCGTGTCGTAGCCCACCGTCTCATTGTCATATGGAACCTTACTAGGGTAAAGAGAAAAGAAAAAAAAATAGGCACCCAGTGGGGGGAAAAAAGCTTGAAATGTCAACTTTAATCTTGAAATTTCCACTTTAATCACGTAGATTATTTTGTCATTAAAGCATAATGTCATAAAATTCATCTTAAAATCGCTTAGTTTAATAGTTTCTGAAATACCATCGTAACTAAAGTAGCCCGTTAAATGCTTTGTGTTGTATGTGTTCTTCTATGTGCTCTGTGTGTGAAATACTGCATGCTTCTTTGATGGGCTTCCTCTTTCTCCGACAAGACACAGAATCCATTGCATTCGTGATATTACAGCTCTCTGAACAATTTAAATACTGAGATGTACACTTGATATCATTTTCATGATGATAGGAATTAAAGCATGTTATTAAACATGGGAACACGGTGGTGCAGTGATAGTGACGGGACTGGCGCCCCATCTAGAGATTGTTCCTGCCTCCCGCAAGATGCTTGCTGCACCGTGCGCGACCTTCGATGAAATAATTTATTGCAGCAGTACTGTCTTCAAACGTACTTACCCCCAATTCCTTTCTTTCCTTTTCTTTCTCCAAGTACTCAATTGTCACACAATAAGCTCTGTAATAAATGTCAAGCCATCTTTAAGCTTAGAATACTGATTCTTCAAAACTTTTAAGGAACATTGAAATATTTTTGTAGTACATGTTTAATTATTCTATCCATCCATCCATCCAGTGTTGCGCCAGCCCCAGCAAGCATATAATGCAAGGCAGGAACAATCGCTGAACGGAGCGCCAGCGCATCGCTACTGCTGTCCACCGTGTCCTCGCATATTAAATTATTACCAATATAGATTATTTAAATAATGTTCAAATTTTATCTGTATAATGTAATAAACATTTGCTGCATTTCATCTTAAAAATGATATTGTCATCATATGTAAATAAACGCTTTATAAAGTGGCTCAGGTTGTGCAATATTATAACTAGTGCAAGTTTACAGTGAGATGATTGTACTTATAAGTACAAACAGTTCTACAAGGAGCACTTGTTGGACTGATTGAGTGCGTTTATATTTCTTGGGATGAAACTATTTTTGAACCGCAAGGTCCCTACAGGAAAGGCTCTGAAGAATTTGCTATATGGGAGCAGTTCAATAGACAGTGCGCATAGCTGAGGCAATGTGTGCTTGAGGCTGTATCCCGATAATTATCTTTCTGATCAGCAGCTGTACAGCTGTGATTCCACACTCAGATACAGTGGGATAAATACTCTGAGTGGTGCATTGAGAATAACAATGCTAAAGCAACTATGGTATTTGGAATAGTGTGGCCATTCTGTGGACCATTATATTGTTACAGATTAATTACAATAAGATGCCTTAAACTAATAAACATTATGCGGTTAATTTCAGTGTATTTGATAAAGCCACGTCAGGGATGCGGATCTAAAAAAGAAAAGGAAACCACACTGGAACAAAAGCACTGCTTTGACACTGGGTGCCGCCAGTTTGCAAAACCGAGCAGAGAACTTGCGTACGCCAAGGATTTAGCTGGCGTGAAAATGTGCATGGCTTTACTCTAAGTTTAGTTTTTATACATTGCGATGTGAGTGTGGAAATGGGTGTGTGCATACATACCGTTTATACATGAGGCTCCAGGTGACTGCACAAAGGGAGGCATGCTTCTAAATGTGTGATTCCCAAATCTTTGATTTTCTTTGCTGAAAATTGATATCTTCAATTGGAAATTCAATACAATACTGAACATATAAAATAACTTGCATTTTCATAATTTTGTTTAAAAAAAAAAATACAAAAAGTAATGGGGAGACATTGTGAATAGAAGGAAGTAAGTGTTATTTTCTTTCTAGTTTTACTTTAGGTGTCATAATTGGCTGGAATAGGTTTAAAGTTAAGGAAATGTCTAGTATGCGTGCACCTATTTAAATTAGTTATTTGGCAACTTTCTCTAGTATATGGTACACTTGCTCACTTTCGAAATGCGTTTATTCTAATTGTAGGAACACAGAAGCACACATTTATTTATAAAAACACAGTAACTTACCCTTTGTCAATTTGGAGTTTCCAATGGACCTAACCAGTATTTATTTATTTTTTTTATTTGATAGAAAAAAAAGTTGTAGGAAAACTCATACAAACATGGGTAGGTCACCCATAGGCCCACCCAACCATTATTAAGAATATGCCTAAAAAAACACAATGAAAAATCTTACTGATCTTCTCTTTTGAACATAATTTAATTATTCATTGCTTGCCAGCTTAAGTCGGTGTTTGTTCAACTAAAGTTGAAATTTTAATTTTCCTCCACTAAATTTAATAACTTTGTTACTGTGCAACTTTTTGTTAATGTGCAACTGAGCATAGTCATTATTTGTTTTTGAAATTGTTTTCACTATCATGTCAGAGCAGTTCATAATGTGCAGATTAAATGTCTTTCCTGAAAAACATACAAGACATATAGTGGGAAAATTTGAAAACTCAATAAAAGCTGCTGCCCTATACTTTTGTATTTTTCCATTGCTCTAAGTATTCTTACTTTAATTGATATAAAAATAGTTTATAACACAATAGTTCTAGCTTATGTCACTATGTTCTTGTGTCACTTGTGTCAAAGTACTATGACTTTGTAGTGCTTTAAAATACTGTGAGATTTCTTCTGATATCACCTTAATCCACTGTTCAGAAACTTTACCTTAAGCAGTATTAACTTTACATCTTTGTTGTTTTCTTGCCGTCATTAATCCATTAGTATAGCTAGATAATAATGACTGTGTATCAGCTCTGATTCTAGTGATGAGAAAGCTGTTATAATTAAATTCACTGTAGTTTTTCCAAACAAATTGTATGAAATCACTTAGTGAAGAGAGCACTTTCAAAATAATGTCAATGTATACTTTATTTACTCACCTTGTTTCACATATCTTTTGAGCCATTATCACTGTACATGTAGATTCCGGCCAAGGAGATTCCATTGTAGGGCAATACTATAAACTGAAGCATCTTTTTTTTGGAAAAATGTTGTTGAATAGAATGTTTGTTATATTTTTCCGTTGTAGCTAGTGGTGGTGTGCTTTTTAGAAATTTGAAAAGAATCTAAAACATGAGTCTACTTTAGCTTTTCCTTTTTCCTGTCTTCAGTAAATTTTCAGGGAACTATCATCTTCCTTTGTTCTGATGTGTATAGTCCTATTTAGTAGTAGTTTATGTAAAGAAAAGCATCAAAAGGTTGATAAATGGTAGAAGACTGCTTATTTTAACAGTATTGTTTGGTTAGTCAGTAGCTGAGGGGTTCCATCAGGTCATCCATTTACTTTTTTTAAAACTTGTCAAGAATTCAGCTTCAACTTCATGGCTTGGTAGTTCAAGATTCATGCAGCACTTTGCGTGACGTATTTAATGATTTTTCTGTACTTCCCTATAATTACAGCAACTGTCTTCAAGTACTTGATTCACTGTTTACCTGATGGAGTTCTATTAGATTAACTTTACTAAAAGATGTAAGAATTTTGAAGGCTTCGATTAGCACCCCATACAGCTCTCTCCTATCAAGACTATGAAATGTAATTCTCCTAGCTTGTCATAGTAGAACATTCCCTTTAATCAAGTGAATTTAAATTGTTTACGAATCCTGAACCTCACTTTTTAGAAGTGCAGTTATATTTTTGTTATCATTCTTTAGTTTGCTAGAAGGTAATTTTACAAATAGTAGGTGTGAAATTGTAACCTTTTCAGTACGTTGGAACTGTAAGAAAGTTTGATATGATTGTGAAACACAGTGTTTGAGTGTATCATGAGATTGTCTGCAGTATTTCAGGGTACTGGATGTTAAGAGTGTGATTGTATGAAACTGTGTAAAGTAAGTTCTGAGAGATTACAGTGTTTGGTTGTGCTGTAGTAAGGTTGTAACATTTAGAACTGTTGGACTACGTTAACACTGTGAGAACATTTATTTTGCTCAGTTTTCCCTTATTCTCTCTTTTCTTTATATTTTACATCTAGTGCAGAATGGCAGCTGGTATACTTTATTATCAACATCCATTTTGGAATAATCATAGGCTTCCTCACACATCCTAAATTTTTTCATGTTAGGATAAATGGAGACTATAATTTGGCTTGGTATTTGTGTATATATACCTTGCAGTAGATTAGTGTGTCATTTGGAGTTGTTTTCTGGCTTATACTCAATGCTGCAGTAATAAGTGTTCGTTGTTTGTAATGTTGTAATAGAAAAAAATGTTACAAAATAGAAGAGAAGGTGAATAGAAAAATCTGCTTTTTCCTTTGTTTAACTAACACTATCTCTATTTTACCTACCACAACATAGGATATGCTCATGTTTTGTCTACCACCCAAAAAAATAGTTCAGCTTGATTATTAACTCTTAATTGACATTATATGAGTAAGTGTAAGGCATTATTCGACAGTGGACTTGATTACCACCTGTACTAGGTTCTTGCCTTGGACCCAAAACAGGCTTGATAAGCTTAGGCTTTGCTGGCCAAGGTTGAAAAAAGTGTGAATACTGACTGAATTTGAAGTGTGAAGTGCTTATTCAAAATTGACAAATCCTCCATGGTTCTTATTTTTAAACTATTTACATAGCTGTGTCTTCCAAAGTAATGCGTGGCATGTTCATTTAAGTGCCTTTCAATTGAAGTTTAGTTAAAGTTGCCCGCCATTAGCTGTCAGTGGAGCATCAGTGACTGATGGTCAATTATGACCAATGAAATCCACAGAATACGTCATTGACAAGTGAAAGCTATGGTATTTGCTCTCAGTTCTAGAAGAGAAAACTGAAGGAATGGCTGAAAAGACCAATAAAAAGTCCACAGATTCAGACACCAGTCTTTTTCTCCTTTTGGCTGCTCCCATTAGAGGTTGTCCCAGCGGATCATCTTTTTCCATATCTTCCTGTCCTCTGCATCTTGCTCTGTTACACCCATCACCTGCATGTCCTCTCTCACCACATCCAGAAATCTTATCTTAAACATTCTTTTTTTCCTCTTGCCTGGCAGCTCAAACCTTTAGCATCCTTTTCCCAATATTCCCAGCATCTATCCTCTCTACTTGTCCAAACCAACACAATCTCGCCTCTCTGACTTTGTCTCTAAACCATCCAACCTGTGCTGACCCTCTAATGTACTCTTTGCTAATCCTATCTGTCCTTGTCATACCTTGTGCAAATCTTATCATCTTTAACTCTGTCTCCTCCTCCCTTGCCTTTCACTCTTGCTGATACCTGTCTGTCACAAATTACTCCTGACACACTTCTCCACCCATTCCACCCTGCTTGCACGCTTTTACACCTCTCTTCCACAATCCCCGTTACTCTGTACTGTTAATCCCAAGTATTTAAACTCATCCACCTTCGTCAACTCTACTCCCTGCATCCTCACCATTCCACTGACCTCCCTCTCATCTACACACGTATTGTCTTCTTCCTACTGACCTTCATTCCTCTCCTCTCTACAGCATATCTCCACCTCTCCAAGGTCTCCTCAACCTGCTCTCTACTGTCGCTACATAATATAGTGTCATCAACCAACATCATAGTCCATGGGGACTCCTGTCTAATCTTGTCTGCCAATCTGTCCACCATTGCAAATAGGAGAGGGCTCAGAGCTAATACCTGATGTAATCCCACCTCCACATTGAATGGATCCGTCACTCCTACCACAGACCTCACTACTGTCACACTTCTCTCATACATATCCTGTACAACTCTTGTATACTTCTCTGCCACTCCCGACTTCCTCATACAATACCACAACTCTTCTCGAGGCATCCTGTTGTAAGCTTTCTCCAAGTCTACAAAGATGCAATGCAACTCCTTGTGGCCTTTGCTATGCTTCTCCATCAGCAACCTCAGATCAAACATCACACCTGTGGTGCACTTTCCTGGCATGAAACCCTACTGCTGCTCACTAATCATCACCTCCCTTCTTAACCTAGCTTCCACTACTCTTTCCCATAACTTCATGTTCTGGCTCATCAATTTTATTTGCCTGTAATAACTACTGTACAGCTCTGCACATCCCCCTTATACTTAAAATCGATACAAGTACACTTCTTCTCCACTCCTCCGGCATCCTCTCACTTTCCAAGATTCCTCTAAATAATCTGGTTAAAAACTCACTGCCATCTCTCCTAAACACCTCCATGCCTCCACAGATATGTCATTTGGACCAGTGACCTTTCCATTCTTCATCCTATTCATAGCTGTCCTTATTTCCTCCTTGCTAATGTTGCACTTCCTGATTCACTATCATCCAACCCTCTCTGTGTCTCATTCTCTGCATTCATCAGCCTCACAAAGTACTCTTTCCATCTGCTCAATACTCAATTCTCACTTGTCAGGACGTTTCCATCTTTATCACCCTAACTTGCTGCACATCTTTCCCAGCTCGGTCTTTCTGTCTAGAAAATTCGGTGCAGGTTCTTTGTCTCCCTCTTTAGTGTCCAACCTCTCATACAAGTCATCATATGCCTTTCCTTTAGCCTTCGCCACCTCTTCATCTTATCTCCTTGTACTCTTGTCTACTTTCTGCATCTCTCTGACTATCCCACTTCTTCTTCGCCAACCTCTTCCTCTGCACACTCACCTGTTCTTCCCCATTCCACCACCAGGTTTCCTTTTCCTCCTTCTTCTGTCCAGATGTTGCACCAAGCACCTTTCTTACTGTCACCCTTACTACATCTTCTGTAGTTGCCCAGCTGTCTGGTAACTCTTCATTGCCAACCAGTGCCTGTTCTCCCCCCTCCCTGAACTCAACCTTGCAGTCTTCAACCTTGCAGATTCAGACACCAGTTGTGAGGGATATTTGCACATGCACACCAGTCAATGCTCATTCCTAACCAGATTTACTACTGCGTGATTTTCACTAAAATATAATAAACATACTAGCAATAGCGCGCTTGCATGTACTTTATGTACAGAAGACTATTGTGATGAAAATTAAAGTTAGAGAAACTATTTTTGTTTTTAGTTTCTTGTTTTTGTTCAGTTCTAGTTTTCAGGCAGTTTTTCATTTTTGTTTTAGTTAACCAAATGTTTTTATTAACAACATTTTCGTTAACAGGAATAACACTGGTTGTCAGTAATAGAAATGAAATGCTTGAGCAAGTGATAATCTAGCATTTTGAAATTATTGTTTGTAATGGTTGACTGGGTGAGAAGTGGGACAATAGGTGGGAACAGTTGGCATATGTGAAGGACAGTGATCACCAAGATTCTGGTGTACGGGGCCATTAAGGGAAAGTATGACCACTGGGTGAGTGTGTGGAAGGTACTTTGGATGAAAAATAACAAAGAAAAGAAGGATCAGTGTTTCTGAAAGATGTTTCTGAGCAGGCACACTTGACTATGGCCTAATAGAGAGAATTAGGCTGCAAAGGTTTGACACAGAGGTGAAATCATGCTGCCATTTTAGGGAACTGCGAAGAGGTCAGTCTTGAACCACTCTTAAACCTCCACCAATCATCATTTGATAGCATATACTCCCATGGCAACAATGGTGAAAACATTGGTGCCTCTGGAATAGGCGGGTACAAGACCATCCATCCCAAAATTAAGGAAAGTAGATGTGTTGCATACAAGTTGTTGGAAAAAACGCAAACTATATCCAATATGCTTTGGCTTCTTGTGTTTCAGACTACATAAGTTTGTTTTCTTTATATTAATAGTTCTACAAACATTCAGCAGGCAGTATTTTCTGGGCTTATACAACTGTGAAAAATCATAATTGTTTAAAACCATTAAGGAAATTTTTAGGTGGTGTGCAAAGACTACCCATTAAAATAATCAAAAGAAAAACCGAGAGAAGACTGTCTTAAACATATAATACAGATATGTTGCTTAGTTTATTTCTTTTTTAGTAAGGATACCAAAATATTGGTTAATGTCAACCTTCTATTGTTACTGCACTGAAGCATACAACATTTTGCTGTAAGGGCTGAGGTTTTAGACAAAAAAAATCTATTTCAGCTTGCCTGTTGTCTTGTTTGATAGAGCATTTATCAAGTGTTCTGTACGTTCATCTTCATCTGTGGGCAGTTGCTCGCATCTCTAAGTTATCTGTTCAGGTTTACATTTTACAAGAAATGTATCTCTTATCTTTCAGATTTATACAGTGCAGTCAGTCTTTTTGTGTATACATGTATCCATATACATTTTCATAATCTTGCCACATCTAATCATTGACCTGCCTGCCATGCCTCACTTATGTTCTTTTCAAACTAAGCATTTAGTTGTTTATTGAAACTTTAGAGCTTACAGAGCTGCACCAACAGACAAAATACAATTAAAAATAGTAATTACATAATACGTTCATACAAAGATACATATTTGTTTAAACACACAATAAAACAAAGTAGTTTCAAACTTATTATCATAAATGAACCCTAACTATGGTTAGTTGACAACATAGAAGACAAAAACTCCATAGCATTCCTCTGGTAACTCCCTTAACAGTTACTCAGTGGCCACTGTATTAGGTCTATATATCTAGCATGAGGTAGGTCTCCTTTGCTCCCTAAACAGCTTTAATTTTTTAAAGCATGGCATGTATTTTTGGTGATCACATGCCAACTGTAGACTGGAGAAAACACCAGTGTAGAACAGGGTGAACACACAGACACAGAAAACAGGAACCAATTGAGCATCACCAATCTACTTTAGCTGCATATGTTTAACTGTGGGAGGAAACCAGAGCACACAAAGGAAACACATACGGACATGGGAAGAAGATCCAAACTCAACACAGGTAGTGAGTGCCTGAGGCTTGAACCTAAAACAAGTCAAGTTGGGGAGCATGCACTGGTACAGTGAGTTGCTGCACCCACTTCACAACGAAACAACTCTTGATCCTGGGTGGCAACCCCCCAGGCAGAGATGCGGCCCAGTCCCACCCTCCGGAAATTACCCTCTTTCTGCCGCAGCCAGGTGTTACATGGGTGACCCCTTGGCCTGGTCCAGCCACTCGGGTCCCCAACAATAAGGATCTTACGAGGTGGATCACCCTCTGGGAAACATGCCACATGGCCATACTGCCATAACTGACGCTCCCTCACAATGCAGGTAATGTGCATCATTCGGGACTCCATGAGCAACCGCTCATTTGACACAAAGTCAAACTAACGGTACCCAAGGATTTTCTGGAGAGACACAGTACCAAAGGAGTCTAGTCTTCTTCTCAGGTCACTGTATAGTGTCCATGTCTCGCAACCCTATAGCAAGACAGGAGGCACCAGGCCTCTAAAGACTTGGACCTTTGTCCTTTTGCATAGATATCGGGAACGTCACACACCCCTTTCCAGCGACATCATGACCCTCCCATGCTCTCCCAATCCGTCTACTGACTTCATAGGAAGAGTCACCAGAGGTATGAAAGTCACTGCCAAGGTAAGTAAACTTCTTGACATGGTCGACACTCCGCAAACAGACACACTGCTGATGATTGTGCCCATAAGGTCATTAAAGGCCTGGATCTTGGTTTTTATCCAGGACACTTGCAAGCCCAGACACTCAGACTCCTCGCTCAGTCCCTCGTGTGCCCCGATCAGAGCCCCCATTGATTCTGTGATGACAAGTATTATTTTTAAAATATAAATATATTCCTGAGGTATATCACTGCCACTGAAAATGGAAATTAGGGTTGAGGATATGGGTTTTAAAAGGACAGTATGAAAAGTCATTTAATTAGTCACTTTGCTAATATAGCCAGTTATGGAATGAGGTAGCCCAAAAATTAATGGGTGCAGCTTATTTACCTTGTCGTAATTAACACTTGTAAGATTGATACTATATAGCGCCTGACCCGACACAGCCCGGCATGTGTAAAATAAACCAAATACTTTTATTTTTCTTTGTCTGTGTGCTATGCCTTCCCCGTACCCACAGACACAACACAGTCCCAAGCACACAAGTAACACAAACACTTTCTCTTCCTCCTTGCCACCACCACTCCTCCCAGGCAACCTTGAACCTCCTCCGCCAGACTCTTGCCCCTGAGTGGTGGTTGCTGGCTTCTTTTATAGTTCACCTGGAAGTGCTCCAGGTGCTTGATCCTTGAGTTGTGGCTGCACTTCCGGGTGTGAGGAATATGTTGTCCATATGGGCTTAGGAGTCCCAAACACAGCGCTCCCTGGCGGTGCCTGCGGTATCCAACAGGGCTGCACCCAACTCCAATTCCTAGGATGCCCTATGGGGACCCGAGACACTGCACTACTCCAGTGAGGCAGCGATCTAGCATCCAGGGGGAGGTATTGCAGTGTCCAGGGCTGCTCCCTCTGAATATCGCGTACAGGGGCTTCCCGACTGGGTATGGACGCCAGCCACCTGTCACAGACTTTTTATTAAATAATGTTTTTCAAATGAGCTTAACCATTATAAATAATTTACTTAACCGAGCTTAAAAAAAAAAAAAAATGTTATTCCTAAAAATTGCATGCACTATTTGTGTTTAATATGAGTGATATAATAAATAGATATAATAAATAATATCTTGCTAAATTTTTCTGGATATATTTTAGTTTGAAATCTTTCCTGTAATGACTGGTATCTTGTCTACTGGTTGTCTCAACCTTTTTGTACTGTACCTACTGATTGTTCTCAGTGGTCTAACAAACTTATTCTTCACATTACCAGTTGTTGGAAATTTATTGAACCACTTTAAAATAGTGTGACAGGAAGGAATTCTTCTTCACCAAGGCATATAAAGCTTAATGCAAAAGTCTTCTTCTAGAGAGTTTGATTCAGTTTATGCTGTAACAGCAAACATGCGATTAACCACAGAGAAGTTCATTGCCACTGAAACTGCATGTAATGTACTATACACTCCCACCTAATTTTCTTGCCTTTCATAACCCTCAGAAAATAGTGACATTCTTGTCCCTTTATTTCGGCAAATTAACCTAGTGTGGTGGTCTCTTCACCTTAACAGCTGGTCTGTGTCGTTCAGCAGGGAAAATATCCACTCCTCGAATGTTAATCACTTTGTTCTCCAGTGGGTCCTGATCACCCCCCAGTCCTGCATACTGGTTGACCACATACAGCTCTTTCTTTCTTTCTTTCGCGACTCCCCCTTATATGCCTACATGGGTACAGCATCACAATTGTAAACTACAGGAAGCTAATGAAGCAATAAAGACAGACTACATCCTCATGTGCAGGTGTGCCCTGTCTCAATCACTCCACCAAATTCCCACAGCCGCACAAGCACACACACCCATGGTGATCAAGCTGGCTAATTAGTTATTTATGTATTTAGAAACTGATCACAAAATCCTAAGCTGCAGACCCTCTATATCACAATTTTCATGTCAAAGAAATGAAAGCGCTCTGTGATGCATCAATTGCGTTGTTGCAGCTAGTGTATCATTCGACACAGAATTCACACTTGGATGAATTCAGTTAATTTTATTGCATAATCATTAAGAAACACTGCTCTGTAGTCTTTCCTCATGTCTCCCTCCATGCTGATCAGTGTTTATATTTTAAATTCTGCTATTCCACCACATCCCTGGCTGATGTTCATATTTCTGAAATTACTGTTTTTAAAGAGGTTTTTCAGAGATCTGTAAATACATCCAAGTTTCTGTTCTCCACTGTGATTCAATAGTCATTTTTTATTGACTTGGGTTTAAAATGCACAAATCTAAGTAAGGTAATTGTTTCTCCTCCAAATTTTCCTTTTGTGTTTTGTCATGTTTATTTCATTTGCCCTGTCCTTTTTTTTCCCCCCTACTCTTATCAACCTTTATTCCTTTTTAAATAATTTTTACATCCATCTTGATGCTGTTTTTCTTGCCTACCCACTGACTATGTCCATCATTCTGCAGCTGCCTCTAAAATAGAACAGTCTGTGAATCAGTGTGAAAATAGTTAACTGATTACATGCTGTTAATTAATCATAAATTACCATATTAAGTGTTTATCATTCCTTTATGCCTGTTGACAGTTTGGCTAAGGTGTTGGACATCTAACTCCCAATTCTTTTGATTTTGTTTACCACCATTTGGTCTTTACATTACCCTCAACAAGTAAATCACAGTGCTAGTAACTAATTCCCCTCTCTCTCTCTCTCTCTCTCTCTCTCTCTCTCTCTCTCTCTCTCTCTCTCTCTCTCTCTCTCTCTCTCTCTCTCTCTCTCTCTCTCTCTCTCTCTCTCTCTCTCTCTCTCTCTCTCTCTCTCTATATATATATATATATATATATATATATATATATATATATATATATATATATATATCTCTGTACTGAATCTTAAGTGCATCTAAGCTACCACCAGTTAATTTACTTTGAAAAGGGCTAATAAAGGCTTGATTGCTAGCTAGCTCACTTAGTATACACTTTTAGAAGTAAGTTGTTATTTGTAAGTTTATATACAGTCGGGTGATACATCATTCTTAACTTCACATCTGCTAAATAACACAATATGTTGTTACTCTCCGGCACTATTTTAAGTATGACAAATTTACTTTAAAATGTCTAATAGCTTTGGCCTTTCAGTTTGTTTAACATTAAAATCAATTGGATTACAAAGATATGAAATAAGCATGTTTGAGAGTTATTGTCACCTACATAAAGCTGAAACTATTAAAATTAAGATAACAACTCAAAGGGAAGTAAAAGGTGCAAGTAAATTTGACAGGGACCTCTAATTATAGATGTGCATGCTGTATGTAAGAAAAATGATGGGACTGTGTGACAACAGTTGCCTTGGTGCTTAATTTATCAGGGGCTTATTGAAAGTGGCACAATTAAAAACATTTCTCAAAAACCTTGTATTAAAGTTTATTTACAGTTTTCCAGAAGACACGTGGGAATCTTTTGGAAACACATTTTCTATCTTCAGATGACTCCAAAACTGACCTTTTTGGTCTCGGTGTTTTGTGTTAGCTAATATAAAACTCTCCTTTAAATACATAAAATTTTGGTAACAATGAAAGGAGAAAAAGCTCAATACTTTTGAAGTATAGCTTCTGATTTCTACATAACTGTACAAACAATGTTATAAAAATCTGATGTCAGTAGAACATTCTCATGTGCTTTTCTATTTAACTTTAACTGCTGTTTTAGATCTTTAATACGTGTGTCTGAAGTGGATTTTAGAACAGGTACAATCAGACAAAGTGACCAAGCAGCGTCAGTCCCAAATTAGTGGCAAACATAATTTAAAGAAGCAATGTGGAAACACTGCACTATACCCTGAGTGTTTAGATGTGAGTCACTGGATGCTCAGTGTTGGACTGAAATAGAGGCAAGCTCAGGTTTATCAGATTTATTTATTTAAAACTCTTAGCACACTGTTTTGTTGCATTGTTTTCTAATATGTTTCTTAACCTGTATTTAATTGCTGAATTTCTAAGGCCTTATTCATTTTAAAAGAAAATTGTCAATATACCATAACTTGCTTTATATTACTCTTTTCAGTTTATCTTCTAAGAAAAATGCACTACAATTCAAGAAAAACCCATCTCAATAGATTTATTTTGCTCATTTTAGGGACTAGGATAGAAATTGTATTTTTCTTGATAATGTTGTGTTGTTCTCATGTGTTTCCATTACTATAGTTATTTCAAATGTAAATACAATAGCAATAATTTTGCTCTTGCTATAAAGTTTTCTCTTCTCAGCTTGGGCCATACAATTGCCTGTTCTTTAGCTGTTCCTCCTGTGCTCTGTGACATTAGTTGTTTTGCTTTTCTGATAATAGACCAGAGGACACTGGTATCGCAGCTGTTCCCCCACTAGCCATATCCAACAATAGGTATCCTGCCTGCTCCCTTTTTTATTTTTTTTTTTTATTTTTTACCTCATGCCTTTTCAGCAGCAATTTCTGCCCACCTCATCACTATCGGTCTCCTTTTTCACATACAGACGCATACAGAAAGTCAGAGACACTCGGAATAGTGCTCAATCTATTAGCTGCCAGCAGTTTTCACTTACAGCAAAACCAAGAAGTGTCCCTTGAACCAAAAGGGCTTCAGGCTGTGTCTCACACTACAGCAGCAGGGCTTCAGTAGACCTGGAGGGTCTCAAGAAGCAGTTGTTCACAATGAATTCTTAGAGAGGCAGCCAATCAGGGAGATGTGTGAATGTATCTGCTTTGATGCTGAAAGGGCTTACCAGCTGACTTACAGAGGTGTATGTAAACTTTTCGGTATCTCTGCATATTTGCCTGCTGTGGCTGCTGGCATTTAGAGAATAAATAAGACTTGTCAGCAGATGTGAATTTGTTCAGAGGCAGATGCTGTAAGTTTTTGATCTGAAACTGATGTGGTAGATTTCAGTGTTTTGTTTGTCTTCACACATGTTTCATTTTTTTTTTTTAAGTGTTATAATCCAGCATGTCAGAATGTGTCCCAAAAGGATGATAAAGCAATTTATTTAGTAACCCTCTAGTACACAATTCAGATCAAAAGGAAACACTGGTAAATTCTGTATGAATGTGGTAATGTTTTTGTTCCCTGGGGGAAAAAGACCTAGACGTTGGATGCAAAGGTGGCAATGAGGTCAGGGAGGCATGTGACTTAACTGAGATTATGATGTGTCCTCGTCACTGGAAGTTACCATATCTAGACCATTTGATGTTACCTTCTTGCAGAACACTGTGAGTGGCTGTCTGTTTTATTTCATGAGTCACAACTGCTTTAGTTTAGCTTGGTGCTGAAAATGCAGAGGTAAAAATGGAAGTACTACTTCTGTATCTTCTGTACACTTTCTTTTTGTTGTGTTTCTCTGGAACTAAGACAGGTTTTTTAGCATTTTTGATTTGTTTTGACATTGTGCAATTTATTATTTTTCTCTGTTCTTATGGTGTTATCCTTTCTGCAAAAAAATTAAATGGCTTATAAAATACAAGCCATGATTACTACTAGTATATATGAGCATTGTAGCAATTTTGGCAATGTACTTAAGGTTAAAAATATAAATGCACATATATAAACATTTTTTAGAAGAGGTCTTGTTACATATACAGGATAATGATTGTCATGAGTTGTGCCTCAGCTTTTTCAAAAGGCAGTTCTCTTTTAACATTTTTATTTTTTATCGTGTTGAGTTTATATTCTTGGGACTAGGTCAAACTTGCATTTATTGCTGTGACTTTGTTTTTCCAAGTTTCAGAAATATTTCTTTTTTAATAATGCTCTGATGTCAGCGTACAGACGTAATACTAGTGTAAAAATGTATCATCAGTACAATATAATGTGTCCTGGACTCAGTTCAGCAATTTTTTGTATAAAATACAAATTTATACAGAGTATATGTAGATTACATGCTATCCACAATACTTCAAATACAGCTTGTCACTAACTTTATTGCTGAGGCTATCTTTCAACCCAAGTTCTGTTTTTGAGCTGTGTAGCTAGTGGCCCATGACTAGCAGCAGCAAAAACAAAAAGGGGCTGCAACAGCCTTTTTTTCTGCCTTGATTCTTATGTTAGTGGTTTGTTTTTTCTGAATTTCCTGTGCCCTTTTTTGGCACAATCATCCTCCCATTCCAGACATCCTTCAATCAAAAAGAAGGAATTAAACAGTGGCCTTGCTGGCAAACACATAACAAAAGCCTGAAACCTTCCAGCACGAAGTAAATAATTGAATCTCTTTGCTCTGTGCTTTGTAATAATGTTAAATGAGAGGGTAAATGATGCCAAACTGACTGGGGTTTTCTTGGTAATTTCATAAAATTGCAGCCTGTGTTGGGGCAGCATGTTTGTGTTTAAAGATTTAAATAAAATGAAGCCTGTGGCTTGGATGACATGTGTGTCCTTTAAATACAGTTTTTGGTTGTTTTGTATTTTATTGTTTGGATTTCTTGTTTCCTTGTTTTGAAAACATTTTATGAAGTTAAGTCCTATCCAGAGTCTGGTGGTACTATTATTTTATCAGTAGTTTAATTTGCATTGAATATGTAATATAGAAAACTTCCACAACTTTCATAAAATTTTGCTTGCTCACCTGATTATAATGTAAAGATTTTTGTGGAGTTGGTCACCGTGAAGTACATTCATTAAAGACATTCATTAAAATTCTAAAAGGTAATTCCACTCCTTCATTTTATATTTTGAACTTGCTTTTTAACAACAGGGTACAGCATTCCATTCAGAGTTGGCTCATGTAAGATTGGATTGTGTCTTTGTCTTAGTGCTAACAGGATTGGCTCAAGTTTCCTGCATCAACACCATGTTAATCAGGTTAAGGAAATGCATGAATGAATCAATCAATGAAATAATGTGTTTGATTTATTAATTATGTGTATTTGATAAATGTTTATGAGTTTACATAAACTCCACATTTCAGTGGCAGCACTTTCTGAGGTGCACAGACCTGGGACTGGCCAGATCTCTGTAGGTGGATATACTTTTCACTGGTCTGGTCGCTTTGATGGCTGTCATACTCCGGGAGTAGCTGTTGCTCTGCTGGATCGGCTCCTTCTGATGGTCTCTGATGTTACATCTTTCAATGAGCATATTATGAGACACAGATTAACGCACTTTGTAGGTGCCTTTTCTGCTGCTACAGTGTATGCTTGGACTGTCGTGAGTGATGTCACGGTGAGGGAGACATTTTATTCACAACTTCGCTCGATGGTTGATGGGTGCCTGTGCAGTGATACTCCTTTGGTCACTGGTGACTTCAGTTTAACCACTGGCACTGACAGGGCTGGCAATAAGGATTGTGTCGGTCACCATGGGTCTGTCGACTGTGGTTTGCAAAAGGTCAGGGGCTGTGGATTGCTGGATCCTGGTTTCAGCCCCCTGAGCAGCATTGTTGGACATAGTACTCCAATACTGGTGGTGCGGTGAAGGAGATCGATCACATCCTCGTGGCCAGGTGCTGAAGGCTCTTAAACTGCAGGATCTACAGAAGTGCCCGGTTTCTAAATTCTGACCACAGACTTGTTGTTGCGATTCTGAAGGTCCGCCTTATGTCCTGCAGGCTACCACCTACTAGGAAAATGATGCGAGACCTGGCCATACTTCATGATCAGACTGTTTCTAACGAGTTTGCACACAGTTTGTGTGAGGAACTTACAGACTTGGGTGCAACTGCTGATCCTGATGTGATGTGGGAGACCTTCCATTACAAATCCCAGAATGTTGCTGAGGGTTGTATTAGTGTTACCACTGTTCCCAGACAGAGATGTTTCATCTCGCAGGGCACCCTGGATATCATTGAGAGGAGTCGCAGCGCATGACTTGATGGCAACTGCTTTCTTTACTGGGAACTGAGAAGGACGGCTGTGAGGGCTCTGAGGGCAGATAAGTAGGCATTGTTAGAGGAATCTGTGAGAAAGCAACACACCATCTGTGGTCTAGTGAATCACGTCCTGCTTACAGAGGAAACGAAGCATTACACACAAGGAATTGTGGTATCTGGTGTGGACTGCTCCAAGCTGGTGTTAAGGCTGTCCTCCTGGCATTGCAAGTAATCTTTGCTTCCAATAGGGAGACAAGCGTCAACCCAACTGACTGGAAAATGGAACTTGTTGTCCCTAACTGGAAAGGGAAGGATGATCATCTAGATTGTGTCAGCTACAGGGGGATAATACTGCTCTTGGTTTTGGGTAAGGTTCTTGCTATGGTCATCCACAGTAGGATCCTTGATCACTTACTCACCTACCAGCGATCAGAGCAGTCTGGTTTTACACATAAGAAGTCTACCATCAACCTCATCCTGGCACTGATGTTTCTTATGGACCGCAAATGTGGATATGGGCAGTTTCTTTGCAGCCTTTGTTGTTTTTCATAAAGTGTTCGACTCCTGAGACTTTGCGGGATTACCCCAAGGTTGCTGGATATTGTGGCTGGCCTGTACACTAGCGCGGTGATTGCTGTGCAGAGTAGAGGAAGAATCTCTTGAGTTTTTCCCAATTGATTTTGGGGTTTGTCAGGGGTGTGTTCTTGCTCCTACTCTGTTCAATGCTTGCATGGACTCTATGCAGGGTTGTTGGGGTCCAGCGGCTCTGGGGCATCTGATGGTGAAGAGAGATTCACTGATTTTGACTTTGATTTTTACTTACCTCTGTAGTGACATTCATGTCTCTGGTGACTCTTCCTATGAAGTCAGTAGACAGATTGGGAGAGCATGGGGGGTCATGAGTTTGCTGGATAGGGGTGTATGGCGCCACCATTATCTTTGCAAGAGGTCAAAGGTCCAAGGCTGTAGAGTCCTGGTGCTTCCTGTTTTGCTATATGGTTGCGAGACATGGACGCTATTCCGTGACTTGAGACGAAAACTGGACTCCTTTGGTAGCGTGTCTCTTCAGTGAATCCTTGAGTACTGTTGGTTTGACTTTGCGTCAGTGAGCGGTTGCTTTTGGAGTCCTGAATGAGGCACATTGCCTGAATTGTCGGGGAACGTCGGTCATGGCACTATGGCCATATAGCGTGATTCCCCAAGGGTGATCCGGTGTGCAGGATCCTCTCTGTTGAGGACTTGAGCTGCTGGACCAGGCAAAGGGGATGCCCCCATAACACCTGACTTTGGCAGACAAATGGTCTGGATCGCTTGTCTGCCTAAGGGGTTGCCAACCAGGATACTGAGCTGTTTTGTTATATGGTGGGTGTGGCAATGCACTGTACCAGTGCATGCTCCCTGACCTGACCTGACATAAATGTTTCATTTTTTCTATTTTTTTTTTTCTTTTTATCTTATCTGTGGTTATCATTTAAAAGGTGTGCTAATGATAAAAACAATAAAATAATTCCACACGTTTCTTGGTAGTGTTTTGAGAGTTTGATATGATCAACATTCTGTTCACTTTTTTCGATACTGCATTATTTCATTATCTCTTATTTTTTTTGGAAAGTGAAAACCTATTTTGAGTACTTTGGAAAGTCCTTGATTTAAGTCCCAAATGTGTACATTTCAGTTAATTCTTAAAATTTTATTGTAATCCTTAAGAATATGCGACAAGTTGTATGATCTAGTTTCCTTTAGGAAGACCAAGAGGTCAAAAAGTTAGTCCTATTTGGTAGTGTGGGATCAGATTAATTGCTAGAGTCTTTTTTTTTTTTTGGTAACTCTGAAAAATCTCATTCTATACTTATATTCTCTGCCCTGGTGAGTAGGAGATCTACTAGTAAGAAGGTTCAGAATATTTTAAGTGCTAGAATTGTTAAAGCTCTAAATAGCAATGACAGCAAAGTAGCAGGGTACTTAGTGCTCGTACTTCACAGGTACTGTACTAAAAACTGGGTTAAAATCTCACACCCAATCACTGTCTCTGTGATGTTTGCATTTTCTCCCATTTCTGTTATTTCCCTATACCCAAATGACAGATTATAAAGTAAAACGTAATACAAATGCATCTACATTTTCTCTCCTGGATGAACTTAATATTTTCTTCAATCACTTTGATTTTAATAAAAATCAAACTTCTTTGTGGTTGCATATAGAATCTCATAATTCATCTTTCTCTGTTTCTCAAGATGATATGGGAGAATTTTTAAATATGTCAGCATCTATAAGAAAACCTGACTATGTTTATAGACTAAAAGTCAGCATTTAACACTTTTGTTCCATCAAAGCTGATCACCAAGTTTACTGTCACTCGCTGCAACTGGATTTTGAACTTTTTAACTGGCAGATTCCAGCATATGCAGCATGGCAAAATCACTTTCCCCATACTGGTTTTCAACACTGACACACCCAAGAGTAATGTGCTTAGCCACGTTTCATACTTCGTGTTCAGCTGTGAGTGTGGGCCAACTGTCTCTTGCTGATGACGCCACCATCACAGGCTGATCACCAGCAATAATGAGAGAGCTTACAGAGGTACAGGGACAATAATCTCTTCCTTCTTGTCAAATGATAATAGAATTTAAGGAGGAGACAACAGATCATGCTTTCATCTACATTGGCAAAGATGCTGTTGGGAGGTTCAGCATCTTTAAATTTCTGACAACCCAAAGTGAACACAAAAAATCTTGGGTATAGTCAAGAAGCAACATCAATGTCCTCATTTTCTTATATATTTCAGGAAAGCCCAGGGGTCTCCTACCTCTGCTTACCACCTTCTTCAAAATGTGTGATTCTAAACTCTGCTGCAAGAGTTCTTTCTTGAACCAGCTACAGTGCGCTCATAGTACCCTTGCTACTTCGCCTTCACAGGCTCCTGTGTCTTACACGATTGAATATAAAATTCTATTAGTATCCTACAAATCTTTAAATGGCCTTGCACGAGACTACATCTGTGACCTTCTCCATCACTGTGCTCCTGTTCACACTCTTAGGTCCCCTGATTCTGGCAATCTTGTTGTGCCTCACACTACCCTGCACTCTGTGGATGACAGGGCATTCAGCTGTATAGCGCCCAGAATTTGGACCACCCTAAATTAATTAGGTGTGCTGACTCAATTCATTTTTTTAATAAACAAACATTAGATCTCGTGTTTAGGAAGGCTTTTAAGTTAGCCTAATATTCTTCCCCTTCTTTCAGTTTACCTCTCCTTCCAGATACTTGGCCTGTACATTGTGCATTGAATTCAGTATTTTACTCAGGTTTATTTTCTTTTATTCTATTTGATGCTTTGAACACTAAAAGACATAAATGCAGGTTATACAATGCAGAAAATATTTGTATCCAATTTTACATATCCTGTACTGTCCTTTCTGAGACTCTAAAGCTCCTTGAGCATGGGAAGAGCACTATACAAAATTATTATTATTATTAAAAGTTCACGGTCTAGTCTGTACTTGCTGGCATCTTTGTATGCCACCTGTTCAACTCAAAATAATAAAGCAGGGTGCAGAAGGTGTGAACTCAGAACATAATATCACTGGCACACAGCTACCTACAGTCTGGGACATATACAACAGCTTTAGTGAAATTTTTTCCTCCTCTCTTCTGGTAAGCAGTATGGTACAGCACTGTTAGTAATAAAGCCATTATAAAGTTACTCAACAGCCACGTACACTAATAAATGAACGGTCTACATAGTGTTTTGTGTGTGTATGTGTATAATTGTTTACTGTATAGTTTGTATTAAATGTGTGATGTTACAATCATTGCCTGTCTATTGTTAGTAGTCAGTTGGAGAAATCCAAGTAAGAATTTTAATGTATTGTGAATTTGAATGTGGACTGGGATAGACTGGCACATCTGCCAGGTTTGGTTCCTGCATTGCTATAGCTTAATAGTAATAATAATGATAATATTTTATTTATGTAGTGCCTTTCATACACTCAAGGACACTTTACAATTCAATAAACACATTAACATGACAATAGAAATTACATACAAGAAAATGAATAATACTCATTAAAGAGCTGTGTTTTTAACTGGATTTAACAACTTGGTAATTACAGCATGACGTCACTTACACTGTCAGGTTAATATATATATATATATATATATATATATATATATATATATATATATGTGACAAATGTTTAATAACAGCACCTTAGTTACGTTACCATGGTCATAAATAAATGTGGAAACCACAATTTAATTTTACTGTTGCTTTGACCTACTGTGCTATAGGCATATATCAGGAATGCTCGGTAATTATCCTTTGTGCTGGGTACATCATGAAATGCCCTTGTTTTATAAAAAGAAAGTAAATTAAAGCTGTTTGAATTTATTAAAATAACAGCAAAAGAAAAGATGATGACTGGTTGAAAGAGGGGCTAAAGGTGGTTTCTGAGGAACCTTGGCTATTTGTGTAGTGTAAGATGTCAAAATGCCATTTTTTTTTTCTTACCTATCATCTGACCACTTTTAAACTGAACAGTGAGTTACATATTAAGAACCAAATTTTTCCTATTTAATGGTCAATTAATTCATGCAACCTTAGCAGCAAGACTAAACTCGTTAATTTGGTCTGTGAGAGATAACTGGATGCCTTTTAGGGCATAAGACCGAATGTTTAAATTCTACACAATCTTAAATATGGAATCAGTGTGTTTTGATGATGTGCCATTTTCTTGTGCATCTTTGTTATTCTTTAAACCAGGGACAAGTGTTATTTTTTGGCATTGCCCAATAAAAAGGGCCCTTCCATATAATAAGTTAGTAGGAGGATCATAAGTGTTTACTACCAAAAACAAACAACTTTAGCAATGATTTACATATCATGTTTGATATTTTTAAATTACTGTTTCTATTATTTGATGTACCAGTTTGTTTCTCAGTTAATTAATGAATAGTCAGTCAGTCAGTCAGTCATTTATTTTCCAACCCGCTACATCCTAACACAGAGTCACGGGGGTCTGCTGGAGCCAATCCCAGCCAGCGCAGGGTGCAAGGCAAGAACATACCCCGGTTAGGGCGCCAGTCCACCGCAGGACACACACACACCAAGCATACACACTAGGGACAATTTAGGATTGCCAATCCACCTAACCAGCATGTCGTTGCACTGTGGGAGGAAACCCACGCAGACACGGGGAGAACATGCAAACTCCACGCAGGGAGGACCCGGGAAGCGAACACAGATCTCCTAACTGCGAGGCAGCAGCGCTACCACTGCGCCACCATGCCGCCTCTAATTGATGAATAAGGTCTCTAAATATAGTTTCTGTTCTTCTCACCTTTTTGTCTTGCTATAATGAATCTAGAACCAAATGAAATGCATTACCTGTACATTCGTGAAAGTTTTCTTTTTTTTAATTCAGGGAGCTTGAATCTATGGCATTTCTAAAAAACTTTTAAGTGATAATGACTCTGTTACATCTCAGCAAAAGTCATACTATCTGCCATGGCAACTGAAAGCGTTGCATTTAATAATATTCTCTCAACAATTACAGTATGTTGGTTTGGCAAGCTATATGTGACAGTCATAAAAATTTTACTATTATGTGTAAATTGTTAAACAACTTTATCATAAAAAAGTGAAAATGCTATTGTCATCTGTATGTTCATAAAACTTTCAATTGCTTTAAGAGAAAATTGTAGGTTTAATTATTAGTGAAAAAAATAAGACATAATTGTATTAAATTATTCATAATTGCAGCTAATTAAAATATTAATAGGATCATCTAATAAATTTTGCTTCAGGTTATCTTTTGGTAATAAATAGCATATTTTTAAGTTTTTATCTAGTAGAAATCTTTAATCCCAAACACACTATGATAGAAAATGCAAACTTGGTGCGATACAGTTTCGCCCTGTGGACAAACCATGTTGAGTGAGCCTTGTAGTAAAAGAGAAAGCAAATAATAACAATAGCTGTCCAGAATCAGTTAAGCTAACTTCAAATCTAATTCTGTTATGTGATAGCAATTTTGATATTATGCCAGTATTTTAATACTTTTCATCAACAGACTGTGACATAGTCTTTGTAATGCCTGTGTAATGTTTCTGTTGTTAAACTTGGTGTTTTGAATCTTTATTGCTTCTGTATATATGGGTAAATATTATTGTAATTATTACTACTCCGTGATCAACTGGGATCATGTCAGCAGTCAAGGCTTTGTTCTTATGTTATGCCTAGCGCTACTAGAATAGATAACAGACTCTTGCTGTTTTGCATTACTGTCATTACACTTATAATTGAGAAAAGTATGAATAAACTACATACCTTCCTGCCCCAGTGAAAAAAAATGGTATTTGTATATCTTATTTGATTTAGAGTAGATGAGTAAAGAAGTAGTACAAGCTGGCCAGTTGTGAGGTACAAACATGCTTCTGAGCATTGTTGAATGAGTGATGGATGTCCTTGAAGAGGATGAAGAAGGCATGAAGTCATAAACATTTCTTCAAGGTGTCCCCATTCAAATCTGCTTACATGGGCTTGGAAGGATTTGCAAGTAATTACACCTGGCAGTGAAAAGAAGTCAGCTGCTCATGTTCGAGGTGACATCTCGATCAAAAGCAGAGGCATTCACCAGTGTCTGGTTGCATAAATAAAGCACCTGTGAACCCTTCTGTTTATATGCAGGAGAAAAAAAATGAACTGGCATGACCCACATTTTGAATTCCCTTGAGGCACATGCCTTGCCGCTTCTACTAAATTTTTCTGAGGCTGAGAACTTCTTGTGTATGGTGGCAGTAATATTCTGTTCATCTAAGCCTATGTGACATTATAGCCAGTCAGTTAAATATTGTGACCATTATTCTGTATTCATACATTAGGTGAGAACTGGCCTGCAAGCAATCACAAACCTTATAATTTAAATTCAAGATAAATAAGCAAAGGACGAATTTGCTGCAACACTAGGTGGTATACATTTCACTTTTAGTTATGTAGTTCTTTCATTGCTATGCTCAAATGTTTTTTGAAGTGTAGGTAAATTATGAATTTAAAAAGTTGATCTTTGAAGGAAGGGCGGCACAGTGGGTAGCACTGCTTCCTCGCAGTTAGGAGACCCGGGTTCGCTTCCCGGGTCCTCCCTGCGTGGAGTCTGCATGTTCTCCCTGTGTCTGCGTGGGTTTCCTCCGGGTGCTCCGGTTTCCTCCCACAGTCCAAAGACATGCAGGTTAGGTGGATTGGCAATTCTAAATTGACCCTAGTGTGTGCTTGGTGTGTTTATGTGTGTCCTGTGGTGGGTTGGCACCCTGCCCAGGATTGGTTCCTGCCGTGTGCCCTGTGTTGGCTGGGATTGGCTCCAGCAGACGCCCGTGACCCTGTGTTCAGATTCAGCGGGTTGGAAAATGGATGGATGGATGGATCTTTGAAGGAAACTGACACAACAGAGACACACATGAAAAATGCCTTGTAGGTATTCAATTCAAAGCTGTTCCCCTCCCTTTTAGACATTCATATGTAAAGTCAGAAACATGGCATTAATTAATGTTTTCTAGTAATGAACAAGAGCAGTTGTGCAATTTGCCTTTGACTGGAAGAGGTGGTGACCAGGTGATCCACAATTATTTTACAGAAAATTAATCAAAGGCTTAAACAGATCAGTTTGCTTTTAGTTTTATTTACTTGTGTAGTGAGAAAATAAAATTAGAAAAGATCAGTGATTAGCAATGTAATCTTAAAGGATAGGGACAACTGGTAAAATATATACCAACTGCAAGAAGTGACAAAGAGAAATTAGAATCATGAAGATAGGTACACAGTAATTGGTATTCAGAGCTGCTATGCCAAAAGGTTTAAAATGAATTGTGGGTCATATGCTGCAAAGGAGGAGTTGAAGTCTAGGTTTATTTTGACATAGGATGTTGTTATTTTGTCATAAATGGGAAAGTAAATTCCATTACATTTTTAGCTGACAAGATTAAATGTGCCTGGTTATGTTTAAAAGCATTTTTATGTGTAGAAAACAGCAAGCACACTGTTCAAAATTCTTTGACGATTATGTCATAAAACTGTTACAATACAGGCAGGCAGCCTAGGGCTTCTAACAGATGCAGCATTTTCCGTTTGATTGTGTTGTGACTGGTCATGGTTTTATGAAACATCTCGCCATCACAAGGCTTCATGCCTGAGAATGTGTGGAACCTGATAGTACATCAGTGCTAGTCAAACATAAACCCTATCTGTGCAGTGTGCAAATGACTTTAACATTAAAAGCCTTATTTTTCTTTTATTAATAGTCAAGATTAAAATTAATTACAATACAATTGACTCGTAGTAATGATTTTATAGGACTGTAACACAACTAGCTGTTTTCGTTATTGCTGATAACTAGCATCCATCCAACATTTTTTCATTCAGTAGAGAGACCCTGATTAATAGTTTGTTTTGTCTTGCATATTCTAAACAGATTTATTAAAAAAGATGGATTAACAGACAAACATATGCAAAGTATATATAAATAATGTTGAGCTAGACAGTCCATACCTTTCCAAGGAGCATGTAATTTGTGGTCTGTATACACATGCTTACTCTTCTACCAAATATGAAAAACAAAGATAGGAAGAACAAGGAGATTGGGTGAGTTATTTACATTTGCAAGAACGCTAAACTAACACTAAGTTGATCATTTACATTTTTTAACTAGGCATCTAAAATGCTGTGGCCCATATGTAAATGCATTCCCCACACACTAATAAAACAGAAAACTATTAGGTGGAAGAGATAGCTGCTCCTGCATGTGAAGCCATGGGGAATGTAGTGACTAAAGGAAGTCCTTGTCAGAAGATTCTAGTAGTCCAAGACTGGGAAGACAGAATAAGGATTCACTCAAATCATAAATTTCAAGGGGAAGAGGAAGGGTGAGATAATAATGTGGTTCTTTTGGTAGCTGCTGCATTATTATGTATATGTATATTTGTATGTATACATAATTTTTTGTATAAGGGTAACTATTAAGACAGGTGTTATCTGTAAGGTGGTCATTTTTGTTGGTAATTTTTTTTTAAAGTATTCTCTATCAAAGCAGTGCATGGAGCTTAATTATTAGAAAGCTAGCTTGATTTGAAATAAGGAGCGGTCATCACTTTTAAGCAGAAGCTCAACTTGGATATAAACTCCAGCTTATAGTAAACTTTACTCTGATCAACCATAATCATAATGAGCTGTTACTTGAGATACATGTACTATCAACAGATTAAAATGTAAATATAGTTGATTGACTGAAATAAACTGGACTTGTACTGCTAATATTTTTACACGCATTAGGACATAATGCAAATAGATGTGTATGGGTGTGGTTTTTTTTTTTAATATATTGTTGTTATTACTATTATTTGGTTAAGGTCCTTAGTAATTATACTGTTTAGTCCTTTTATCAGAAACTCTGGTACAGCAGCAGGTCACTGTAAATAAAGGCATGAAAAGCTGAAGGATACAGATGTGCCAGGATCACGCCCACATCATACGGCTTGGAACACCACTGAATACTGCTACATGCTGACTGCAGCGACCCTTGATTAGCTCAGACTGTAAATCTGTCTAATCAGATTGAGGAAACCCTATTGTGAATGTCATATTCATTGTTTTTTTTTAATAAAGAACTGAGGGCTGGGCTGCTCTCCAGTGAATTTAAACTTTGGCAGAATGCAAAAAAGAAAAGAATAAGTGGGTGCGTAAATGGAGGACTGCCAAGATGTAAAAACCTCTTGGTGTCTGAAAATAATGAAGTTCTACTATTCAAGTCTTCCAGCGGGTATTCAGGGTGTATCGATATTCCACTGTTCTAAATCAGGTTCTGTTGTAGAAAGGAGTATAGTTGAAAGTTTGATGCAGTAAAACATGCTCTTTTGGTTTTTTTTTTATATAACTAGACAGGAAAACGCCATTGTTCTTTAATTTTGAGAATTTAGATGTTTATGTATGGAGTTTTTACATCAGCACTGCTTTAATAAAAAGAATTTCAAGATCCAAATTAGTATTATTTTTGTTTTAAAAATTTAGCAAGTCTGGTGCATGTTTTAGATAAGTCTACCATAAAAAAACCATTGCCATAGACCACATAGTTTACTTGTTGGGAACCTTTTTTTTTAGGTGTCATATGGAAAAGAATGTGTTACTGCTTTTCTGTGATTTCTGTCATTTCTTAAAGCAATGAACATTGTTGAACAGTTCAAGAAATCTTGTAGCTTTTTTGCCAATTTCTGTTTTGGTTTTTGTGATCCATAGAGAAAAGCCAATACATTATAGCAGTTCTTTTGTGATGTATGAGAGAGAGGTTGGGAGCTTGCACTGAGACTCCTTGTTGCTGCACCCCTACCACATGACAAATTACCTCAGGATCCTAAATTAGGACCTGAGCACAGCTGTGCAACGAGTGACACCTCAGCACCACACTAATTCAAATGGAATGGAACAGTTTGATTTTTTTTTATATATATATATATATATATATATATATATATATATATATATATATATATACATTGGCTAGAGTGCCAATCCTGCACCCAACCCCCGTGATCTCCCTGCAAGTTGTGATGCATCATCAATACATTTTTATTACCTTTAGCTTTTACCTGTTTCTATAGTTATAGTTATAAAAATCCGTGCTTCAGTACTAATGTTTGCTCTGTGTTATCTATGGGAATATTGGAGCAGTACATTTTATTGTTACTTGCCAATAGGTGTATGCTGGTAGATTTTTTTTTTTATCATCTTTTGAATAAAACAAAACAAAAAAAATTAGATGGTCATATTTTTAAATTATGTAGTTTTTATTGAAACGAATAGCATTGTTTTATTTTACATGTGCAGTTTACTTTAGTACCAACAAAAATATAAGGTACTTTTTTTCCATTTAAACAAATCAATCAGACTTTTTTTATTTTTACACAGCACAATTTATATTTAATATATAAATAACAAATAAATGCAAATGTGTAAGTTGTAAATGCTTTTGAAAATTAATCATAAATGTCATGCCTTAGATGTGGAATGTGATACTGGCAATGAAGAAACCAAGGGCATCGACTGAGGAAAAGCATTGTGATGATTGTGTTTTTAGAGTGTCTGCAAATTGAGAATTTGTGTCCATCTTTTTGAAGCAGTACCGTCTTTTAAGTTTTCTGTCTCTGCTTTATCAAAATGATGTCTTCAGACAGCAGAAGTTACCTTTCGCTTTAAAGTAATATCCTTCTTTGTTACTCCTTTTTATAATTCTTACCTTAGGTCACTAATGTGGCAGTGTCTTTTTTTCTGAAGAAAGTTTTCAAAAGAAATGGGAAGAAACTGTCTAATCATCACGGTAAAAACTTTACCTAATAAAATCAGCTTTCTAAATTTTGGAAAGGATGCAGGGCATGGGCATAACTTAGTTGGTTCTGATTGGTTCATCCAGGTTATGCCTATGCATTGTTTCATGTTGTAGTTTGTTTTTTTTTTATACACGTATTCTTTTTAACCATGCTACATTTTGAACCTTGTAGTAGCTACTCTTTGACTACATTTTACCAATGCAGTGTATTGTGATCACTCATTCATTGTTCAAATTTTGCTCTCCAAAAAAAAAAATATATACCATTAGTAAATCAGACTTTACATGGATAAGAGTCATGTCATCATTGCGAGGCACTTGACAGTTTACTGGCTCAGGGCTTCTTGCTGAACAAAATACATTCTTTCCTCATTCCATTATTTTTTGAAAGTTGGTGCATTTTACAGTTTTTTAGTTACTTCAAACATTAATCAGGTTTTAAAATCTATTTAAGTATGAAGGTAAAATTATTGGATGCAAGTCTAAAGCTTCATTGATTAAATGTTTATTGTCCAAAAAAATAACGTGCATTTAATTAAGATATAATTTTATTTTTAGTATAACATACCTATCTAACATGAATTTCAAGATATGTGAAATTAGCTTTCTTTCTCTTTTTTCTTGCACAATTAACTTATTGATTAATTAACTACTTCAGAAAAGTTAAAACATAAGTGAGGCGATGTAAAAGTGGTTTGCGTTTGCAGTCCCTGGCATTTGACTTGTTTTAGAGACCTGTTTTGTCATCAGGAATGGCTGTTGGACTAGTAGAAGAGAAAAATAATAAATCATGAATTGACCCCCTCTCTATAATTTTGAATCAGTAAATTATTCCACAGTTGAAGCTGTATTGAATGTTTCTCTGTTCTAAGACAGACAAGTTTAAAAATTCACCAGTGCTTTTCAGTGGGAGATTTTGGGTTCTGTTCTGTGTATTTGAATGAAAACAAATTTTCTGTCAAATTTCCCTGAAAAATAAGTGTGTTGAAATGTGACACAATCAGTCCACAACGAGCCGAGTTGTTTGATCTGGGCAAACCGATGTGGCATTCACAGCAAGTGCTTTCTGCATTATATGCAAATGCACATAAAAAGATTTAATGTATCTGAGATGAACTGAATGAAAGTTTTTTTTCTTAGAATTATTACCTAAAGGGATAAGATTTAATTTTTTACTATAGTTTAATATAAAAGGAATACTAAACTATGGTACATTATAGAATTCACTCACAATGTTTAATATTTTAAAACATTATAAAAAGCATAATTACTGCGATAATATAGTATCATATGTTCCCTGGTCATCCACTATTACTTTGAATGGTCAAAATGGATCTGTGTGGAGATTATGTAATGTCATGCAATTAAAGCCTGTAACAGTTAAGTGTCTGTTGTGTTTGCTGGCTTAAAATGTACAAGCTTATGTACAAGATTATTGATTTAATATTTCCTTGGTAGTTAACATCATTATTGTCTCTGTCCAGGAATTCTCTCTGTGGTGTCATGGCTATGTACTGCTCACCAGTTGAAAACCTGGGGCTTTCAGATTACAGAGATACTCTCCCATCTTGGTGAGCTATTAAGGGTGGACTCCCCCAGTATGTGCAGTACTATGTTTCTGTGTGCAGTTTCACGTTGGCTCTTACCTAGCCTCATGTTCCTGCACATTGTAGGACTGTTTCACTCATTAAGATTTTTTATAACTGAGTTTTATACAAGACTGCCTGATGAGTGCAATAAAAACAGAATGCCACAGTCTTTTTTTTTAATCTGCTCCTCATAAATTAACGTACACACTAGCTTTAATCATATACTAATTCAAGTGCATGGAATCCATATATTACTGTATGTAGAAATGTAAAGCATTCATCCAGGGAAACAAAGCCAACTGCAGGATAGCTGGCCAGATGACATAGTTAATCAGATGCAATCCACGGAATTTTCCACCTTTGAAACTTATTGGATACACAGAAAAATCAGTGGTTTGTCCTTTGTGTCATATGGACCCCTTATAATATTTACAGTATCAGGGCTTATGCTGATATCCCAGACTTCTTTTCTATCTGTTGCTTGTTCAAATTGTCATACTTAGTAAGCTTAACACTGCATCCCTTCTCAAATGTTCCTTTGCAGAAGTAGTTTAAATATCTAAAATGATTTCATTTTATTCAAAATGTAGTTGTGTTTAGTACTGTAGTGTGTAGTAATGAAGGATGTATCTGTATATTATTTGGAAGAACAAATAACAAGCAAATTACGAGCTGTAGATTTACTTTTATCTTTTTGGTTCCATCTATCTATTATTTTCTTTTTTTAAAATCATTTGTAATAAATGCTGCTTTTAGCCTCATACATATATCAAAGTAGGTAGCTAAAAAAGATGTGTCTTGTAAGAACACCTGTGTTTGCTTTAAGACATTAAACAGTATTTTTTGGGAATGTTTTTATTGTAGTTTTTAAAGTATGTTACATAATTGCAATGTTTAACACATCTTAGGTCACCCTGAGAAAAATGATCATTTTTAAAGAAAAAATAAAATTTTTTAAAGTTTAAAAAATGTAAATTTTGATTTATTTATGCAAGCTTTGAAATCTGTTGTAATTAGTGTATATCTAAAATTATATACCTTTTCAATGCAGTAGATTGTTTTATGTTGGTTTTCTCCAAGTGACCCAGTGTCCTCCCATATTTCAAAGAATGCCCCAATGTGTGTTTTCCTATTATGGCCTGGTGTCCTGAGAGAGTTTGGGGTTTTTGTTGCTTGGATATGCTGTGGCTTTTCTTGCACTGGAAAACAAAATCAGGTAAATGGACTATATAGTTAATAAATAACTTAAGAATAAATTTACTGTGCTGGATAATTGCATTGTAAAGAAGACATTACATACTAGAAGTTAATTACAGGTTGCAATTATTACCTCAAAGTAGAAGATGGTAAAGAAAATGTTGGTTTTGGAAAGGTATTAAAGTAGTCAAATATCTTATTCCATTTTACACTAGCTTAGGGCAGTGTAGGTAAAAGTATGCTGCTTATTTAGATTAACTTTGTTTTCTTACAAGTTGGCCTATATTTCATTGCCTATTGGTCTTGTCTGTCTGTTGTGCTTTATGTTACCATATTATATCAGGAAATATTCAGTATATAGTACTTGAACATGTGATGTGAGAAAGACATTATATTACAATACATTTAATTAATTTAAATTGACTGGGGAGCAGTGCAGTTAAGCAGAAGGAACCCCTTTGTCTGTTGTGGCATTTATATGTTCTGTGTTTTTGTCAGTTTTCCCTAAGTAAAAAGGTTTCCTCCCATATCTCAAAGGCATTTCTCTTAATTGGTGAATCTAAGTTGAATTGAATTTAAAGCCTTTGTCATTATAAAATAATTAGAATGAAATTACAAGCTCCTCTCCAACTGGATACAAAAAGCAAAAAATGACACTACTTTTCAGGAAACCCAACCAATACTAAAACACATAATACAAGCTAAGGGAAAATAACAGTAATATTTTATGTAAAAATACAGTTAAAAAGAAATGAGATAAAATAACAATGGAACCAATAGTAATAAATACATCCATAGTTGTAATATGTACGTAGTAAATTGTCCTAGTGGTAGTTAATGTGGGCATATATATGAATGTTTCCTGTGCTGAATTGGCAACTCATTCAATGTTTGTTCCTAATTTATGCCCAGTGTTGGAGATAGAAACTGGTTCAATGTGTTGAAAAATCAATTTAATAAACTTTGTGGATCATACTTAACTTACTTACAGTATTTTTTACAAATATTTACCAAAGAGCTTTGTTTTTGGTTGTACAATCCTTGTCAATACTAGTGTTTACCGGGAAGTGTACCAAATTAGGATTTAATTATTAGGTTTTGTTTTTGGTGGTGTTCCATATTATCATGAGAGTAAAGCTGCCAATTGCTATAACACATTTAAAATCCACTTAAAATCTTTTGCATGGAAGAAAGAGAACTTGTGGGAACATCTCTGATTGAGACAGAATCTGTCCTGCAGGTAAACCAATAAAGACAAAGCAGTTTTGCCTTTATAGCATTCTTGGATGACACTATCACACTTTAGAAAGTAATGTTGTATATAGAAAAGAAAAAACGCTTTTATATTGCTGTATTGGCTACACAGCTGAGCACTATTCAGAGGTAGCTGTCAGCATGAAAGGAGAAGATCTTTAGAACTGCATGAAGATAAAATGTCTAATGTTGTTAAGAGCTGATCAATCCCCTTAAATTGTACAGTATATTTGAATGGGCAAGTGTATTTCAGATGGGTGACTAAGTTCATTCAGGCTGATTTGGCATAATTTGAAAATTGCCTATGATGAGTATTAAGAAAGGCTTTGTATTCTGTAATTTACTGTTAATGTAATTGGGAAAGGTCAAAGTGTTTTGAGTGTGTGTGTATGTTTATTGATCTCTGTAACCAATTGTAAGATTATAACTATATACAATGGTATGATTGATTTTTACACATGCATTGGACAATGTTTTTGACTGCATTTCACATCAAAATCTTTATTTTTATAAAATATATTTTATCGTAGTGTACATTTTAAATAGTACCACTGCTCTTTAGCAGCTTTAATTGTATCTGCAAGATGCACCCTAGTGTTATACAAGCCAAATGGGATTTAAAAGAATAAAGCAAAATGAGTGGGTGTACATACTGTACATTATCATCCATCAGTTTTCTAATCCTCTTTTGTATTGCAAGGTTGGTGGAGCCTATCCTGCAAGTGTAAGTCTCAAGGAAATCATCTCCACAGCTGTTTTTATTTGACTATCTTAAAATCTCAAATTAACTCAATATATATATGTTTATTAGAGATATGGAAGGAAATCAGAGTTCTTGTAGAAAACCAGCAAAAATGTAGGGGAAATGTGTAAACTCCAATTGAACTGGGTTTAGAATCAAATTTGTGTTCCTGTAGCTGTCAGCATAGGCTCCAGAATCTCCAGTATGGTAGAAATCATTACCTTAAACTATATATATATATATATATATATATATATATATATATATATATATATATATATATATATATATATATATATCTTTCATTTTTCTTACACAGCAGATTCTTTTGAAAATTCAGAGGCATGATTTTTAGATATATTGGCAGAATATGTTCCTTGGTGTACCCCACTATGGACGAATTTCACATTCATAATTAGTTCTTACCTTGGAACTAGGGATGCTCCAATCCGGTTTTATAATGCTGATACCGATCACCAATTTCATGTTACATGATCAGCCAATTGCATTTTTTTTTTCCTCCCTTGGAAAATTTTTTTTTACAATAAGCTCCTCCATAAACACACATGTGGAAGCCTTATGTCCTATATTAAAATGTATTTTTATAATTAAACTATAGATCACAGATGTTAGCTGTTCATTTTTTTATTAACAACATGAAATTCTGTAGGTTTATTGTTCAGTTAGCATAAAAATACTAAAATGAATACAATTTTTTTGATATTCTAAATCGATTGATATTGTCAGTTAAGCACTGCTTAAATGTAAATATATATGCAGTCGTATGTTATAATCATTTTAAATCATTAGTTGCACTGCCACTTTTTTGCTCTTAAAATATACATTTACTATATTTATACAGGTGTGCTTTATTTTTTCTTTTGATGTATCAGATAGACATTTGTAATTCTTAAAGTGTAATTATAAAATATGGATTGCCAATTTAATCATGTAGTACGTAATGATGTATGACAAACTGCAACAAATAATAAACATGGTGCAAATCTTTTGAAAAGCTGAAAATGTATCCAGTGTTCATAAGTTTTTTATCAAGACGAGTAAGACATATTTTGCTGTTAAGCTAACAAGCCTATTGTGTACTAAGCAGCATTTTCAAATTTGTCTTAATCTTTTCTTTTACAAATTAAAAATGTAAACTGCTGCACTTAAAACAAGCCTGCTGTCCAAACTCAGACTGTGTCCTTTTTAATTGAAAAGACAATATAAAAAAATATTTGAATTCATTAAAGAAACCTTTCAACCCATTTTTCTAATTGCCCAGGTCGACTTTTCCATTTTTTTCTCATTTTATTACTCTACTTTCTTTAATGTATAGGTTAATATAGGGTACAGAACTATAAATACCTGGGAGTGCAGCTGGATGATAAATTGGACTGGACTGCCAATACTGATGCTCTGTGTAAGAAAGGTCAGAGCCGACTATACTTCCTTAGAAGGCTGGCGTCCTTCAACATCTGCAATAAGATGCTGCAGATGTTCTACCATACGGTTGTGGCAAGTGTCCTCTTCTACGCGGTGGTGTGCTGGGGAGACAGCATAAAGAACTAAATTACTGTAAAGCTTAGAAAAGAAGTAGGATCTGAAAATACTGTTTTTTTGTGATTGGCTAATTTACTGATAGTCTTTTTTAGAGAAAACTGAAATTTAGATAAACAGCCTAACGATCAGAGCAGTCCTACATGCAGGTGAACCTGTTCCTCCTTTTTAAGTTCCCACTAAATTAAATTCCTCCAATATTTTTCCACAGCGACTCGACTAAAATGGAAAAAACCCCAAACTGCACCACTGCAGTAAGAGTTTTGTAGGCAATCTGGCAAATAAAGTTTAAAAACCCGACGAAAAAGGCGAGGTGATGCCATTAACGTGTTCCTTTTTTTCTCAGCTAATGTTTGCGGAGCAGTTTGTCCCGGACTCGTGCAATTGACTGTCCCAATGTGAGTTTCCGGGAAATGCACGAGGATACTGATTGGATATTAGAAAGCTGTAGTGTATGGCTTGTGTTTTTTTTAATTAAATCTGTATCAAAGTTTTTTTTTTTAATTCTGGATGTCTGATATTCCTAATTAGTTTGATTATTGTTAATAATTTTATGATTGTTATTTCAACAAGGGGACAGTTAAATGTGGTTTTGAAGCCGCATATGAATTTTCTTGAAGAATTTCTTCATAATCTCCATCAATGAAGCAGGAACATCTGTCCGAGTGCCCATCTTTTTCTCTTGTGGTTCGCTGTTGCTTCTCGATCAGTTGTTTCTCAAGTGCTTCTTGCGCTTGTTTTTCTCGGTCACAAAACTGATCTTTGTACCGTGGATCAAGGGCAATAGATTGATAGTATAGTGGCTCGGAGAATGCACCACTGAAGCGTTTTGTGACAGCCTCCATAAGTGTGATTTTCGCCGTCTGAACTGCGGAATCTGTATTGTCACCCTTACTAAGCAGACTTTTAAGCGCTTCAACAGACGGAATTACATCCGCAATTATAAATGAATTCGCGCTTATTTATGTTGGCACGTCCTGCAGAAGCACTCTTGCTGGGGTACCAAGGTCTGTTTGTGTTACTCATTTTAAGCACGCAGCTGTGAGAAACTGTTCGCCTCCCAATGGCAAAACAGTCGGAGATGCTTATGTGGCTCAATAAGCCTTCATTTCAAGCAAACTACAAAGTGTGAGCCTTGCAGCTTAAACTTTTAATGCCGCTTTCTTCCATAGCATTTGCAATATTGTGAGCGTTGTCACGAAGCACAACGTGCACAACTTTTTAAAAGGTTCCACTTTGTTAACATGGAATCGAAATCTTGTGCAGTGAAAGTTGCAGAAGGAGAACTCTTTTTGCCTCAACATTTTTGTCAATCCAGTGTGCCATTAGACTTAACCTAGTCATGGAGCTGACTTCTGTGCTCCACATACCTGTATTGAAGCTAATGCTGGTGACATTGTTTCTTATAAGCTCATGGATGTGTAGCAATCACATCATATAATGCAGGCAGTGAGGCATCTGCAAAGTATCCCCGGTTTGGAAAAATATTGTAGTAGCTGGCGAAATCCCTCGTCTTCATCTAGGGAAAAAGGTTGTTCAGTAGGGTGTTAAGTAGTTATGCCTTTAACTCTGGTGCTGTCTTGAGGAAATGTCTTCACGTTCTGAAGGCTTCCGCTAGCGTCTGATTTAGCGTTCGTTTTGGTAGCATTAGTTGCTAAAAATTTCGTGTATAATTCATTACGGCGGTTCTTCATATGGGTGATTAAATTTGCGATATTGAAAGATTTAATTCTAAAATCTCGTGTTATCTTATTAAATTATTCCTGCATATTTTTCTGTAGCTTAATGTGTGCCTCACCGAACAATGAAACCAACATTTAATTATTTAGTGAACTGACAATGTTTATAAGCCCAAATTATATCGGTTGGCAGTATTTGTTTAAATGTGCACATCTAACCGAAAAATATATAAATATATGCAGTGCATTCCGAAAGTATTCACAGCGCATCACTTTTTCCACATTTTGTTATGTTACAGCCTTATTCCGAAATGGATTAAATTCATTTTTTTCCTCAGAATTCTACACGCAACACCCCATAATGACAACGTGAATAAAGTTTACTTGAGGTTTTTGCAAATTTATTAAGAATAAAAAAAAACGAGAAATCACATATACAAGTATTCACAGCCTTTGCTCAATACTTTGTCGATGCACCTTTGGCAGCAATTACAGTCTCAAGTCTTTTGGAATATGATGCCACAAGCTTGGCACCTATCCTTGGCCAGTTTCGCCCATTCCTCTTTGCAGCACCTCTCTGGCTCCATCAGGTTGGATGGGAAGCGTTGGTGCACAGCCATTTTAAGATCTCTTCAGAGATGTTCAATCGGATTCAAGTCTGGGCTCTGGCTGGGCCACTCAAGGACATTCACAGAGTTGTCCTGAAGCCACTCCTTTGATATCTTGGCTGTGTGCTTAGGGTCGTTGTCCTGTTGAAAGATGAACCGTCGCCCCAGTCTGAGGTCAAGAGCGCTCTGGAGCAGGTTTTCATCCAGGATGTCTCTGTACATTGCTGCAGTCATCTTTCTCTTTATCCTGACTAGTCTCCCAGTTCCTGAGAAGGACTTGAGATTTTTTTCAGACGTTTCAGCTACTCCTGAACACTGTAGAGCCAAGTACCGCATTCCCTCATGCCTGTACTTTAGTGGCACTGTATTGCCGACCCTGTACAACAGGACTAAAATGTGTGCAAGTGAATTCCTGAGAGACACAGAGAGCATCACAATAACTACTGACATCTGGACCTCTAAGGTGAACCAAAGTTATATCACGAACACAGCCCATGCTATTACTAGCTAACAGGGAAATGGCAAGTTTTGTGCTTCAAATTCAGTTGCTTTTTGAATCCCACTCTGGATGCAACATTGCTGAGGTGTGGAAATCAGCTGTTTTGGAGTGGGAGCTTGAAAGGGCTAATCATATCATCATTGTTGTTACTGATAATGCACATAGCATGGCTATAACAGTAAGAGAGGTGGGACTTTGCGCTCATATCAGGTGCTTTGCACATGCTGAATTTGGCTGCTGAATTTGGACGGAAGACATGTTAGTTGTCTGCTTGGTTGAGTGACATGGGTCGTTGTTTTTTTCCACCGGAGCCCCACAACTACAGCTGTATTCATTGCCAAACACAAATTACTGGGCCTTTTGTCACATACACTGATAGTTGACATTATAACACGATGGAATAGTACACTGGAAATGCTCTGTCGTTATCCTGAGCAGCAAGCATTTCTGCAAAAAATTTTCCAAATTACCCACTGCTTCCCCAACTGGCCAAAACATACCTATCAACTCCAGAAACCTCTTTTCAATGTGAAAGTGTTTTTTCAACTGCAGGAGAAAATTGGAATGCTCATAGGTCATAGTTGCTGCCTGAAAATGTGTATGTTTGTCTTCCTGGAAAAAAATGTTGATTTCCTACACTAAGAAATGAGATTATTAAGCTTTGCTCTTATTGTTTATATCCAAATCAAGATATTACATGTATTATTTGCACTATTGCTAACATTGCTAGGATTATGTAAGAGAAGGACAGAACACAAACTCACTGGAAAAGCTGTGTAATGTGATGCCAACCTTAGATTACTTGGTGATTCCAAATTAACCCCTGCGATTAACTGCTGCTGTGTTCAGGGCGGTTACCTGCCTTTCTCCCAGCGTTGCTGAGATTTGGTTTCATACTTTGAAAGTAGAAAATGTTACACATTTGGAGGCCACAAGAGATAATTTTTGTCTTTTAATTTCACATTCAGTATGTCTACGTTGTGCATTTGAGATGTTACAATAATATAAACAATCTGAATCTGAGTTGAACTCTGCCCAGTGGCCAAAGCTCAAGGGATGAGGACTAGCTCAATTATGACCTCTTAATGGAGAAGAAAGATGAGTTTTAAATCAATTTATTTTTTATCATGAGTGGTAGTGTTGTTTTAAATTTCATTACATATCACAAACTAGGTATTAAATGTGTATCAGATGTGCATTTACTGTATGAAATACTGAACCACCCTTAACATTATGACCTTTATTCCAAGTTCTTTAGCTACCATCTTAAATTTATGATTGAATATATTTACAGGTTGTTGTCATGTAGTCGATAATGGATTTCTTACAATTTGTTTTGATTAGAAATACAAATAAGATGCATAGTTTAGAAGTATCTTATTTGCCTTGGAAAACATATATGTAGAAATTCTTGAAAAATGCTGATAAAGGCAAGTGCATATTAACAATTGTAGAGTTAGTTCCATATGTATTTGAATAGTGAGACAATTTTCATAATTTTTGCTGTGTCCACCACCACAATGGATTTGAAATAAAGCAGTCAAGATGTGATTAAAGTGTGACTTTTAATTTAAGGTGTCACAAAAACATTGTATGTGCCATTTTTATACATGATCCTTCCATTTTCAGGGGTTCAAGAGTATTTGGACAAACTAACAATTACGAATATAACAATCATTTTCAATGCTTGGTTGAAAATCATTTGTAGTCGGTGACTGCCTGAAGCCTGGAACCCATGGCCTTCAACAAGTGCTGGTTTTCCACCATACTGATGCTTTGCCAGGCCGTTACTGCAGCTGTCTTCAGATGCTGCTTGTATGTTGAACTTCCTACCTTCAGTTTTATCTTCATCAAGTAAATTGCATGTCCAGTAGGGTTGAGGTCATTTGGTTGGCTTGGTCATTGAAGAATTCCTACTTCTTTGCCTTGAAAAGCACTTGGTTTGCTGTCGCAGTATGTTTAAGTTAATTGTTCATCTGTACTCTGAAGCATCATCCTGTCAGTTTTGCAGCATTTTTCTGAATCTGAACAGACAGTACAGCCTGTTTATGTCGGAAATCATCCTGCAACTTTTGTCAGCAGTCATATCATCAATAAACACCAGTGATCCATTTCCATTGGCAGTCACATATGCCCATGCCATTACACTGCCAACCCTATGTTTCACATATGATGTGGTATGCTTCATATCATGAGCCGTTCCTTCTCTTCTCCATACTCTTCTTTATCTGTCATTCTGGTATATATTGATCTTAATTTCATTTGTGCTATTAGAGAAGTCAAGAAGAAATACAGACTTGAACTGGAAGGTCATTACACTACCGCTGACATATTAACAATCACAGATTTTAGAGATGTTAAGCAGAGGGTTGACCACTGACTGATTATCTCCGGATGAGTTCAACAAATTCTATGCCTACTTCAAGGTCTGCAATACCAAGCCAATAGGCAGGGAGGTGGCTAGTGAGGATTCATTGCCCCATTCACAGCATCATCCACAGATGTGGAAAAGTCTCTGAAGAGGATAAACACCCTGGAATGCTGGATGTTCACTCAATGCTTGTGCTTCAACCATTGTTGATGTTCTGGCTGACATATTTAACCTCCCTTATATGAGCCACAATTCCCGCCTACTACAAAACAACCACCATTATTCTACTGCCAAAAAAGGGCAATGCTAACTGTCTGAATGACTACCGGCCTGTTGTATTAAATCCTATAGTGATGAAATGCTACAAGAGTATCATTATGATCCACATTCAGACAGTCATACTTGACACAATGGACCCTCTACAATTTGCATATACAGTAATCCCTCCTCGATCGCGGGGGTTGCGTTCCAGACCCCCCTGCGATAGGTGAAAATCCGAGAAGTAGAAACCATATGTTTGTATGGTTATTTTTATATATTTTAAGCCCTTATAAACTCTCCCACCCTGTTAACATTATTAGAGCCCTCTAGACATGAAATAACACCCTTTAGTCAAACGTTTAAACTGTGCTCCATTACAAGACAGAGATAACAGTTCTTTCAAACAAACTGAGGAAGCATGTACCATTAATTAAAAGACCCATTGTCTGCAGAAAGCGGCGAACCAGCGAAAAATCCGTGATATACATTTAGATGTGCTTACATTTAAAATCCGCGATAGAGTGGAGCCGCTAAAGTCAAAGCACGATATAGCGAGGGATTACTGTAGACCAAACAGTTTGACAGAGGATGCAATTAGCACAACATTGCATACAGTTCTTACTTTTTATTGATTATAGCTCAGATTTTAATACTGTGATACCAACTAAGCTCAGCAAGAAGCTCTCCAACCGGGTTCTGAACTTTTTAACAGGCAGACACCAGTCCGTTAGGCTGGGGAACAACATTTACAAAAAAAGAACCTTGAATATGGAAACCCCACAAGGATGTGTTATGAGTCCCATGCTGTACACACTCTTCACTCATGACTGTATCGCATCCCAGCATAACACCACCATTATTAAATCTGCACATGATACAGTCATCATTGGAGTGATTTCTGTAGGTGACGAGTCAGCATACATGGTGGAGGTAGCTGGCCTTGTGAAGTGGTGCCAGGACTGTAAATCTCTTTCTTAACACCAGCAAACAAAGTCGATGATTATTGGCACACTAAGGAAGATAAGACAGCACCCACCATTCATTGGAGAGACTTAGGTGGAGAGAGTGGCCACATTTAAATTTCTCAGTGTTAACCTCTCTGAGGATCACGCTTGGACCTACATCGGACCTGATGGGAAAAGCCTGGCAGCATTTGTATTTTTTGAAAAGGCTGAGGATGGTTTGGCATGCCAGGCACTTCTACAGATGCATGATTGAAAGTATCCTCACTTACTCCATCACAGTCTGCTTTGGGACCACACGGTTCTACTGCGGGAGGTAAAATTGGCACAAAATATTATTGGAACAGCACTCCCTGCAGTAGAGGACATCTATAACACCAGAGTTCTTTGAAGGGTCCATAACATTATTAAGGATACCCCATGCCCAACATGAACTGTTCATACTGCTGCCATCCAACAAAACTGAAAGACAGTTTTCTCCCTTATGCCATTATAAATAACCCCATCCAGCACTGCAGGCTAGCTTGTGTCTGGAGAATAGAAGGCCTTTTTGAGACCATACCCGCAGAGCTTGCATTAAATCATCAATTTTATTGCACGTGCACTGTTACTTATGTTTGTTTTTTGCATATTTTTTTGCACCTGAGGTATTTTTGTTTATTGTTGTATATTCTTGTCTGTTGCTGTGTGGGCTCTCAGAATAAGATTTTAATTGTACTAATTACATATAACAATAAAATTAAAGTGAAGTTAAATGTTGTGAAAGGTTTTTTCTTCATCCAGGAAAGAATTCTGCAACCATCCAATCCAATTATCTTCTATAGTGTTCCAGGCCTTCTGGTGTTACTGAGCTCACCAGTGCGTTCCTTCTCTTTAGGAATGTACTAGATGGTTAATTTGACCACTCCTGGTGTTTCTTCTATGTTTCTGATTGTATCTGTCGGATTGATTTGTTTTGTTTTCTCTGCCTAATGATGGCTTTTTTTACTTGCATGGACAGATCTTTGAACCTCATATTGAGAACTAACAGCAACAGCTTACAAACTCCAGACCTTCTACCTGCTCAATAGTTAATTAAATAATGAGGGGACTGCTCTCAGCTGGCTATGCAACAGCTTGTCCATTGTCCAAATTCTTTTGAGCCCCTGGAAAATGGGGGAACCATGTATGGAAATGGTTGTCATTCCTAAATGGCTCATACAATATCTATAGTAAACCGCTTGAATTAATGCTGAACGCCTGCACTTCAATTATTTCTTTATTTCAAGTCCATTGTGGTAATCTATAGAGCCAAAATTCTGAAAATTTTGTCACATAGACAAAATACTTATGGACCTAACTATGTCTTGGAATTTCAGTGTCATTTGAATGGTAACTGAAGATAGGATATTTATTAAAATAACTTTATGATGCTGCAAAAAAGGCCTTGTGCTAATGTTTTTTTGAAGATATATTAATGATACTTGAGATTACTGTTGCCAGATTTATTGTAAACTTGTGCCTTTTTTTGATTTATGAGAATTGTTATGGGATGCTTTATTTTTTTTGTTTACATTTTCAATTTTCAGAGAATTGATTTGTGGGCTATAATTTTGTGTTGCTTCTAGAAGTGCCTTTGTATTCAGTCCACTACATGTACCTGTAGTCATAGAAGGGAACCTAATTTGAGGAACGGATTTTTCCTGTTTGTGTAAAATCTTTAGGGTTTTTGATTGAGCCAGCATAGAATAGAAACTCCATGGGAAAACACATGCTGGATATGGGAGATACTGATTTTGACTGTTTATTTGCTACCTTGATTTAGCCATATTTTGCACTGAATTCTTGGTTGATTTTAGCAACTCCTCAAAATACTGTTTATGCTTTAGCAATTTTTCTGAAAAATCTTCTCTCTGTTTCACCTTTTTGTATTGGTTGAGTAATATAAGGTGCATTTTCAGTGTAGAGATTCTCTGAGACCTTACTGAAGGAATGTCTAGTTAATGCTATTGGTAGTAACCGCTGAAATATGTCATCGAGATCTCTGTAGTAGACCATGGGAAGCAAACCTATAGGAAACTGTCACATTTGCATTTCAAGTACATGCAAAAATCTTATGCTGTGTTCATGTGTTCTTGAACTATTCAGAAACTTCTTTCACCTTTCCACTCAATTGCGTTCACGTAGGTTTCTAGTCAGATTATTCAGAGAAACAACAGTTAATTGTTGATTTGTTACTTGTTCTGTAAATTAAGAAATTAAAGATAAGTGATAATTTTTATGTGAATAAAGAGCAAAATAAACTAATTTGATATGAATCACTTTTCTCCAAATACTGTTCAACCAAAAACTGCCATTTCGGACTGGCCAGGTTATTATTATTGTTTTTTTTAAACAATTGATTAAGCTGAAACATCCATGTTAAGTCCTAACTTGGAGAGTTTAGCTAGCTTGGTTTTGTCCAAATTGTCAGATTTTCATTTTCAAGTTGGCAGAACGTTCACATGGAATTTCTGACTTGGCAATTCTGATTTGCTGTCTGTTCAAGAGCATGTGAAGACCATATTACTCACTGTTGCTGACTGTTGTCTTTTTCTTGGGTTTTTTACATTACCAAACTGATTTTTTAATTTAACTACAGTTTCTATTGATTGGCTTGGATGTTCATCTGTTTTAGTGACAGAGAGTGTTATTGTAAATCTGCTCTGACCTCATAGTATGCCTTTAATTTGCTATAGCAAGGATAGTTTTGATGTGCTTTAACATTGTAACAGGTTTATTCAGTCAATCTTGCCTTTTGATAATAAATCTTAAGAATAAATAGATGCCATTTTCTTTCAATAGACTGATAAGCATATAGACCAGACAGATTTTCTTTGGCCCTCAATGAGTGGTGTCATTTGCTGATAAAAGCCTTACCTGCTTTTATAAGAAGTCAGTCTGCTAGAAATGGCTTTGATTGTGGGGGTCATTGCTTCATCCTTGAGAATCTAAGAATCCGATCACTGGTGGTGCAGAAAATGTGACTTGTGCAAATGGATCATTGGGAATACAACTGTCCCAGTAGTAATTATATTACATTACTACTATCATAGGAGACAAAAGATTTTAATTCAGCTTCCTTGGATATCTGCACATTTTTTTATTTAAAACTAATATGTTAACACCCTTCTTGGATTGGCAAATACACATTTAAGTGCTGTGATGTCTGCAGCATTTACTTCATTTTTATAATTGTGCTTGTTACTTGTAGAGCACAGTTTTGCATAGGTTATTTGGAAGTTCCTTTTTTCATCAAAAACATGTCAAGAAGGTCACTATTAAGCTTAATTTGTAGGTAAAAAAATGTTTTATAAATCTGACATTTGAAAAAACAGTTCTTTAAAATATTTCTGCATCTAATACAATGCCAACCACTTGCTCCTCTCTTTCACTTAAGTCCTTTCAAAAACCTTTGATCAATGAGAAAGAAACCAGATGCTCTCCAATTCACATCCCAGCATAGGCATGTCTGTCTTTGAGTTTAAACCATCTTCTTCCTAATCCTGTTCCATTATTTTTATCTCCAGGTGCTGCCTAACTGGTAGCTCAGTCCATATCATTGTACAAGGAAATGCAAATATTTGAAATAGCATTTTTACATGTGAGGAGCAGTGTAACTTCTTACTTAATGGAATACAAAGCAACAAAATGTGTTAGATCTTGATTGTATTTTAAGAATATATAATATATGTGTTTATAGAATCTGCTGCCTCAGTCTGGGGATTTGCTTATTGGTGTTGTATTTTAATACTGCTCACCTTCCGTGAACCAGGGACTTTCAGATAACAAAGAAGCATCCCATTTTGGTGATCCAAAAAGAGTGAATTACCCCCACAGTGAATGGGACAACTTTTATGCTGTAACAGTACTATATGTGTACAGTGATGGGCCGGCTCTGCCCTAGCCCCTCTGCTCCTTCATGCACCTGAACAACTACAACTACATCTTTTTAGATGCCAAGTAGTAAATATATATTTTCAGCTTTGTGTTTTGCACTCCATATTGCACTGTAGATTCTGAGATCTGTTCAAACTAACATGTATGTCTTGCTTTTTCTCGTATACACTTTATTTCTTTTGTATTATCAGCCTTGCATAAATTAAGCAGTCTTTCAGTAAACTATTTTTTCCTTAAGACAAGTCAGCCAGAGATTCATATCAGCAGCCGGGTGTTGGCAATGAGAAAGAAGGCATGCTAAAAAAATAAACTATTGCAATTGTTTTGGCGATAGCTACTTTTAAAAATGGTTACTTTTGACAGCAGTCAAAAGCTTTGCTAAGCTCAATTGTAAAAAGCTGTTTGTAAAGGCGAAACAGGACTGCGTGAGCAAGGCGCTGCTCTCATTTCCTGGCCCAATGGACAATAAGCAGATTTTGCTGTATTTCCTATGATTGTGTTTACAGTTTGGTTTAGTTTTTCTGTCTTGCTCTTGACTCCACACAAGTTTCCAAGTTTACTTGGGGTTTTGTTAAGTGCTATACCAGGCACAACACCTGCAAGACATTAAACTGTCCATTCCTTAAATAAATTAACTTTGCCCTTGGGTGTTAAGAAATGAGCAATAGATTTGTGTAACATTGAATTGATAACTGTATTAGCACAATGTAAAGTCACATTGCTGATAGCTTACCAAAAATGGGCCCAGAAATATTTAGTCACATTTAATTAAATATAATTTGCAAAGGTGAATCATAACTAAGTAGCATGGGTTTCCTGAATTTCCTATTATTGAGGAAATTAATGCTCTTTGACATCATCCAGGAAATTGAATATTCCCACCCAGAAGGAATATTTATATTATATATTATATATTTATATATATTAACTTCATATAAAATGTGAAATATCCAGTTAATTAATTCTTTATGAGCAAGCAGGGGCTAAAATATCCCAGAACAAAAGCACCCACAAAATTTTAAATGCTTGCGTAATTCCCTACTCTAGCCAAACAGTGATGCAGGGGCTAGCAAGTGCAAAATCTGAACAAAATATAAATAGGCCAATCGTCTGTGATAATTCTTGGAGAACTACTATTTTGTCTCAGTTATAAAAGAAAGTCTTTATACACTTATTCCTTAGCCAAAACCAAAGGTCAGAAACTGTAAGTTTGTGTGCTTTTATTAAGGCATTTGACATATGACATTAAAAAATAGTAAAGATAAATGTCTATAATGGTTTGCAATTCAAGACACCTCTGTCATGAGCTAATAACATTTAGTAATTAACTTGTGAATAAGCCAATTAGGCTTCATGTTGTCCAAATGCAGAAACACTGTATGTTAAGAATTTCTGCTTGCACTTAAAATATCTTGGAATGGTTATCACTGTGAAAAAAAGTGAGTTGCAGATTATTTGAGCAGGAATTAACAGGCTTCCTAAAGTTAGTGGCTGAATTGAACTGAGACTGCAGAGACCATGGTCCCGTAAAGTACAGACATTAAGTAAACTAATGAATTAATTGTTCAGCAGTAGCAACTGTATCTGCCATGCTTTCATTGGCAATAGACAACATTTAAATGGCAACCCTGAACAACAGAAACATGGCTAGGTTTTAAGGTTTGCATGCTGATGAAAACCTTATTTCTGTTTTATGTCAATGACTTAGTTCAGTTTTTTTTTTTTTTTTTTTTTTTCTTAATTAAAGTCCTTTTTGTAATCAAACGTTTGCATCTGATTTTCTTTGGGACGTATTTTAAACTCAAATTTTCTAAATGCATTCAATAGGTAATTAATTCTTCACATTGATGCCCTTGTTTCCCTTTAATCAATACCAGTGCACTTGAGTTTTTTTTTCTTTTTCTTCAATTCCTGTCATTTCCGCTCCCGTTCTAATTTTAGACAGCTAATCCTTAGCAGGTAGTAGTTGTAGTTGTAGTAGCAACAATAATAAAATAATTTTATCTGATGAATAATCAGTATAGGATTCAATAGTTTCTTAAAAGTCTCATCATATGATTATGATTATGATTACAATTTCAAATTTCTGCCAAAAATATGTTTTCAGGGAATAAATCATTTATGAATGCAATCCTGGTGCCTCTTTTCTAAAGGGCATGCTAATTAAAGTTGATCGTTTTGCCTTTTAATTAACTGAAAAAGTCTTGGCTTGCTCAGTAGAGTTGATGTACTGCTTTTTCTCTAAGAAACACTAACCTTACTCAGTAAGATCTTTCCATCTTTCTTGTTTATTCCTCAGTTGTGTCATTTAGCAGGGTTTAATTTAGATGTTGAGAGTCACTCCGTGAATAGCTAGCCACTTCTTTTTTCCCCCAATTTCATATTTTCTGGGCCTATAAACAAAACTGCTGTTTGTGTTTGAGGATGTCTGAAAATTCAAGCCATTTGAGTTTTAAGCTTTATTGAAATCCTGATCATGTAATGATTTGAGAGCAACGGATTTGAAAAAATTGACTTTTGTACTGTTTCCCTAGATGTGATATAAATACATGGTTGCTGGGAATCCATAGAACAGCTTGAATGTATCAACCAACCAGTGGCTCACCAACTGAATATAATTTAAACTGTACAGAAAATTATTGAATATGCCAAGGAACTTTCCCAGTTAATTTGGCTTACATATATATTTTTTTATTTAGTCAGTTACTTTCACGATTAATATGAAACTACTACTAACACAATCAATCTGTTTGTCAATCCACCAGTGAATTACTATACAACGGAATACGTTTTTGTGTTAATGAATGAAGTTTGAATGAGTCACTAAATTATTGGCTTTATTCAAACAGATAGTTAATTATAGCATCTGTTGGTTATCCTTTTATTCACCTCTCCATTTTCAAGTATTAGAATTGTATATAGGCAGCAAAGAGGAAAAGAAAGGAATCAAATATGAATGGAATGCCAGTCCATAAGAGTAGTATGATAATCAATTCCTGCATTCTGTGCCAGTTAAGAGTCGAGGATTATTTCTAGATAGATAATGTAAATAGTAATATATTATTTAAGGAAATTAAATAAGTGTAAGTGTATTGTTTGAGGAAAAACTGAAGAGAGAAGAAAAAGCATACACATACATATAGATGCTGTGGTAACTCCAAACAGTGAAAAGTCTGGAATTGTACCTTGATTCCAATAGCTGTGAGTCAATAGTGCTAACTACTGTGCCATCATTTAATCCTTCCTCCATCTTGGAATAAAACAAAAACATTCAGTCAGAGAATCGGATTAGTTTATCCTCTACTGCTAAAGTCTTAATCAATCTATGACTGAAAGCATGCAAGTCAAACCAAGAATTCAGATATTCCTCAAGTCATCATAAGGATTCTAATCAGGAGCTCTGTCATGTAGTCTAGACAAATTAGTCAGTCATTTAATCACACTGCCTAATTCGTCTTTCATTGCTACAGCTTGATCCAGACAAACGGTCTACCAGCCAGTACAAATTGTGTAAACCAATCTGATCTTAGCAGACTGATATTTGACTGACGTTCAGTGTAACAACCAATTAATCAACCACGCATTATATTAGTTACTCATCAATTCAGTCAATAAAATTTGAAATTTCCATGGTTTGACTTAGCTGATCAGTCAGTCAAGTTGCTTGCCACTCCAATCAATCAGCCATTTAATTACATAATAATTAAATATGTGCATTTATTTAGGTTCTTAGCAAAACATTTTAGATATGTCCAGAAATGTCCTGTGTAAACCTTTTGTAATTGTTAAACATTTAGAAATGATAATTTTTCAGCATTTCATGCACGGCTAATTAGCTGTATTGTTCAACTTTTTCACCTTCCTAGTCATTTTAAGCTTACCGTTGAGGAGATCAACTAAAGATTCTCCTTACTTGGAATTTAGAGAAGGTAATGGGGGTACTGAAAGTATGGGTTTGCTTTGGTCAACATTTGTCATACAAAGCAGGATTTTCAGTCTAACAGCCAATCTAAAATTAAATCAACTGTATACCCTGTATGCTCCTTTGCTATGACCAGAATAAATGTGTCTTAAGAATTCAATAGTTGTTTCTGTTTTTTATAGATTTTCTAGGAATTTGGATAAAAAGAATAGGTTAGTAAGTTGTCTGTAAAATGTAAGAATGTTAGAGTCCAGATATGATTTCCTTAAGTTTAGGCTTAACAACCTCCAATGTGATTGAAGCCTCTTGACTTTGTCCACAGGATTGTACTTTTTAACATGAATGTATGAAACACTTGGTGAGAAATTGGCATGTTGCAGATATTTCCATATAGTGACCTACTGTGCTGATAAGATAATTGCCTGGCAACAGAAATCCAGCTCTGAAAGAAATTAAATGCATACTAAGATGATTAAGTACATGTTGACCAATGCACAAATGATTTTGACCATATTTTTTTTTTTTTTTAACCTCAGTGATGTGTTTATCAATAATCTTATCTTTCAGCAGCAAGATAGGTTCTTCATTGTTGGTACTGTGACCAGATAGTTGTTGGTTGGTTGTTTGTGCTCTGTGTCTGATATTACGAAGGCAAGTAAGAAGAGATTAGCAAATGGGATTTGTAAATGTAAAATATAATTTTCTGTGTTTTATCTTTAGCTAATAGGCTGAACCTGGCAAATCCTGGTGTCATTTACTCTATTTTTAATTACTTTTGTGCTAAATGTCTTGGTAAACACTTTGTTTGTACTTGCTGTGAGAGGTACCTAATAAGTATTAATCGCTTTATTATAAAAAAAAAAAAAATCCTGGAGAGAAACACTAAGGCGTTGAGGCGTGACCTTCACGTTAAGATCACAGAAACCATGAGTTGAAAGAAATTGGCCACGGAGCGTCTCGCAGGGACCTTAAACATGAGACTTTGTGCCAAGAAATTGACCCAGAACCGTCTCGCGATGACGTGGAACATGAAATTCTTGCAAGACACGCCCTACTTACAATCAATATCAAATAAGCCCAGAGGCAGCAAAACACTCAGTTGTGTAAAGGAGGCTTTGAGTACACACAGATCCAGGGACAAAGACAAAGTAGAACTTCATAAACACGTTCACAACCATTGGCGCTATACACAGGTTAGAGATTATGAAAGCAGTGGAATTCAAAAGGCTCAAAAAAAAAAAAAAAGTTGGCGCGATACACATGTGGAGAAAGGTAAAGAATAAGAAAGTAGGAAAATTAGAAGGTATAAAAAAAGAAAGTAAAGATCGCAGTAGCGCAAACAAACAGAAATTATTACTCGAAAAAGGGGAAAGTAATCACCACCGACCAGGTGTCATTAGATAAAAAAACAGGACAAAGCGAGGTCAGAAATAAGACAAGAGTAGAAAACAAAATAAAACGTCATAAAGAGGTTAAAAAACAAGGGGGCCAAACAAATGCAGAACAGGTTAGATAAAATGAAAACTGGAATTCAAAAGACTCAAAAAAAAAAAAAAAAACTTAGGCGTGAAACACATGCAGAGCAACATACAGAATATGAAAGCAGAAAAAGTGTCAAAAAAAGACAGTAAACATCGCATTAGCACAAAGAAAGAAAAATTATTACTGTGTGAAATAACGAAAAGGCAAATAGAGATCAAATATATGGACATAGATGATATGTCAGAAGTATGTAAATATTGTAAGGCTTTGAAGTTTAAGTCAGAGAATTTCAAAAATGGAGTTTACCTCAAATGTATTTATTAGTTACTTTGCAAAAAAAAAAATGATTACCTGATGATGATGTAGATCGTTTTGTCTGTGCTGAAATTCAAAACAGAGAAACCTATCCTGAATTATGGTACAAAGTCATTAAACACATGTCTCACTGACCTCATTAAAAAGGTTCAGCATATTGGAGCTCAAAAGATTCCAAATATTGTTTTTACAGAAGTTCTGAAATAAAATTGAAACTAATGAAATAGCAACAGTTCAAAGAAAAAAAAAAATCTCAAGTGTATATCTGGAAAACCAAACATGGGGGTTGGCGGGCGAAGCCCCCTAGTTAAATAAAAATAAACTTAATTCTGCTAATTATGTATGTCTTTGTTTCTAAAACTTCTAAACTATTGTCACTAAAATATAGAAAGTATTCTGACTGATCACATGTGATTTATTAACATGTTAATAAATGTTCTCATCTTCAATCAGCCCTGACATAATGACGTCAAATCCAGCTACCCAAGGTATATACTGTTTTCATTTTTGCGTCTTTGTAAAAATTATAGCTATACAGGTTTTTTCTTGAAGAATTATGTGCAATGTATAGCTAAAAGCACTTGATTGACTGAATGCTGCGTGCTGCCTTTTATCACTATGACTCTTTAAAGTTTATATTGCACTCTACTAATTTCTGTATTCTGTTCTGTTCTCTGCTGTACTTTCTATTTACAATGAATATTTTTGATTGTTCTACTAGTATTCCCTTATTATATACCTCACTCTTTTATTATAGGTACTGTTTCTGTGAGAATGTATGTGGATATAAATTTAAGTGCTCTAAAACTGTTGTCTTTCATATTCATCTATGATATAAAAACCCAGTCCTTCATGTTTTAACAAAGGCTACTTTGTAAAATAAGTCTGTCAGAGCCACATTGGTACCATCTGGCTGTTTGTCTAATGTTGGGTTTAGCCTGTGGTGACACCGACTCTCCTGTTTCCTAAGAGGCTTTGTCCTATAGCCTTAAGAAGTTGCTTCACTAAAATTGGAGGGTAACTGGTGCTAAGAATTCCAGAAAGATATGAGAAGTCTAATGGTATGGCAGAGTGAAGGTGTTTTTTTTTTTTTATAAATAAATATCAGTCCTTCAATGAATGGTAGATTGAGTAGCACACAGTAGATAGATTGCTCTTCACTTTTAACATTAAAGCCAATTCATGGAAAAAACAAAAATCAAACCTTAACCATAATGTCCAAAAGTTCTTAAAGGAATAGTCCACACAAAGTGACCTTTTATGTTATTTATCCCGTGTACTCTGTAGTGGTGGACAAGAAAAAAATTTAATTGCAGGTTTTCATGCAGAATGGAGAGAAAAAGTTTCTTGCCAATAGTGACCAATGCAGTACAATGGCAAATGTGAAAAATTTCAATGTATGGGGGGAAAAATCTCACGTTACTTATGTTGCATAATTCACATATCAGTTATCTAGCAGAATGTGCAAAATGCATGCTTTTTTGCTTAAATATTATTAAATAGTTACTCCCAGAATGATCAGCACATCATAAATGCAATATCATTTTTTTAAATGGACATTTTTCACATCATTTGCCGTTGTACAGCATTGGTCACTAATGGCTGTATTTTATCAATCTTTTATCCCTCCATTCTGCATGTAATTCCCTGTTTTGTTTTATGATCAAAGGAAATTTTATAATTTTTTTTTGTGTATTTTATCTCCAAACTTGGTTCTGAACGTTTTGTCTTAGTGCCAACTTCCAGCTTTTGTCTCAGGAGAGATGTGACTCTCCAGAGTATATACTCTTTAACATACAGTGGAACCTCGGTTTGCGAGCATAATTCGTTCTGGAAACGTGCTCGCAGTCCAAAGCACTCGTATATCAAAGTGAATTTCCTCATAAGAAAAAATGGAAACTCTGATGATTCGTTCCACAACCCAAAACTATTCATATAAAAATGAATAATACAAAATATAAAGTAAAAATACATAAAAAAATTACCTGCACTTTACCTTTGAAAAGAATCATGGCTGGTGTGAGTGAGTTTCTAAACTCTTGTGGGATTCCACTCAATGGGACGACACGCGGAAGAGCGTCTCAAAGCAATCGCAGTCTCCCAGTGCTGTAGCAGAGACACACACACACGCACGCAAGTGAAACACACACACACACACACACCCCTGCACACACGAGAAGAACCATCAGTTCAGTTGTGATCACATGGCGCTCAGCAGACAAAGCGTATCCATACTACTCGTATTGCAAGACCTCGCTCATTTATCAAGTCAAAAATTATTAAAAATTTTTAGCTCGTCATGCAAAACACTCGTAAACCAAGTTTCATTAGCAAATTAAGGTTCCATTATACTGCTTTTCTGCTTTGTACAATTTGCATTGAATTTGTCTATTCAAATGACTCTCATCTTCACACGTCTAGTCTTTTTTTTTTTTTAAAAAAAAATCTTTTCAGTAAAAATATTTTATGACTTGCAAAATAAATCAAAGCAGCTTAAAAAGGAATTATGTATTCATTTACAGTCTGACTTTGTAATTGTTTAAAAAAGCAAAACAAAGTTTTTTTACCATGCTTTTAAATATCTAGTGATTGTGTTTGTGAGAAAAGGCCCAGGGGACTATTCAAGTAAACTGTAACTAAAGCATACTTTATATAAGAGTGACACCAAACCTGAGTCACTGAAGTAGTATAGTGCTTTTAGCCAACTTCAATTTTTGTCAAACTAATGCAACATAGGGTAAAGACTGCCATTTAGTCAAAGAAGTGTTTCAGGCAAACACTTGCACAGAAAGAGAGAGTACTGCTTGTAAATCTGCAATATTTAATTAATATTTAAATATTTAATTCTTTAAATTTGTGATTTTCTAACTCAACACAGATAAAACCTATCATTCTTCTTCAAGCCTATGGGAACACTTTTGCTCCTGACATAATTTATAACAACTAACTTGAATGCTTAACCCCAAATTACAGTTACTTAACTGTATGCAATACCTAGGTAAATCTAATGCAAATTGTAATCAAATTAGGAAATAAGGAAATAGTTATGTACCTGAGTTAATTCTTGCTTGTCCATTATGTTTCAATTGCATGCATCAACTTCTATAAAAAATATAATTTTTGAAAAATAACATTTTATCTTATGTTAAAGACTAGGTCTTATTTATCAGTGATTTCCTTATAAAATACTAACAAAACATTGCAGTAGTAGTGCTCATAGTCTTTTAGGCAACACTGACTGTAGTCGGTGGCTATTGTTCTCCTAAAGTATTTTTCCCTTATCAGACTGAAATACATGATTACCCATATGTGAGCATTGTTCAATCCAGTAATGAATAGGAGGCCCCTTACTTATGCAATTTTTGCTTTTTAGCAATTTTTAGGTCATTGCTTACATCATATGTATAGATGTGTATATTATTGTTGTAGGCCATGAGAAAGAAAGGCAAACATTTATGTTAATTTACGCTTGTTGCCTAATACTTACATATTGGCTTTTACTGTATTACTTGCAGCCATTATTTTTTTTTTCCTGTGTTACATCATTGCAAATACAGAACTAGAAAAGCATGTTAGAAAGTGGATGGATATTATTTTTTGTGTACAGATTGTCTCAGAGATGAATGTTCCTTTGATATGCAAGGCCAATCCAACCTCCCTTAAAACTACAGTGGTGTGAAAAATTATTTGCCATGTAGGTTTGGAATTTTTTTTCTCCCTAAATAATAAAAACCATCATTTAAAAACTGCATTTTGTGTTTACTTGTGTTATATTTGACTAATGGTTAAATGTGTTTGATGATCAGAAACATTTTGTGTGACAAACATGCAAAAGAATAAGAAATCAGGAAGGGGGCAAATAGTTTTTCACACCACTGTAGATTGATCCTTACTATTTAAATCATTGTCATGTAAGAATACTATAGCTGAGTTTGTGATTGAGATGTTTCAATCTATGGTACATTTTTATTATATGAATAAATCATATTAGTGGATTGCACAATATTTGGCTCTGTTCAATAATAGCAGCTTGTATCATGCAGTGTTATTTTTCCTTTTTAGGATATAAATGGAGGAATGTTGAATTGTATTAAGCCGTAATATTTAAAATCCTGTCACTGTACCTGATTTGTCACTGTTATATGGAGCCTGAGATCTGAGCTTAATTTGAAATTACTGTAGCATTGTTATTAAATAAGCTCTTTTTATATTTGCATCATCATAAGTAAATAACACCCTGTTTTGAGTAAACGATGGGAAGTGCAAATGTTTCTGCCTAATGAATCCAGCTTATTAGATTTTAGTCCACACCTGGTTAAAGTGTGAAGTCTGTTGGAGGTTTTACTCAGTGCAGGTTAGCTTAATTTATGACTCTATGGTGCAGCTTTATGGAGCAGGTGCCAATGCTCGTTTTTCTCAGTTCGAGTGTCCTGTGTTTAATTCTTGGGCAGGTTACTGTGTTTATAAAGTTGACTCTTTCTGTTATTATACGTTATCTTTTTATGCATAAGCTTCCTCCTGCACTCCTAAGACCTGCATTTTACTCTAATTATGACAGTGAATTGCCCTAGAATCATGATTTTGAATGTGTATGTGAGTGTGTCCTGAAGTGGACTGGTGCAGCAGTTAATTAACTAAGTTGTCTCAGGACAAAGCATGTTTAGAAAATAGAGGCACAAAAAAAATCTATTCAATTTCCGAAATTCACACCTTTTAAATACTGTAATATTTATTTAGCTAAGAATAACTAAAGTGGTTAGTTGTGCTACATGCTTGCAATCATTTAAAGTAAATGCATTTAGTCTGACTTCATTGTTTGCATTTGTGTTCTTGATAATTCAAACTAAACTGTTATCTTTCTTCAAGTTTTGATGAGAATACAACCACAGATTCAGGTTTGAATATCCATATAACCTGAGGGTAAAATCTGTCCCTGAACCTACTGGTGCAAGTACTAATGGTCTTGAGCGCTTTTGTAATAATGAAAGAGGGTGACAACTGACAGAACAGAATGGCTGGGGTTTTAAATAATGCTGTTTGCCCTTCTAAAGAAGCATGTGATGTGTATATGCAGAAGGAGCCAAATGCAAGTAATATTTGAAGCTGATTTCACCACCTTCTTTGGTGCTTTGCAGTCTTACGCTGAAATGTCATAATAGGATGTTAGGTAAAGTGAGATTGGACTCTGCACTCTCACATTTCTCAGACTGAGAAATTTCATGTCTAACTGGCAATATTTGTTGCCTTATTTTTGAAAAGAAAGCTCTGGGATCCTGGGATTAGAGAGAGACTTTTTTTCAAGAAAAAAAAAGCCATATCTGAAAGTAAAATGGCAAAAAGGCACAGACATTGGCAGGAAGGTGGCTGGAAAAGCATGTTAAGGTCCGCATACTGGAATCACCATTTCTCTGTTGCAGATGGCACTGGTATTTGATGTGTATTTAAGAAAGAAGCCATGTAAGAGACATGTTAGATATGTGTTTCTAAACCTACAGACTTTTATCCAGTTATGCTTCTGGGCCTTCCCCTTCTTTTTCTGTTCTGGTTATATGAAGTTTTCCCTCTTCTCTCTGGCGGAACATCTTTTTAATAAATCTTCAGATTCTTGGCAATCTGTCACATGAAGTAACCTTCTTTCTGTAAAAAAATAAAGAAAAAAAGAAGATAGACATGTTTCTTGAGAACGCTGTTTGCTTTTGGCCATTTTTGAATCCAAAACTGACCTTTAGGTAAACATAATAGCAAGTTGTATCAATTGTAACACAAAAGGTTCCTCTAATAACCAAATAGCATTTGAACATGACTAATTAAGGAAAAATAAGGGAGTTTACCATTAGAACACTGAAGAAATGGCAGCTGAAAATGGGGCTTTGCAGTTATATGTGAGTAATAAATTAAAAATCAGTCATTTCAAGCTGTAATCGCCCATAGCTACACTAGTAATGTCTTATCTGCAGTATATTGTAAAATCAATTTAGTGGTGTCTTAATTAAAAAAATAAGATACATTTTTCATGTTTGTATGGGTGGTGTTCAACCTTTTGATTGGCTGTGTGTTTTATTTATTTAGCATATATCCTAAATAGAGCTATCTAAGCTAGTGGGTTTCAAACTAAGCTGTGTCCTGGAAAAGTTAACAGTATTAATTAAAAATAATTCCATATTTAAAGATTGTCTTTAAATTGCCTGCCATTTAAATAAATATACAAGTAACTGAAAATGTTCTTCAGTTGTTACATAAAAGTAGCCATATATCAATGTTTCAAAGCACAAGAGCAGCAGTCTTCAACTATATGCAACTGTTAGGTGGCATGCAAGGGAACCAAATGGGGACAAGAAAATGGCTGCAAAAAAATGGTTACTGAGAAGTACAGATGGCTAGTGCTGCCCCTCACCAAACTGGGGCCCTACACAGAATCTCCCCTGAATCCGTTACATTAAAATGTTTTATAGCAACTTTAATTTAAACAATATTTATATAAATACTAGGCCTGGGAAAGTAAATGTGTGCATTTTTGCAATTAATGTGGCCAATTTAATGTGATAAAAAATATTGCAGCATCTTAGGCTGGCAATGAGGTGATCGCGTCAAAAATGAGTAAACCTAAAAAATTACATTCACATCCAGTACCATATTTATATACTACTTTTAAAAATTTTGAGAAAAAAAAAAATAATTTAAAAACTTCGGATTACATGTTTCACAATGCCTTGCCACATCTCAGTACATGGTACTGGTATTAATTTTCTTGATTTATACATACCAACGTAGCTGTGGGGGAGTGGGAAGAATGGGGGATTAAATGTTAAAAAATTAAAGTTAAAAATTATGCTCTTTTTTTCATGTCATGTTTCTATATGAAGATTGAATCAAGTCATATCACATACGTGCAAAATATGTATTATTTGAGTGGCACTAAAACCAAAATTAGTCTCCTCTGTAAGTCATCTCTGCATTTAACTAGCCAGTCTGCCAGGTAGTAGCTTACAGTGCTTACTACCCTATTATAAGGACAGTATTCTACGAAACAGAAGTATAATGATTATTCCTACCAGTTATTCCAGTTTGAGGTGTCTTCATTAACTTATGCCAAGAGCGCAACAGAACCACTAAATTAATGCACAGTGTCAGGTTTTAAGCGAGATAGCTGCTACAGGGAACTTCTTAATGTTCTGTGAGCAAAGGTGTAGGTAGAGCAGTGTTTTTCAGCCATTTTTCTGTGGAAGCACACTTTTTGTAACCCAAAAAAATCCCAAGGCACACAATTATTCTACCAACCACAAAAGCATTAATCTATACACTTGCTAAACTGTCTGAAGAGGCGAGACTATCCGAGACATTGGCATTTTCAGACACAGCACTTAATGAGTACTTTGGATGCATTTTCCAGCTGCTTCGTCCCTTTGCCCACTCAAACAGGCGATCTTATACAATACTTCTGAGTAGCTCCCATTGCTTACCAGTTGAAAAACACTTGCTTAGAGTATAATTTGTGATGGGACTGGGCTGTCAGCGAGCCCCAAACACCAAATCATGAACACACTTGTGAGTCCCAGGTTCAAATAATGGACGTTTTTTATTACAAATACCTCCAAACTAACAAAGCACAAGCACAGGTTTCTTTTCTCTTTCCCCAATTCAGTTATCCTCACAATTCCTCACACCCCTGCACTGCCCTCCTCCAGTTGAGTGTTGCCTTCCTTCCTTCCTTCCTCTCGGCTCCGACTAGTCTAGACAAGAGAGTGTGGTCCCTTTTATTAAAGGCTCGGGAGTACTTCTGGTGCCAGGGCCACTGTTGGACTACATCTCCCAGCATTCCCAGCTGGTTCCCAAATGGGAGCTGATATGGTGGGCTACTGCCATCTCGTGTCCTGGGGGAATACAGCATCCTTCATTTCTGATGGGCTGTCCGTCCATCCCCCTCCGGTGTTTACTTCCAGGTCTCTCCTGGTTTGCATGCCCATCTGCCAGCTTGGAAACTCCTATCCAGACAAGGAAAAATCCCCTCCTCTGGTCGGGATGCCCATCTAAGCCAATTTAGCATTGACAAATTTTAAAGTTGTTTACAGAGCTTTAACACAAGTTTTAATGTATGCCCATTTAAAAGATTCTTATTTCAATGAAGTCAGTCTTTAGCAGTGCATTCAAAGTCTATAGTTGTTTCAATTATTTCATTTTACTTTGACATTTCTGTATTTCATATACCATGCCAATTTGAGAATTAATACATTGGCCTCATTTTCTTATTGCCCTCTTTTCAACTTGCCTTTTAGGAAGTCTTTCAAATTCAGGTTACACTTGCTCAAGTAGTATTTTGTTAAAAGGTCAGGTTTCAGGTCATTGTTTAAATTTAAACTATGCCATTAAATGTTTTTAAATTCCTTCATGTTGATTCTATATTAATGTTGTGGTTCTGTGTGTATTTACATCATTATTTATGTATTTATTTTATGATTGCATGTTTTAATATTAGATGCAATTAATCACAGTTGATTCCATAAATAAATGTGATTAATTTATCTATTTTGTAATCAATTCCCAGCCCTAGTTTTTTTTTTTTATTTCTGCTCAGGACAGCTATGTACTGTAAAAGCAGTTATGTACAGTGTCCTTCATAATGTTTGGGACAAAGACAAATTTTTCCTTGATTTACCCCTCTTCTTCATATTTTAAAATTACAAGTCAAGCAAGTAAAATATGATAAAGGTGCACATTGCAGAAGTAATAATATTTGCATTCATTTCTCTCTCACCATGTAGAAATCACACCTTTTATACATGGTCCCCCACATTTCAGGGCACCCTAATGTTTGGAACAATTTGGGTCATAGGTGTTTGTTTTTACTCAGTTGTGTTTCATTACTTTATTAGTGCAGGCATAAGATACTGTAATTAGGCTTGCTTCTACCCTTTGGAGTCTGTAGTTGACATTGTTCAACATGAGGATAAGAGCCATGTCAGTGAAAGTGAAAGAAGCCATTATGAGGCTGAGAAACAAGAATACAACTATTAGTGACTTTGGTAAAACCTTAGGTTTTCGAAATACCTGCCTGGAATATCATTAAGGAGAAAGAATGCACGTGGGAGCTCAGTAATCAAAAAGGTACCGGTAGGCCAAGAAGACCTCCACTGATGATTGCTGACTGGCTGGAGAATTCTAAGCCCCAAATACCTCTCTTGACAGATCAGAAACAGCCTTCATGATGCAAATACTGATGTGTCAGAGACTACTACCAGTAGAAGACTTCATGAACAGAATTACAGATGCCACAATGCAAGATGCAAACTACAAGTTACCCACAAAAACAGGATGTTTAGATTACAGTTTGTGAAAAGTACTTAAAACAGCCTGCAGAATTCTGGAAAAAGTCCTGTGGATAGACAAGACCAAGATGACCTGCATCAGAGGGATGTCAAGCAAAGTGTGGAGATGAAAAGAAACTGCCCAAGATCCAAATCATACCACCTCATCTGTTAAACATGGTAATGTTGGTTTTATGGCTTGGGCATGGATGACTGCCACAGGTACTGGCACACTTATCATCATTGATGATATAACTACTAATGACAGGTTTAGAATGAAAGTTCCAGTAAATGCCTCCAAACTTGTTGGACAGCGCTTCATCCTACAACAAGGCAGAGATCCCAAACATACTGCAGAAGGCTTTCCCCTCTTCATCAGCCACAAGAATATTTAATTATCATATGTCCAGTATTCATTTTGTTGTTTTAATAGGTTTAGAAATCACAATTTTAAGAGCCTTTCCAGTGTTGACAACACTCTTTTTCTGTCTCCAGTAACACACAGCAAATTAATCTAGGAGCAGTACACAAAGGGCAAAAATACCCTACACAAGCAGAATTTAATAATCAGCCACAAAGCATGGATGAAAACATGTTGTTAACCAGAAGGTTTTACTTTTTTTCTGCCACTGGAGTGCCTTTTACCATAAACATTTCCTTTACTGAAGAGAGAGAGTACATCTACCAGAGAAAGTGACAAACATTCTTGCAGTGAAAAGCTTCGGGGGAAGTGTTTAAACATTTAAACTAGATTATGTGGTGGGAGAAAAACTGAGAAAAATGAACAAAAAAAAAAACAGTCAACCTAACCTAAAGAAAATTCAACCAAAAACACAAAGTAACTTTCCTTATTTAAAAGGTTTACTTAATGTGAGAAGCATTATAAATAAAATGCATGAACAGGAAGCAACAGTTGAATTTGGGACTATGATTGAATTGCAGAGTCATGGCTAAATAAGAGTGATGGAAAGGAATATAATATTAGTGGCTACACATGCTTTAGGAGACATGGACAAGGATGGAAAGGAGTATGTGTGGCGCTATATGTGAAAAATATTTAGGCCACATTTTCAATATGGAAGAAGGAACCATGTCAGAATCATTGTGGGTTAAGCTAGTATGGAAGAAAGCAAAAGATCTGGGGCCTCATGTATAAACGGTGCGTACGCACAGAAATGTTGCGTAAGAACTTTTCCACTTTCAAATCGCGATGTATAAAACCTACACTTGGCGTAAAGCCACGCACTTTTCCACGGTACCTCATGCCTTGTCGTACGCAAGTTCACTGCTTGGTTTTGCAGACTGGCGGCACCCAGCGTCAAAGCAGTGCTACTGTTCCTGTGTGGTTACTCCTTATTTTCCTGACGCGGCTTTATAAATACACAGAAACTAACCGCATATTGTTTATTAGTGTAACGCATCTGATTGTAATTAAATTGTAACAATATAATGGTAGAGGGAACAGCCATAGTATTCCAAATACCAGAACTGCTTTAGCGTTGTTACACTCACTGCACCTTCCTCTTCTTCTTCTTCTTCTTCTTTCAGCTCCTCTCGTTAGGAGTTGCCACAGCGGATCATCTTTTTCCATATTACTCTCATTGCACAACTCGGAGTATTTATATCACTGTATCTGAGTGTGAATCACAGCAGCAGCTGATCCGAAAGGGAATTATCGGCATACAGCATCAGGCACATGCTACCTCAGCCACGGCAAAACGTTTTAAAGCCTTTCCTGTACGGACCTCACGGTTCAGAAACAGTTTCATCCCAAGAACTTTAAATGCACTCAATCAATTACACCTTGTAGAACTGTTAGGACTTATAAGTACAATCACCCCACTGTAAACTTGCGATACATTTATAATATCGCACAACCTGCGCCACTTTATAAAGCGCGTATTTACATATGATGATATCATTTTTAAGATGAAATGCAGAAAAATATGTTTATTAAATTATACAGATAAAACTTTAACTTCATTTAAATAATCTATATTCTTCACTGGGAGTGTCGTGAAGGATAGAATAATTAAACATGTACTACGAAGATATTTCAATGTTCTTAAGCGTTTTGAAGAATCGGCGCTAAGCTTACAGATGGCTTAACGTCTATTACAGAGCTGATTGTATGGCGATCGGTTACTTGGGGAAAGAAAAGCACTGACTCTTGGGGTGGCCACGCCAATATATATTGAATATAAAACAGAAAGAGAAATTAACAACACAGCTAAAAACGCATGCGACAAATTTCGGCAAAAGTTAAATGCTTGTGTCATGAGCACGAGGCGGCTAAGCAGTGTCTGCAACGGACGAGGCCATCCACCGTGCATAAGCTACCTTACTGACGGGCGGGCGAAGGAGCCACAGATTCTTCCTCTGCCCAGTGCCACCACAAGCCTAGAGCCGCCCTGAGTACTGCTGCAATAAATTATTTCATCGAAGTGAAGCACATGTTTAATAACGTGCTTTAACTCCTATCATCATGAAAATGATATCACGTATACATCTCAGTATTTTAGTTATTCAGAGAGCTGTAATATCACGAATGTAATGGACTCTGTGTCCAGTTGGAGGAAGAGATGCCGGTTTAGGAAACAAGTAATGATTCACACACACAGAGCACATACGAGTAGAAGATCAAATACAAAACAAAGCATTTAACGTGCTACTTTAATTACGATGTGATTTGAGAAACTGGTTAATTAAACAATTTTAAGATGAATTTTATGATGTTCTACATTAATGACAAAATAAACTACGTGATTAAAGTGGAAATGTCGAGATTGAAGTGGACATTTCGTGCTTTTTCCCCACCGTGTGCCTTTTTTCTCTGTACCCTAATAATCTTTCATATGACACTCAGACAGTGGGCTTACAACTCTTCTTTTCACGGCGACTTTGATATGTGACTTCTTTTTTATTTCCGGCACTGTGCGATTTTGTGGATGTGAGCTTTCAAGTTTCTCCAACACGCTATGTCACTCGATCAACTTCCTTTTGTTGATTATACCACGGTTTATTTGAACAAATTGTATGTTTTTACTTTGCCTCCACTTGGTATTCGCTGAAATTCTTATATTTTCCCCCGTGCTTTTCCCATTGTCTTTTCACAGAAGACTGCGCTTAAGGGCGATTTATATTGATTTGCATATTCAAAGAGGCGTAACTTTGGGAGGAGTTGGGGCGTTACATAATGCGCGTGCCGGCGTTCGTTTTCACGCTGATCGGGATTTATGGAGTGGAAGAACGTGGAAGTTGGAGTACGCACAGATTCCTGCATCTGGATTTTTCTGTGCGTAAGCACATTTCGGCTTTGTGCTTACGCCATGTTATAGTGCGAGTTCTACGCACACCGTTATACATGAGGCCCCTGGTTACTGAAGTTTGCTACAGGCTGCCAATTTCTGATATGATAGATATTATATTATTTAATCAAATAAGATATATGTGCAACAAAGATGATAAGTGGTCATAGGTGATTTTCATTTTCCAAACAATGATTGTGAAACCCCTATTGGTAATACATAAGAAGAAACTGGAAATAGTGTAGATGGCAAATGACTTTTTCACAAAGTTTTTCTCAAACCCAACATGTGGTTATGCCTCTCTAGAAGTTACTGATAATTTAAGCAACAATGATAACAACATGGTAGAATTTGAGATAATATTTGAAATACACAAATGTACACCAAAACAAAGACTTATAACTTGAGGAAAACATACTTTATGGGGATTTGGAAATAACTACAAAACATCAAATGGAAAAGCAAAAACTTAGCAACTATAAAAGACAACTGATGTCACTTAGAGATCTTCTCATCCTGGCTCAAAGTAAGTTTATTCCGAAAAGCAATAAAACAAAAACACTAAAGAATCAGCCAAAATTGATAAATAGGAGTATTATTTAAAAAGTAAAACTGAAAAGATCACTGTACAAGAAAAATTAAAAAAAGAAAGATAATTCTGATATAGACAAATACCAGAAACTACAACAAGAGAGCCAAAAGCCAAAAAAAAAAAAAGCATCGGAAACATCAGAATAGAGACCAAAATAAAAATGGCTAGAGGTTCAAAACGAACAGCAGGCATTTTTTCAGCACTACTCCGGTAAAAAGATGATAAAAGAGAATTTAAGAAACCTAAGGAAAATGAATGGAGAAATGATTAAAAATGAGAAGTAGAAAGCAAATTAACTGAACAAATATTTCACCCAAGTGTTTATAAAGGAAGAAACAAGTGAAATGCCTTAGGCAGAAGTAAAAACAAACTCTTGAGTTCAAAGATTTTAAAGTAGAAGTCAGATATGCTACTAGCCCTCAATATGTTGAAGACTAATTAAACCCCTGGACCTGATGGAGTCTTACGAATTGTTTTGAAAGAAATGAAAGATGTCATCTATAGACCCTTATTAGGCATATTTCAGCAGTTACGCTAGGAAGAAGTACCTGAGGACTGAAAAGTTTTAAATTGACTCCAATCTTCAAAGATTGAGTCAAAATGGATCCTAGTAGTTATAGACCAATCTTACTTATGTGCCATGCAAAATTAAGAAAACTATAAGAAATATGTTTAAAAAAATTACCTAAATGAAAATATTATTCTAAATAAGAGTCAGCATGGATTTGTGAGAGGAAGGCTTTGCCAAACCAGTCTTTTAGATATTTTGAAGAAGCAACCAAAATAGTTGACCAAAAACAAAACAAAGCATACAACACAATTTACATAGACTTTCAAGAAGCAGTTGATACAGTTCTACACCAAAGATAAATTCTGAAACTAGAAGCTGTGGGCTTTAAAGGTAACTTATAAACTGGATCTCTTGTTGGTTAACTGGCAGGAGATAAAGAGGATAAGAGGAGAATGTTCCACATGGGACAAGGTCATCAGCAGACCTTGTTGTTGTTGACGTGTTATGATTATGCCTTTGCTTTCTCTTACATTACAGTTCTTCAAACTCAGACCACTCCAGTACAGCCTTTATCAGACACTTTTAAACTCTCAGTTAATTTTTTTATGGAGAGCTCACCTCTAGCCACTGCAGTGTTTTAATTTCATGTGGTCAGTGATATGCATACTTCTACATCAGTCCTGTGACGGTTTAGGTCAGCTCCATGCTCCTGTATTGCCGCCTGGAGCATTTCCTACCTTAAATCATGTATAGTCTTAGACTGAGATGAGCTGGGCCAATGAGGACACATACAGCAAGGAGCAGGTGTAAAAGTGTCAGTGCTTTTATTAACAGTAAAGTTTCTCAAAACAAACATAGTACTGTGCAATCTTCTTTTCATAAATATATAACCCAATAAAGATATCCATAAAAAATCCATGTGACAGTGGAGGTTAACACAATTCATACATAAATAAATATCGGTTAAAATCCCAAGGCAGGAAACGATTCTAAAAATTCAAGTCTCCGGTGCATCCTTTCTAAGACAGACATCTCCTCTGCTTACCCTGAATGGGATCCTGCAGCCAGAGGAGACATCCTTCTGATTTGAATTTTGGTATTTTAACATACATTCTCTTTAGTAAAATAAATGTACTTTGTCATGGAACTATGCTAACAAGTGACTGTTTGCTGTAGGTGGTTCACTGTATCTTAAGCAAATTGATTCTTAATGTAAAGCACATTTAAGTACCACTTAAAGAAAGAGGAATGGAAATTAAATCTGTAGACTGGCTAATTAGTAATTTTACTTATATTTTGACTTTTTTGTAATTCTATTCGAATAGGGGCATTTTGCAAAATACACTGCTCAAAAAAATTAAAGGAACACTTTGTAAACACATCAAATCTCAAGGGGGAAAAAATCATGCTGGATATCTATACTGATATGGACTGGGTAGTGTGCTAGGAATGAAAGGATGCCACATCATTTGATAGAAATGAAATATATCAACCTACAGAGGGATGAATTTAAAGACACCACGAAAATCAAAGTGAAAAAATGATGCAGCAGGCTAGTCATGTTGCCGAAATTTCACTGCAGCAACTCAAAATCATACTCAGTAGTTTGTATGGCCCTCACATGATTGTATGCATGCATGACAATGTCGGGACACACTCCTAGTGATGCGACGGATGGTGTCCTGGGGGATCTCCTCCCAGATCTGGACCAGGGCATCACTCGGCTCCTGGACAGTCTGAGGTGCAACCTGGTTGCGTCAGATGGACCGAAACATAATGTCCCAGAGGTGTTCTTTTGGTCAGGTGAGTGTAGGGGCCAGTCAATGGTATGTTTTTCTTCATCCTCCAGGAACTACCTGTATACTCTCGCCACATGAGGCCGGGCATTGTCGTGCACCAGTAGGAACCCAGGATTCACTGCACCAGCGTAGGGTCTGACAATAGGTCCAAGCATTTCACCCTGATACCTAATGGCATTCAAGGTGCCGTTGTCTAGCCTGTAGGGGTCTGTGTGTCCTTCCATGGATATGCCTCCCCAGACCATCACTGACCCACCACCAAACCGGTCATGCTGAACAATGTTACCAGGTAGCATAACGTTCTCCATGGCTTTTCCAGACCCTTTCATGTCTGTCACGTGCTCAGGGTGAACCTGCTTTCATTTGTGAAAAGCACAGGGCACCAGCAGTGGACCTGCTAATTCTGTTATTCTATGGCAAATGCCAATCGAGCTCCATGGTGCCGGGCAGTGAGCACAGGGCCCACTAGAGGACGTCAGGCCCTCAGGTCACCCGAATGAAATTTGTAGGGCTCTGGCAGTGCTCATTCTGTTCCTCCTTGCCCAGCGGAGCAGATACTGGTCCTGCTGATGGGTTAAGGACCTTCTACGGCCCTATCCAGCTCTCCTAGAGTAACAGCATGTCTCCTGGAATCTCCTCCATGCCCTTGTGACTGTGCTGGGAGACACAGCAAGCCTTCTGGCAATGGCATGTATTGGTGTGCCATCCTGGAGAAGTTGGACTACCTGTGCAACCTCTGTAGGGTCCAGGTATCGCCTCATGCTACCAGTAGTGACACTGACCATAGCCAAGTGCAATACTAGTGAATAAACAGTCATAAAAGATGAGGAGGGAAAATGTCAGTGACCAACACATGTTAAACCATTCCTGTTCTGGGGGGCTATCTCATTGTTTCCCCTCTAGTGCACCTGTTGTTAATTTCATTAACACCAAGGCATGCTTAACTGACCAGATCAATATCCCTGAAGTTTCATTGACTTGATGCTATACTCTGACTCTAAAGTGTTCCTTTAATTTTATTAAGCAGTATGTGTTCTCTGTTGTCCCATAAAGTTTTTTTTTTTTTTCCCCCCTAACGTGATACAGTATTAACCAGACAGGCAGAAATATATTGGCAAAAATCTTTTAAAACGGTGAACTGGAGCTTAAGAACATTGACTTGGATTTGTATTGGAACTGGGGGAAAAAGCAGAAATATTTCTAAAGACTTGAATTACTGCAATCCTGTGTGTCATTTTGCCCTCATTAGTTTCTGCCAACAGCACTAAACCTTTATCTCTTGTTTAAAAAATTAACGGTATCGTAGGAATGCAGGTGTCATGCTCATACAGTTGGATAAAGCTGACAAGATGTCTCATAATTCCATTAGGGTATAAACCTTCACACAGTACATTCATAGTCAAGCCAAAGAAGGACTAATAAACCATACACAGACTTGTCTTTCTTTGAAATCACTTAAAAAGTTTTAGTATTTTGCACAGTGTCTTCTTAAAGCATCCATCCATCCATTTTCCAGCTCGTTGAATCCGAACACAGGGTCACGGGGGTCTGCCGGAGCCAATCCCAGCGAACACAGGGTGCAAGGCAGGAACCAATCCCAGACAGGGCGCCAACCCACCGCAGGACACACACATCCACACCCACACACCAAGCACAGTTTAGAACCGCCAATCCACCTAACCTGTATGTCTTTGACCTGTGGGAGAAAACCGGAGTACCCGGAGGAAACCCATGCAGACACGGGGCGAACATGCAAACTCCATGCAGGGAGGACCCGGGAAGTGAACCCGGATCTCCTAACTGCGAGGCAGCGCTACCACTGCTCCACCGTACCACCCTTTCTTAAAGCATGGTTTTGTTATTTCTAAAAAAGTAATCATCTAATTATATATTTGTAGTGATGCTACTGTTGGCCAGTTTAAATAAAGACATTTTCAGTTTACTCTTAGGAAATGCTTTGTATAGCCTTTCATGTTTATTTTCCTTCTAAATACTTTCTAATATTGTAATGTTGATGGTCACCAGCATTTACGAGAGACATTTTCACAAAGCACTGACTATCAGTTGTATTAGTTTGTGGTGGCCTAAATGATGAATATAACGAAGCAGAAAAAGAAAAATCTGTCCTGTTGCCTTGTTTTTCACTATTCAACTGCCAGGAAAATAACAAAAGTGGGGGGTGTGCGCTGAGTTGAGCCATCATGCTTCCCTTGGGCTGGAGTTGTAACTGAGTGGTCATTACGTGGGCTCTGAAAAACAGGAAGTGCAAAAGCAGGAAGTGGGGAGTGAGAGCTGCCTGCAGCCGGGGTAGGATGCACTGCCCTGAGCTGCCGCTGACAGGAAGCAATGCTGTCATGGATAAACACAGGATCCTGTGAGTTATCCTGTGGCTTTAGTGGCACAAGGCTGAGCTCAGACATACATTTTGCTTCTTTGCTCTATACTTTTGCCCTTAACTTATTCTCTTCTCTGTCTGTGAGATGCTGCTGAGAATGGGACTATTTTAATTTTGAAGCTTTTCCTATGTTATGGACTGGACTGAAATATCATTTACAAAATTGTGCTAACTTGGCCTTTGCAAGTGGAAGACTTTCTAAGAAACATCAGGCAGTAAGTAAACTTCTGACTACAGCTGCCAAGCCTTAGTTAATTGGTAGCCTCTAAAGTCTGACAGTAAGAGCGTGTAGAGTTTAGCATAGTATTGTAAGTTTTAAAAGCAAACTGCTTAACACTGGCTATGACTTTTAGCTTTGAATAATAGATTTTGTATTTCTGTTGGGTAGCAACACTCATTTATGTAGTTAAAATTCTTCAGTTAATGTAACCTTAAAGAATAAATTTTAGATATCTGAAAGAAAGTTTTAGATAGTTTTGTACATACATAGCTAATATATAGGAATACACACACCCTACATTTTTTCCTATCTGTGTTTATATATAAAAAAAAAAAAAAAAAAAACAAAAAAGGGTGACTGTGAGTGAGGCAGAACACCGCGGTGGTTTAGAGGCTTTGTATTCCTGCTTTTACTCTTGCTGATGTTTTACGTACCATCTAGAAGTTTAGTTTAAACTGTATAGTGTGTTGCAATATAAACTGACCATGGCACATGTGTTCAGGGGAAATTTATTTCTGGTGCATGAGGCATTGCTGCATTACTTTGGCTCTTAATGTGTCCCAGGCCTCCCTATATGCATTATTAGAGTACCCAAACTGCTTGAATGAGCGAATGGTTGTCTTGCGCAGTTATATTCCTACTCCTCTTGAATGCAAGCCATGTATTTGTGTTTTTGATTTCAGTAATGTGTTTTAATATATATATATATATATATATAGAGAGAGCAAGAGAGATAGAGATATATATAGAGAGAGAGAGAGAGAGATAGAGATATATCTATATATCTATATCTATATCTATCTATATCTCTATATATATCTCTCTATATATCTATATATATATATATATATATATATATCTGTATATCTACCAATTAAAGGCAAAGCCCTCACTGACTGACTGACTCACTCACTCACTCACTAATTCTCCAACTTCCCGTGTAGGTAGAAGGCAGAAATTTGGCAGGCTCATTCCTTACAGCTTACTTGCAAAAGTTGGGCATGTTTCATTTCGAAATTCTACGCGTAATGGTCATAACTGGAACCTATCTTTCTCCATATACTGTAATGGACTTTAGCTCGATGACCGTGTGGGGCGGAGTTGCGTGTCAAATCATCACGCCTCTCATGTAATCACGTGAACGCAGTACGTAGAAAACAAGGAAGAGCTCCAAAGAGCGTTGAAGAAAAAACACATTACACAATTGAGAAGGCAGCAAAAGAATATGAAGTGAGTGACGCATACAAGCATATTCATGAGTGCAGCTACTGCGGAAACAAAGCACGGTGTAAACCGTAAGTTTAAATTAAGTTTATGGACATGCTCCCGCTGCCGTTTGTCTTGCCTTTGTCGAATACTTTATTCGCAAGATACAAGTTTAATGATAAGACACGAGGTATAAACGAGACTTTGGATCACTTTGTTATGGAGTTAAAATTGCTGTAGCGAGAAACTTTTAAGTGCCGGGTCTTAGTTAACATTAAATAAAGCCTTGGACATCGCAACATCACACAAGAGAGCAGCTCACGTGAACTGACTGAACGCAGTATGAGTGATCACTTCCTTGTATCAAACCTGTTCAAAAAACGCATTACACAATTGACAAGGTAGGAAAAGAATATGCTCGAGATCGCCCACAGCGACGCGGTCTTGCGGAAGCAACTTCGTCACGCTGCCACCAAATACTCACAGAAAAATCCAGAAGTTAATACACACACTGTCTCTAGAGTTTCTTCACACTCAATGTATTCCTCGCATCCCCGTTATACCCTCTGATCTCCCATTTCAATTCAAATGTCTCCAATTTCCTGTAAGGCTCTGCTTCGCAATGACAATTAATAAGTCTCAGGGACAGACCCTACAAAACGATGCCATTGATTTGAGGCAACATTGCTTTTCTCCTGGACAGCTATACACTGTGTGCACAATTATTAGGCAAGTGAGTATTTTGACCATATCATCATTTTTATGCGTATATTCCAACTCCAAGCTGTATTAACTTGAATGCTTATTGGATTTAAGCACGTCAGGTGATGTGTATTTGTGTAATGAGGGAGGGTGTGGCCTAAGGAGATCAACACCCTATATCAAGGTGTGCAGAATTATTAGGCAGCTAGTTTTCCTCAGGCAAAATGGGCCAAAAAAGAGATTTAACTGACTCTGAAAAGTCAAAAATTGTAAAAAGTCTTTCAGAGGGATGCAGCACTTTTGGAATTGCTAAGATATTGGTGTGTGATCACAGAACCATCAAACATTTTGTTGCAAATAGTCAACAGGGTCGCAAGAAACGTGTTGAGAACAAAAGACGCAAATTAGCTGCCAAAGATTTGAGAAGAATCAAACGTGAAGCTACCAGGAACCCATTATCCTCCAGTACTTTCATATTCCAGAGCTGCAACCTACCTGGAGTGCCCAGAAGTACAAGGTGTTCAGTGCTCAAAGACATGGCCAAGGTAAGGAGGGCAAAAACCCAACCACCACTGAACAAGAAACATAAGTTGAAACGTCAAAACTGGGCCAAGAAATATTTGAAGACAGATTTTTTTCAAAGGTTTTATGGACCGATGAGATGAGAGTGACTCTTGATGGACCAGATGGATGGACCTGTGGATCAGTAATGGGCACAGAGCTCCACTCCAACGTGGAGGTGGGGTACTGGTATGAGCTGGTATTTTTAAAGATGAGCTAGTTGGACCTTTTGCATTGAAGATGAACTCAAAATCAACTCCCAAACCTACTGCCAGTTTTTCGAAGACACTTTCTTCAAACAGTGATACAGGAAAAGACCATGATTTTTATGCAGGCCAATGCTCCATCACTTGCATCGAAGTTCTCCACTGCGTGGCCAGCCAGTAAAGGCCTTAAAGATGAAGGAATAATGACATGGCCCCCCTTCCTCATCTGACCTAAACCCTATCGAGAACTTGTGGGCACTTCTTAAATGCTAGATTTACGGGGGAGAAAAACAATACACCTCTCTGAAGAGTGTCTGGGAGGCTGTAGTCACTGCTCCACAAAAAGCTGATCGTCAACAGATCAAGAAACTGACAGACTCCATGAATGGAAAGGCTTATGACTGTTATTGGAAAGAAGGGTGGCTATATTGGTCATTGATTGATTGATTTATTTTTTTTTAAATGTCAGAGATGTGTATTTGTAAATTTTGAGGTTTGTTTATTATTCTCACTATAACAGATGAAAATAAACAAGTGAGATGGGAAAATTTTCATTTTTCCTTTAGTTGCATAATAAATCTGCACACTAATAGTTGCCTAATAATTGTGCACATATGTATTCCCCTGATGATGTTCACACTCACATTTCCGTTGTGAAACATTCAGGTTTCAGGTTTATTAACATTTTGGATTGACTGATAGCACTGTGTTTGTTCCATATTAAAATTAATCCTCAAAAATACAACTTGCCTAATAATTCTGCACTCCCTGTATGTTGCATTCTCAAGAGTAAGCTCAGTGCATAACTTGGTCATATTACAACCGGAGTGCTGAACTGACAACGTGGTATACAAATAGATCCTTAACAAATAGTTATTGGTATATTTTCCCTCAGTTTCAAAAGGTTTACGTGTCTTCTTAATAAAAATTTAAAAGCAGTACTTTGTCGCTACGAAGCACGGGGATTTTGCTATATACAGTGTATATATATATATATATATATATATATATATATATAAACTGCTCAAAAAAATTAAAGGAACACTTTGAAAACACATCAGATCTCAATGGGAAAAAGAAATCCTCCTGGATATCTATACTGATATAGACTGGGTAATGTGTTAGGAACGAAAGGATGCCACATCGTTTGATGGAAATGAAAATGATCAACCTACAGAGCCCTGAATTCAAAGACGCCCCAAAAATCAGAGTGAAAAAATTATGTAGCAGGCTAGTCCATTTTGGCAAAATTTAATTGCAGCAACTCAAAATTGTACGCAGCACTTTGTATGGCCCCTGTGTTCTTGTATACATGCCTGACAACATCGGTGCATGCTTCTAATGAGATGACAGATGGTGTTGTGGGGGATCTCCTCCCAGATCTGGACCAGGGCATCACTGAGCTCCTGGACATTCTGAGGTGCAACCTGGTGGCATTGGATGGACCAAAACAATGTCCCAGAGGTGTTCTATTGGATTTAGGTCAGGAAAGTGTGGTGGCCAGTCAATAGTATCAATTCCTTCATCCTCCAGGAACTGCCTGCATACTCTCACCACATGAGGCCAGGAATTGTTGTGCACCAGGAGCCACTGTACCAGCATAGGGTCTGACAATGGGTCCAAGGATTTCATCCTGATACCTAATGGCAGCCAAGGTGCCTTTGTCAAGCCTGTAGCGGTCTGTGTGACCCTCCATGGATATGCCTCCACAGACAATCATTAACCCACCACCAAACTGCTCATGCTGAATGATGTTACAGGCAGCATAATGTTCTCCATGGCTTCTCCAGACCCTTTCACTTCTGTCACGTGCTCAGGGTGAACCTGCTCTCACCTGTAAAAAGCACAGGGCACCAGTGGTGCATCTGCCAATTCTGGTATTCTATGGCGAATGCCAATCGAGCTGCATGCTGCCGGGCAGTGAGCTCAGGGCCCATTAGAGGACATGGGGCCCTTGGGTCACCCTCATGAAGTCTTTCTGGTTGTTTGGTCAGAGACATTCACACCAGTGTCCTGCTGGAGGTCATTTTGTAGAGCTCTGGCAGTGCTCATCCTGTTCCTCCTTGCCCAAAGGAGCAGATACTGGTCCTGCTGATGGGTTATGGACCTTCTATGGCCCTCTCCAGCTCTCCTAGAGTAACTGCTTGTCTCCTAGAATCTCCTCCATGCCCTTGAGACTGTGCAGGGAGACACAGCAAACCTTCTGGCAATGACACGTATTGATGTGCCATCCTGGAGAAGTTGGACTACCTGTGCAACCTCTGTAGGGTCCAGGTATCGCCTCATGCTACCAGTAGTGACACTGACTGAAGCCAAATGCAAAACTAGTGAAGAAACAGTCAGAAAAGATGAGGAGGGAAAAATGTCCGCGGCCTCCACCTGTTAAACCATTCCTGTTTTGGGGGTCATCTCATTGTTGCCCCTCTAGTGCATCTGTTGTTAATTTCATTAACACCACAGCAGCTGAAACTGATTAACAACCCCCTCTGCTACTTAACTGACCAGATTAAAAAGTGTTCCTTTAATTCTTTTGAGCAGTATATATATATACAGTGGTGTGAAAAACTATTTGCCCCCTTCCTGATTTCTTATTCTTTTGCATGTTTGTCACACAAAATGTTTCTGATCATCAAACACATTTAACCATTAGTCAAATATAACACAAGTAAACACAAAATGCAGTTTTTAAATGATGGTTTTTATTATTTAGGAAGAAAAAAAAAACAAGATTGAGATTCTTACATTTGAGTAAGATATGTCAATACAAAAGACTTCTTGTTGCATAATCTTATCCTATCTGATGTTACTCCAAATAACACTTAAAATATTGTGAGTAATTGTAAATCCAATGCCATCTGGGAGATTAGCAAATGTTTTTCTTCAAAATGATCTGATTTGTGGGTATTACTAAATCCTATGACCAAGTGAGACCAGTGCTTAATGGCATCCTGTTAGAATTCTCAGTTAGTCAGTCAGTCATTGTCCAACCCGCTATATCCTAACACAGGGTAACCTGTATGTCTTTGGACTGTGGGAGGAAACCCACGCAGACACGGGGAGAATATGTAAACTCCACGCAGGGAAGACAACTGGGAAGCGAACCCAGGTCACATAACTGCGAGGCAGCAGCGCTACCATTGGGCCACCATGCATGTGGTATGGCTGGCATATAATTATTCTCTGGGAGACTGTCTTTCTTCTTATCTGCTGAATTAAAAATCACACGTGTACATGACAGGAAATTTATTGAAAATGCAGTGCTACTGGCTGATTGTCCTATAGTTGCTATTTAGGTGGTTGACACTACAAGCTCCTATATTGATTTTCTCTGATGATATGCCTCTCTCTATTCTTGCTAAGTGGGCCTACATTTATTCGTTTTGCTTTCTTGGTTACTGTTAAGGGAGACATAATGTAGTAACATGAGGTACAATGTGCACATTAGGCAGGATAATAGGAATTAATATTATATAAGGAATTAATATAATATATAGGATTAATTTTTTCACAGAGAGATGTGGATGAATTTGAAAGTAAGATGAATCAATATATTGTCTTTTTGAGAAAATAGTGAAGAAATATGGAATAGCAATCTAAGGAACATTAATAAAAAAGAAAAAGAATTGTGACTGTTTATGGAATATAAGTGATATTATTTAATAAGAGGTTACCGTATATGCACTGTTTTATTATTAGTGGTCATAGTAATGAGTTTGTGCATACATATTGCAGCCATATTTTACAATATAATTTTTAGTGAATAAATCTTTTATTAGCACATTTTGTATAGTGAGTTATTTCAGATGCAGTCAATAAGTACCATATACATGAAAGGGCCTTTCTTTAAGTCATTAGAAAATTCGATATTAGGACCAAAAAATGCAGCAGAAGCAGCAATTTTATAGTGCTGTCCTAGTGCCATTGAGTAAAATGAGTGATTTGCTGTAAATGCAGGTATATATATATCTGCCTCTCATTTCTCCTGTTATAAAAAATAACTTATAAATGTAACAGAAATAGAAACAAAAGAAAAAAGCACAGGACTGTTTAATGTATAAGAGAAGCTTAATAGCATTCATAGATGTCTCATAATTGTAGGCTACTTAGTGGGTAGTGATAAACCCACCACTTTCTCCGATAATAAAGTTGGACCTACTTTATTTCTGTTATTACATGTTTTGTGAAGTCAGTATAAGAAAGCTAGAAATACACTTTGTTGCAAGAAAAAAAAAAGCCTAAGAAATTCTTTGGACATAGCTTGATAACACAGTTTCATTTGCACGTGCTGCTGTAATCCAAATAGTATTAGAGTGTGCTCAAGATGAGTATTTGTCTGCACCCTAGTGACCTGTGCGGATTAAGAGTAAGCTTACTGCCTGTATTTGAGGTCAAAGCTGTATTCCTCTTTGTGTAATTCCATGGTTGATCACATTGGCGCTGAGCCATTTCAGTAGCAGTGAATATTAGAGGGTATTTTAGAAGAACATTAACTATTGGCAGCTCTTGACAGTACAATTTAGATGCTCAGCTAGAGAATTTTTGTTATCAGTGACAGACATTTTTTCCTTGTTGGAAACACAAGTGGCCTTTGCAAAAACATGAGTACTGGCTTGTGGGTGCTTTGTTTTATTTTTTCTAACCTAAAATGTATGAATTGCCGAGTTATACAGCCTGCTGTCAGTTTCTGAATGATTTAGAGTTATTTGAATTTCTTATCTGACCAACAGCATGCTGCAAGTACCTGTGACCTATTTTAAAGTGTCAGGTTTTGCTGTGCTGTTACAGTTGTTTTGTCTGGTGCATGCCTTGTTGCATTCTTGGCTTAATGAAATCTGAAAACCTTGTTTTATTAACTAACTTTCAATGTGGGGTTTACAGAAGGATCATCATCTCAGCTCTTTGGCAGTTTGCAAAGGATATGAATTGACTTTATATGCCACTGAGCTAAGTAGTACTGCCCAGGTGAGAAGGTGGAAATGTAAAACGTAATTGCAAATTTTATTATCTTCAAACTTAATGTATTTAGTACATAACTATTATATATAATAGATGGATTCTTTGTGTACATTTTTTGTTTTTTCTTGTGGTGCAAAGAATCCCAAACTGCAACAAGTAGCCCCTGATAAAAATGCCACCACCTGGAGCAGTGCAGTAGCAAAATAAACATAGTGAGGGAAATGTGTGAATAAGAAAAATGTTACATTTAATAGACAGGAGTTGAACCAGGATTTCCTGTTTGAAACCAACCATACTAACACTCATGACCATTGCTATCTGTATTGTGCTGTTTCTTAGTCGATAGATCACATTGTAGTATCTCAGACCACTTGCTATTGTGAAAGTAGCAGTCTATAGCAGTCTGCCCTGGGTTTGCCCAAAAATTTTGTCCAAACTTTTTTTGTAAATTTGAAGAGAAAATATTATTGTGTTTGCATTACAAATGGGGATTATATTTCATTGGGAGAATTGAGTAAGAGGTTACAACCATTCTTGACAATACTGTACTCCCCTCACTGAAAAGCAAGATTTAGAGTTTTATGTCAAAAAGCAACTTGAGAAGATTCAAATATGATGAAGAAAAAGTCCTGAGCAAATTGAATGTTGGTGGGAAATCATATTTGTACCCCAAATTATAACAAATATCACTGGAGACAATAATATTTCCACCTGGGGAGACTTGGGACCATAATAAAAGTAGAGAGGGAAAATGGTAGATTAACTAAAAAGTTAAATGTATTGAGTGGTGATTAAACTCTTTCCTGGTAGAAATTCAAGCAATCTGGGTGTAGCTGTGTTTATCCAAAATTATTAAAAGTGCTACAGCCTTTAGTTCACTTCATAGGATGATTCTAGCTATACTGTGACATGTGTTCCAAATAATTCCACAGACAAAATATCTTTGTTTTAAAAGTTTTAGTAAAATTTCAAGGCAAAACAGTTCACTCAAAAACGCAGAAACAAAAATGGTATTAAAGAAAAGAAAAGTTTTGGTTAAGGCTGATTTCTTGTTTAATTCTGAGTTTGGTTATACAGTCGTACTTGAGGCACGTTATGCAAGTTAAACACGGTCAGAAAACTGTATGCCATCTTCCATTTGAAAACATATCTAATAGTTCATGCAAGGAGCAACACTATTTTCTCACTGACTTCATTAACACTCTTTTTTGTGGATATAGCAAAGAAATTTCTCTCATGTTAACTTATAAGGGGTAAAAGACTGTACCATATTTTAGGTGGCAATATGAAACTAATATTCTGTAGAAATTAAGCAAACATTATTTGAATTTAATATCAAACATTACTTTTCTAAGACTGGCCCTTATACTGGCCATTACCCCATAGGTGAGGTATCAAAAGAATTAGGACAGGTTTAAGACATATGTAAAAATTAATATATATGTATTTTTTAATATTGACTTGCAATATCATATTACACTTTAAACATTAAATATCAATATTTATTTCATTATAGAATAATTGATTATCCAGTTCGAGACTCTGACACCTTTCAAACTGTCATTAGTGGATAGTTGCAGGGTATGGCTGGACAAAACAGTGATTTTACACAAAATACTGCATCATGGCTTTGTAACTGTCAGAAGAAAAAATTAACTTTATATTTACAGCAACTTACACAGTGAGTAGAATTCAAAATATATTTATTCACAGAGTACACTTGTTTAATATTTCTACAGCTGTTCTCCCACAGATTAATTAGCTTGTTCATTGCCACGCATTCAAACAACAGATTGCACCCATGACCTTGTGGTTTTAAGTCCAGCTTTATAATCACTAGTCCGTCAGCAGAGCCTCTTCAAGACTGAAAAATCTATTATTGTTATTTATTTCAATGGTGAGTATATTCAGTATCCAACAGTGTAAAATATTTAAAGATGTGTCTACTTTTACATCCTTTGTGATAATGGAAAGTGGAGCTTGAATTCCAATACCTAACCAGTATAGCTCTTGGATGTTAGACATTTACTTAAAGGAAACCCGTTAATCACTGTTTATCATTCATACCAATTTATTGTTTTTGCATGACAACTCAGTCATCATTTGGGTATTTCCTTGGATATTGCTCGATTATTAAATTTGCTTATTTAATTGCTATATTCCAATTTTATTCCAGTATGTAATGTTTTTGTAGTTTATTCCTTTTGTGTGATGTCAGAGAGTTTATAATGCTTTTGCTTTGTGGAAGATTAATTAAAGAGCTTAGAAAAGTCTTTTTAATTATATTTCATGAATTTTCCTTTGGAAGAAAATTAGTGGGGTTGCTGGCATCCAGAATTGTACTTTATGCAGTACAGGATGCATTTTTCTTGCATTAAATGACTTTGGATCATGGTGTATGTCTTACAGTTTTTGCTTTGTTTTATTCCCTGATGATCAATTTAACCCTTTTTTGCAACTGTTGCAAAGATGGTCCGTACACCATGATATTTTTTAAAGTGTTTCTCATCACATACTGTACAGTGGAAGCCACATAAAAAGATGATGATGATATATGTGTTGGAGCTGTCTTTATGTATCATAGCTTCCAATGCTGAACATATACAGTACAAGTATGTCTATTGTCTGGCTGGTGATTAACCTGCACGATAAACTTCACACTTCCTTCTTTAATGCCACCAAATTTCTACTTTTATTACTTTTTATAGAAGCTGTTAACTTTATACATTTAAAGATAATATAAGCTTAGCTTCTTAAATTTTTATTCACCATAATGACGAGGAAGAAACTATGAGTTGTGCTTCTAACACAGAGCTATGCTGGGCAAGAACAACATGTTTTGTCCTAATATGATACAAATCCATTGTACAGCACAATCGCCAACTTTTTGTATTAGGATGTACCAATCAAGTTAACAGCATATCTTTAAACTGTGAGAATAAGCCTAGCATCCTAGAACATTCTACAAGAACACACAGAATCTTTTCCGTCAGACTCAACCATAAGTGCTACTGTATAACTTTCATTACACTATAGCACTTATAAATGCTCTTAAAGGGCATTGGTTGTTATACTGTATATACTGAAAGACTTTCAGAATGCCCAGTGATTACATACTGAAAGTTGCAAGTATTCTGAACTGTAGTTCTCAAAGGTGTCAATAATTGTAAAATGTAGAATGTGAAAAGCTCACATCATTCCTTACTATTTCTATCTAAAAATCTTTAGGCCAGGAGTAGTTTTGACATCCTTAAATGATTAGCCCTAAATACTTTTGATTTATTCTCCAGAACTTAGATTTTTAGGAGTCTCAAATCAGCTGTTACTGGACAATGGAGAAATTGAAATAATTGATTCTTTTTTCAGGTTTTCAGGATTCTGAAGTGGGGGAACAGCGAAAGATTAATACAATGTGCTAGGGGAGCCAAGGAAGAGAAGTTTGGGACTTTTTCCTACTATACTGGAGTGTGAGAGATACAAGGAACGTCAAAATGGGGAGGAAAAAGATTCAGATCACAAGGATTATGGATGAACGGAACAGACAGGTAGGAATTTTTCTCTGTAGCCTATAAAAGCCAAATGGGCAAAGAAATCTTTTAAAACACAGTTATGGTTATCCTAGTGCCTCTTGAGTGTGTAGTCATCCATGAATCCAATAATTTTTTCCATTATTTACATCTTGGATATTTATCTGCACCTCTATTATAGATTTCTTAAATCAGGCTTGCATTTTAAATCAAATTAGACCTGACAGAATGTAACAAAAATGAAAATAGTCTAGAAGTGCATTTATTATGTATTTTGTTTTCTTTGTGAAAACTAACATAATTTCTATCAAGGTGCCATTTTAGCCTAATTCACCATCTATTCTTAAAAGCTATACTTTTATCTTCTTTTTAGCCCATGCTTCCCATATCTTATGCCACCGTGGAAATGTGTCTCTTCTTTCCATTGCATTTATGTTTTCTGCTATAGGAATGAGTGTGATTTATTATGCCCACCCAGAGCGATACCAAAAATGCAGGAATGAAAGATGAACTTCAGTTTGGTTAATTAAGTATCAGTTTTGCCTTTGGTAATACTGGTATTTAATCAAATAATTGAGAAAAGCTCCTACTTTATTTACCTTATCTTTCTCTGTTGTAAGAGGTAGTCTCCAACCTTTAGACTTGTATCAAGGTAACTGAAGCACACTAATTTTAAGAAACAGAATAATACAATTTATTGTTAAACACAAGGATTATAAACCTATGATAAGTGCACACACACACTATATATATATATATATGTATATGTATGTATATATATGTGTATGTATAGACATATATATACACATATATAGATATAGATATACAGTGTGTGTATGTGTATATAGATATATAGATAGATATATAGAAATATATATATATATACTGTATATATATATAAGAAAGGACAGGACACAGTAGTCAGATGAACATAACAGTGGCAGGTTGTTTACTTGCTAAAGTTCTAATTTATCTTGTCACAAATAAATAGTTTTATGATACAAAGTCTTTATTTTTTTTTTTTTTATTTTTATTTATTTATTAATTTTATTACAATCAATACATAGCAATCAAGTTTTTACAAAAAAAAAGAATTATGCTAAGAACAGATCGATCCCCACCCTTGAGAGAGAGAGCAAGCCAAACGGTGTAAAATTTAAGGCTTTTAAAAATACCTAAATCAACAAATATTACTGATTAGATCCTGCCATGTTTTGAAAAAAGTCTGCACAGATCCTCTAACTGAGTATTTGATTTTTTCCAATTTTAAATAATATAACACATCAGTTTCCCACTGACTTAAAAGAGGAGAGTTTGGGTTCTTCCAGTTTATCAGAATAAGTCTGCGTGCCAACAGTGTAGTAAATGCAATCACAATTTGTTTGTCTTTCTCCACTTTAAGCCCCTCTGGAAGAACCCCAAACACAGCTGTTAATGGGTTAGGAGGGATTGTGAGTCCAAGACTGTCTGAGAGGTAATTAAAAACTTTGTCCAGAATAATGTTAATTTGGAGCAGGCCCAGAACATGTGACCTAGTAAGGCTGGGGCTTGGTTGCAACATTCGCAGGTTGGATCATGCCCTGGAAACATTTTGGAGAGTTTTAGTCGAGACAGATGTGCTCGATACAAAGTCTTTAAAGATGATGTCCAGTTTGCTTCGGGTTCAAGTGGAGGATTCCTCTTGTGTTACAATGCACTCTTTCTCATTGTTGCACAATCCTTTATCATGTGCAGTGCTTCTTTCACTTAAGCCTTTTGATCTGCAACTTCATAGGAAAAAAAATTACTCTTTTTGGCACAAGAGTTTAGATGCTGGAATTCTGTTCTTGAAGCATTGACTACTTCTCAGCAGACTTTGACTACTGGCACATAACCTTAGCTTGGCAAACTTGATCTCAGCTTTCAGGTCCATTAAGAGAAGAGAATTGTCAAGTTCAGCTCTTACCCCTGAGAGGGAACGGCTCATCTGCTTTTCCTTTTTTTTTTTTTAGTTTCAGAGAGCAGGTTTCAGAAGGTCATTTTGCAGATTTCCCCCTCCCTGAGAGAATCCTAGAAAGGGAGTCGTGAGAAAATTCCCCAAAGAGTTCAGTAAGTGTCCAGAGAAATATCTAGGATGGTGCAGAGAGTTTTAGGAGAATGTGTAACTTTTCCTCAAGCTGTCTGCAGAGGGGGCTCTTGAAAGATGTTAGTTCAACTCACCTTTGTTCACCTTTGTTATTGGATAAAGTACAAGCCAATACTGGTAAAAGCTGGAGTTCAGTCACATAGTTTGGAATGCAAGTGGGGGAAGGTGCAGCGGGATGTCTGCTGAATCTGCTGCCTTAACAGGGCTGGTACACCACTATGGATACAGGTGGGCAGCCTGTTCCACCAGCTAGCAAATACATTGGAAGAGAGTCTGGATTGAGAGTTGACACTATTGTTCCCTGATAGACCTGAGTGAGTGAGGAGGAGTATAGCACTTCACCAGTGTCTCCATATACTCAGTTGCTAACTCATTGACTACTCTTTAGGCAAGCATCAGGGCTTTGTTCTTTATGCATGCTGCTACAGGAAGCCAATGTGGCAATCTGAAGAGAGGAGTGACGTGCCCGTATTGGCCGGTTAAATACAAGAGGCTGCTGCATTCTGGATTATTTGCAGTGATTTGAAAGTACATGTAGGTACTCCTGCTAGAAGCATGTTGCAGTGGTCCAAACACGACAAGACCAAAACATGGACCAGAAGTTGTGCAGCATACCCTGTCAGATAATGTCTGATGTAGATGTTGTATGGTGTGAACTTGCTTGAATCAGAAACAGTAAAAATGTGGTCAGAAAAAGATAGCTGTTCATCAGTTACCATTCCAAGGTTGCGTACCTACTTGGCAGGTGTTAGCGACATTGAGCCAAGCTGAACAGAGATGGGAAGGTGAGCAGACTGGCTGGCTGGGATCACAAGAAGCTTGGTTATTGTAAGGTTGAACTGCATTTGGCTTTCCTTCATCCAGGTTGAAATATCAGTAAGACATGCAGAGATTCTGCTTATGGCGTATTATTCTCCGGAGGGAATGATAGGTATAGCTGTGTATCATCAGTATAACACTGATAAGAAACCCATGGGATTGGATGATGGAACCCACCAAGGTTAACCAGAGAGAAGAGTAGAAGACCCAGCATCAATCCTTGGGGTACACAGTGCATGTCTGGTATGCCTTTGACAACTCCCCTCGTCAGGATACACTGTAGGATCCGGCCGAGATGTAGGACTCGAACCATCTGAGAGCAGTCCCAATTCTACACTACTGTCTTTTCATTATACCCACCCTCTTGTTTATCCTTCTGCACCACATTCTTCCATCTGCTTTTCCTCGTACTCTTTTTTCCTTCTGCCAACTCAAAGTCTAATACTCTCCTTTACACATTGTTTTTCTCTTTTGTTTATACATTCCCTGCCCACAAAAGTCTTTTCACCCTATTCCTTTCACCTTTTAAGCTTACCGTCCTACGCACCTGTTTTCTACTCAGTCTGTTTGGTTCACCCCATTCATTCATTTCAGCATTTTCATCTGTTGATCTTCCTTCTAAGTTGTCCCCGAAATTTCGTAACAATACAGTTTTGCTGGCCTTACTAACATTTTGTACATTTTCCCTTTCATGTTGCCTGTTTTCCTTTTGGGATACTGCATTAATCCATATTATTGGTCTGTTTTTTGAAATAAGAAACTTAATGTCCTATGCAATATCAGTTATTCACTTTTAACACTGTCTGATATTTTTTAGTATTTAAACAAACATGCATTCTTGGACCCTTTGCAAAACAAAAGGGAAAAGTGACTCTTAAGGCTAACTGGTACTAAACATTTTAGAAAATGAACATAGAAAATTAATATGCTACTAGTGACTGGGAGCCTGATCGAATCGGGCTATAAATTATACGTTTGTGAAATCCATGCTTTCTCTGCAAAGAATTATTTGTTTTTTTAAGTCCTTGAAATGATTTTGTTATCATGGCACTGATTTGTGCTTAAAATAGACCTTTTCGGCCGATGTAATGAAGAGCTTCCTGTTTAAACGGGGCTGTGAGATGTGAACTCAGCTCTTTGGCGCACCTCATTTGATTTTTTCCTGCAAACAAATTTTCAAAACAAACTGTATTTTACGACTCTAATCAGAGTCGGAGTAATGATTATGTTGGCGTGGTCATTTTAGATCTGAGATCGGATAAAATTTAAACAATGACCGTTGTTAATACCCTGCCATCATTACTCAGTTTGCCAATAGATCTCAGAAGGACGTATGCCAAAACCGAACTGCCCAAAAATAGATTTCGACATACCAAACAAATGGCGATATGTTCTAAATTACTTATCGTTCTGGAGCTGTCGAAAGGTTTAAGTCAGTCGACGATGTTAGTCCTGGAAAGTAAAACCCACCAAACCAACGTTCCAAAAACCAACTGAACTTATGTTATCTGCTCGAAACAACACCGACTTACTATACTCGGCCGTCCAGCGGCGTCACTGAAGCAATCGAACATTCTTAGCCAATCATGTAATACTGTGTCCGCGTTTGCCACATTATATTCTAACTACAGAGGCAGAGTTCCATTGCAAGGTTCTAACTTGTATTGAGTCGAGGTATTGACGCAAACACCATACATACAGGGTATTGACGTGAACACCATACATATGGATAGTATCAAATTATATATAAGGATAGATTTTCAAGTGAAGTTAACCATTGGGTTTTGGCTTTGGATCTCAAATAGTCATTAATAGAAGTCCTTTTTATCATTTTTTTCTTAGCAAAGAACACATTTGTGTGTATTCATATATAATGTAAATGCCTTTTTAAAAATGTCTTAATTCAGGCTTTCAATGCAGATATGAAACTGCAATGCTTCAGCATAGAAATAGCCCCATTGTCATTGTTCAATTTTAGAAAAGTAAACCTATTTAAAGTGATTGATTCTCTGAATTGGCCAAGGAACTTAAGGAATGAAGAAGGAATCATCCAATGTGACTGCTTTTAATTGATGCCTTTGTTTTGTTTTGAATACCCACCCATATTGTGAGGACTTTGAGGTTATAGACCATTTGTTTCCAAACATACTTTTAAACATTTGAAATAGATAGATAGATACTTATTGAGTGATACCTTCTTTATTTTTGTTCCTATTTGTACCACTGATTTCCTTATCTGCAAAAAGATGTTTACTTTGAAATGAGCTGTTTTGTTGTTATTTGAACTTTTTTTTTTTGCTGCTGAAGAAGACACGTCCCTGCTCCTCTGTCTAGATTCTAATAATAATCTAGGACAACCGCTGACTAGTACCCACTCATTACAAGGGTGGGTCAGCAGGACATAGCCTGTTTTCTGTGAATGTCATTGGTAATGAAAACCACACAGGAATCTGGGAAGGTCCTTTTGCAACATTCCTTGGAATTAAATTGAAAAGTGCTATCTTGCAATATAAATATTTTATTCTAAAAAACTATTTTTGAAATAGTATTAGAGACTTTTTATTTAATCATCCTACTTATGAAATAGATCTCTATTGCTCAGGGACAAAAATTTCAATCATTAAGTTAAGGTACCTTTCTAGATTGGATTGTGGCTTTAGATTATCCAGGAAAAGTAAGCACCATTTTGCATATTTGTTTACTGTCTTGGCTTTTTCATAGTTGAATGAAATCTTTGCATTTTGCCTCACCAATCATTTAGTAAAATTAATTTACACTCACTCATATACATGATTGCAGTTTGTCAATCCTAGCTGGACATAGTGATAGTAGCTTGACCAAACATATGGCCAAAATAATATATTTTTTTTTTCTTTCTTTTCTTTTCTTACACTTGGATCTTGTTAGAAATTTTTTTTACGCAGCTGATATTGGCCTATGAATCTGTTTATTTCATAAAGTATTAAGAAAGAGTAGTAATAAGAGTCATTGTTTTATTTAATAAATTTACTTTTTTATTATAATGAATATATTGTACAGGACAGTGGTGCCTAAGCGCTTTTATATACAGAATAGTTAGAACTGCTTTCAAGTATTTTGATGTCTGTGGCATTCACTGTAGGTAAGAAACAGCAGACTTGAAATCAGCACATCATTTAAGTACAACTTACGTATTATGTTATCATAGTAGTACACTGTAAATACATTGTTTTGTAAGTTTGTGTGGTGCTTAAGTATTCCACATGTTATCTCAGTAGCTAAACAGATTTGCAGTATTGTATATGTTGTACAGAGTTATGCCGCAGTTCCAGAAGTTTTTGTATTTCATACCAGTATCGGTGAAATTTCACAATACTCAACATCTATTCAATAGCAAGACAAAAAACAGAAATACCTTTATTTGGCTTTTTAATTAAAAGTAACTCTGTGCCTTTTTCTGCAATAGAATATAAAATATATAAATACCAATAATGGAAAATTTAAAATAGTTGTCATTTAAGTAAACTAGTATTGGTATTCATAAATATAAAAATATAATGGAACACTTGAATTTAATGTGTGATAGAATTCTCCCAATGTAACAATAGGTTTTAGTATAGGATTTTTTAAGAACCATATTATCATAGAAAACCTGGATTATCTTATCATGTGCACATTCTAATTTTATTGACATTTTCACATCTGTAACAATTAAATACTGCATAAAATAAATACTTAAAATTAAATTCAATTAATAATATATCTGTACTGTTGAAACTGTAAATTCAAAAATTATTCAGGATATTTTTATTTAAACAAACTCATACTGTTTTATTTTGTAACATGCTTTTAAAATCTGGTTTGTTAGAGAATCCATCTGTTAGGCTTGCAAATGTTACATTATTAACTGGTAAAAACTTACTAAAGAGTAAAATTTAGTGGATGAGTCAAATTGATTCAAATTTCAAATGACACAGATTCCTGCTGCTTTAATTGTCCAGATCTGTCCCTTTTTTATCGTTTGATTCAACTTTAAGGCTTCCTGTCTGATATCATACTTTTCAGTTTTACATTAATACATTATTCAAGAACAGTCTTTGTTAATTAATAATTGCTTAGCCTGGCATTACTTGTATTCAGTGAATTGTATCTTAAGAGACTGCATTACATTTGCCAAGATACCATTTAAATATATATTATACTATATGCTTTTTCACTAGGTTTGTCATATATTAGGATTGAACCTTAAAAAATAATAAAAAAAAAAAAAATGACTGACAGATTTGTTTTCAGTATGCTGTTATGCCCGTATTGCTACTACATGTCACTGCAATATGTTTCTATTAAAACGGTAAACATGGTATGTGATGTATTACTAGAGAGATGTTCTTTGTTCTTCAAAGCATTGAAACGCCAAATGCATTTTATTCTTGTATAAACAAATGGAGCAGCTCATTTCATTGCCGGTATAGTTGAGCCAAATAGCCACTTTGTCTGAAATTTGCCTCCGTTTTTACTTGCTGCAAATTTTGTTAGCGCTGCAGTAGCACAGTTTCCTCTCTATAGCTCACATTCCTCTACAGTATATGAGACCCAGTCACCACTTAGAAAATGGATGGATGCTCAGATGTTGTTCTACTTTATATTTAGAATTTATTTCTTTTTACATTAATTTCTGTGTTATACAAAGTGTAAGTAAAATAGCAAGAAGGAATATTTAAACACAAATATCAACATATTTGGAGAATACTGCATTTGAATATAAAAGACCTACTACCAAAGTGAAAGAGAGAAAAATAATTGTTCCGTTTTCTGAAGACACTTCAGAGAGAGCCTGTGTATAAGGGATTTCTGATCATCACAGACTCTATCAAAAAACAGCCACAAGTTCTGCTTTTTCAAGCTCTTGAACCATTGATGCTCCATCTTGAAGTAGCCTATCCTCAGTAAACTAACATGAGAGCAGCTTTCTCTATGGTGCTGTCATGTAACAAACCCTAAAAATGAAAGTGCAGTGAATAGGCTGCTTCAGTGTTTATTAAAAATACCACACAGTTGGGAAATTGTACTTAAAAACATAAAACCAATTATTGGTGTTAAAAATGTAATTAGTTATTTTCATTTTTGTTGCTTTGATTCATAGACGGTTGTTACTGCTATCCAAACCATCGTTAATTCCCGTTAACTAAAACTAAAACATGTTGTTAACAAAAACAAAATCATTTGTTAACTAAAACTAAAAAAAGAAATTTTCTGAGAAATAGAACTAAATGAAAACAAGAAAATAAAAACAAAAACAAAATTGTTTTTGTAATTTTCATTTTGATCACACTAATCTTTGCACAATGTACATGTAAGCAAAAAGTTACCGATATATTTATTAAACTTTATTTAAAATTGCACAGTAATAGATTTGGTTAGGAAAGAAAGCATCGATTCTTGTGCATGTAAAAGTACCCCTTGTTGCTGGTGTCTGAATCTGTGGAATTCATTGGTCATTTCGTCCATTAGTCAGCTTTCTCTTCTAGAACTGAGAGTGAATACCAAAGCCTCATCCATGTTCAATGAGTTAGTCTGTGGATTTCATTGGCCACAATTGCCTGTCTATCACAGATTGCCCTTTTTCAGTGAAAAGCATACAACTTTCACCTCAATAAAAAGGCACTTAAATTCAAACATGCAATACATATACCTTGGAAGATTTAGCTAAATTGTTTGAAAATTTGAGCCATTTGAGATTTTTTCAAGAACGATTGCCACTCTTATCATTCTGATTCTCTTAGTAATTAGACTAGAAAAACATGTTATCTTTATATGCCACAGAAGGTAGGAATTTCAGTGATTTAACCTTGTATTACCCAGATATTACTTGTTTGATTACAGTACCTTTGCAGTAACAGATTAAGCAGATGCATAGCAGGCAATCAATTTTATCAACTGAGCCAATGTTACATTTACACATGTGGCAATCAGGTTAGTAGTACTGATGTTTCAGGGTGGATGGTTTAGTGTTGCAGAGCTTCATTGATAGCAAATGGATGAACTGCAGTAATCTAATTGAATTTAGATTGCAGCAGCATTGAAGTTTCTGTGCATTTTTTCATGACATGCTATGCTTGGGAGTTCATCAGCATTGTTAATTCTGAAGAATGCCATCCTCCTCAGAATTTAGAAAGAGTAATGTACCAAATCTGCTCAATTGAAATAAACTCTGGCATCAGATCTCTGTGTAGTGAACCGTGTTAACATTACTGTGCTTAACATACAGCAATAATGGTCTAGAACTATGATTTCAATGCAGACTACAATCTTGATATATTTAAAAAAAAAAAAAAACCTTGAGCATAATATTCAAACTGTGTCATTAAGCACCCCTAATTGCTAAAAGAAAAAACGACTTATTTCTTCATGTGTTGTTAAATTGCATCCTCCCAGTTTAAGCTCAAAGGGAGCTCCCTGGGTTTTACACATTGCTTATTAAGTGAATGATCTGAGGTGATGTTGTAACAGATGTTCAGTATTTAATGTAAACTGTATGCTTGTAGAAGTGCAGTATATACATGGAAAACTTTAGTTTCAAGTTCTGTTATTATTGCTTTGAGCAAAGTAAGAATTCCCTTAAGAAATACTCAATAAGTTTCAAAATTGGTAAATGACATATAGTCCGCATCAGGAGATATTAGAAGTAAATATAAAATTAGACTATATGTGTGTGATGATCATACTGCATGCAAAGGGAATCTCAAAAATGAAAAAGAAAGTGTGTTTGAAATTAAACATGTTACAGGTGAACGTACCAACCAACATCGAGCAAGAATGATACACAGTTTGACAACTATAAAGAAAACTGTTTTGAACTTGGTGTGACTAAAATGTAATTGATGGGATAACTAAAAAGAACAAAGAAAAACTGAAATTAGAAAATAGTGAACAACTAAAACTACTTTTTTATCAAAAACTAAAACTAAAAAAAAAAAATACACACTGGTCAGAGTATCTAGTATGTTAAGACTAATTAACTAATCCAGTGGTGCTTATCATCTTATAAATGTAGATCAAGCTTTGCAATCAAATAAATGTGCAAAAATCAGTGCATTTTCTTTTGCACTTTTATGCTCCCAGAAATCTCACCAAGAAAGTGGGCCTGTCTTTGTGGTAATTCAGCATAGCCGCTGTTTTACTATAATGCTTAATGTGTACTCCAAAGTATTTTCAACAATAATTGTTTGGAAGTTATGCTAATTAATATATGGGCTAGACTTAAAAATCATTCATGATCTTGAGTAATTTATTTTGACAGGTTCAGTTAGTCTCATAGTCCATATGTTGCACACATCTCGAATAAGCCAACTAGTAGAAAGTGCATTTAATTTGATTTGAAAAGACTGATTATTTTAAGGTATTTTAAGTTTATGTATGTCAGCATCAGGAAGGTGCCTTAGATTTGCCATGTTTTCTTTTAAAGCTTTACAGTTCTAAACCAGTATGGCATTCCCCATATTAAATGTGTTAAAAAAATGTGGTAAGCTTGAAACAATTATCTGTATGCAGTAGTGTTTAAAATAAATTCTACATTTTAATGTGCTAATTAGACTAACATACATAGATTCATTTAGTTAAAACTTTAGCAGGTGTAAATATATTCCTTCAGCACAGCCTTGTTTCAGTGCTAGAGGAAAAAATTTCTGCATTTGCATGCAGTAGCAATGATCCTTTAAAAAGACTTAAGCCAAATCTCTCTTTCTGTATAATTCAAGGCTCCATTGCCTTTCTTCAGGCTTACATGTCAGTTATTAATCAGAAATTATCTGTAACAGTTTCCCACTCAGTTCTTCATGATGCAGGAGTAGCAAAATTTAGAAGTGTGTTACATGAACATCCCCTCCTGAAAATACACTTGTATAGCAATTTACACTCTAAACAGGAACTCTTGCAGAGGTGTGAATAATACTTAAAATGTCGTGCAGTACAGATAAGTAGTGAGGAATTGGACCCTTTGGCTCTTTAAAATCATCATTTTAAAATTATAAAGCAGTTGGATTGGTCTAACATCTGCTGCTTGCCACATTTCTTAAACAGAAAGCACAGCAAAATAGTGGAACACTTCCAGCCTTCCAAGCAGCAAGAGCCATAACAGGTTTTCTTTAAGTGTTCAGAAACTTGCATCATTAACAGCCTTCCCTGTCACCTCAGCTTCTTTTTTTTCATTTTGTTCAGTTAATTGCTGAAGCGAGAAAAAATAATCATGATTTGTTAATTATAGTGTAACACGGGTTTGCTGGTGTGAGCAAGAGTGACGGGAGAGCTGGGAGCAAGGCCCACATGAACAACTTATATTCTGCAGGCAAACACATCCATGGTCTCTACAAATAATTTTATTTTAGCACTGGGACAATGAGTTTCAAAATCTAGTGCTAACAGCTAGGAAGACTGTCTTATGCTTTTTTCCCTTGTATTTAGCTACAGGTGGAATATTCAGTTATCTAAATTTCATCAAAATCTGATTTACACTGAATCCAGCAATGTAAACACTCATACAAAGCAAATAGTAATGTCAGACATGCAGACATGTGCAAGCGAGTACACAGTCATAATATATCCATTCCACTACATATTTTTAAATTTGCCCATGTTTTCCACATACATATTCCATAGGTTCTCCCACAAAGAGAACACAAATGCTTTACCAAATAACATTGGTAGGCTTAAATATGAAGGTGCCAAAGCTAGAAGTCCTGGAGACAGCTCTGAGTAACTGATAGCTAAAAATCAGCCTTAGATTTTGAGAAAAGGGGAAATTACATCTTTTGAGCTAATGAGCAGAGACTCGAGGCTTGCGAAAGCAGACAGTGAAGCTTAGTGGTTAAAGTACTGGACTGTTAAACACAATGTTACCAGTTCAGTCACCACTAATGACTCACTAGTTGATGCTGCGCATGTCATTTAATCTTCCATATAATGGAAACAATTATATTGTGCACTTGTCATCTGTAAATTGCTTTGGGTAAAAGCTGAGTAATTATTTGTCAGTTACAGCCGATTTACTCATTTAGAGGATGGTGGTATATTATATTGCTCCCTAGGAGGAACAGAGAGACAGAGTGAGGAAATACATGACTGACATGAAACCAGTATGATTAGCAGAATGTAAAGTGGAGCCTGAGAGTAAAGGAGATTTTTTTGTTTGTTTTGGCCAGCACCTTTTCTCAGTAGTATGCATTGGTCACATATCCGCAAAATGGCAAGAAGTGTTTATTGAATAATAAAAAGAATTTTATGCAAAACAGATACAAAAACTTTCAACTATAAGCACAGAGAGGCTCTAAGCCAAGGGAAACATACAGGGATTCGTCTAGCACCCAGAGCATCTACCCATAATTTGGGTAGTGCACAAATCATAATATACATAGTGTATATCTGCTGTTATTACTGTCAGTTTGCATCACATACCCACAAATCATTCAGAGAATGACTGATTTTTACCTCTAATCAGATGACAATATGCCATTGTTAAGTGCTTTTCCTTGAAGATTCCTCAAGACCATTCATCATTTAGGTTGTAGCGACTGTAACTGAACATGTTTTTATTATTTTAATGTATTAGAACAGGCTCTTAAAAGTGGAACTCTAACCTCAGAGTTCACCACCAGACAAATAGCATGCAGTTATATCCAACCATTGCATGCAATTCCTTGTTACACCCATTACCCTGTACCCCTATGTCTGCTCCTTTATAAAAGCAGCATATCTGGTTGTGCACATGCAGCATAGAGCCCTGAATTTAATGTGCATGTGAACTTCATTTTCAGATCTCTCTGGGGTAGAGTCATTACCCAGAGGAATAATAATTAGCCTGTGAGTCCCATTGTAACAACAATTAGAATCTTTATCTATGTGGCTTTGCTGCAGGCAATTTATATTCATGACATTAAATGAAAGAATTCTTTAAGTGGGCTAATTAAATACTGTGGCATTATGGCATGCCGCATTTGTGTATCATCCTCCTTGCATCGTTATTGAAATTGCTTTGAAGAGGCCATTGACCTTTCATGATTTATATGAGAGAATGAAGTGCATTTGGAGGTTTGTAAATAAACTAACTTTCAAAACAAATTGATTAATTTTGATAGTAGGGAGGTAATCGAGGACACAGCATATTTTAGGCATAGGCCAGCTGTTATTTCACATATTTCTGTCTTCACCTGAATCCCTGTCATTAAAAAATAAGTGTCTATTTTTGTCATGTGGAACAGTTTAGCAAGCAGAAATTAAGTATTTCTGTGGAAACTCTGATTGGGAAAAGGTATACTTAAGTTATCGGCATGTATTATTTGAAACTCATACATGGATAATTTTACACCTATATTGCTGCAAGCTGACAACTAGTATTACTAGAACTGAGGAACTGGGAAACATTCTTCTATGTGAAATACCTTACCATTTATTAGAAATAGCACACATATGTATTGGCTATGAAGCTGTTGTGTCTCTTTCTTAATCACACCCTTTGCCATGGTTCACACTGTCAAAGAGAAGTACTGTTGCTAGGCAACATTAGACCAACTTTGTCTGAGGCCTGCTGATAGTGATTGTTTATTTAAAATGACTCCAGTTACTAGTTAGATTTAACATTTCTGCCTGTTTTTTTTTTTTTTTGTTGATTGCGTTTAAGGCTACCCTACTGGTATGAAGCAGGAAATATTGCTATTTTGTATTGTTCTGTAGCTATATTGCATTTCTGTATTGTAATCCTACTGGAAAGTGGTACTTCAGTTTGTGATGAGAAAAATCTAAATAAAAAATACAGGATGTGCTGTAGATAGTAATCTGGTGCTGATTTTAAAGAGGTAATTTGTCACAAATCTACAAAAGAGACAGTACAGCTTTCCCCAAAAATAAAACCATCCGCTTTATTTCTGAACTCGCCTATTTATTAAGAGTGATATGCAGAGCAGGAACCAACTACTGTATATGCTTGTAGTACCAGCGGCAATCATAAAACCGTCCTGTATGGAATACTAGTCAATTACAAGCCAAACTCTCACCTACAGGGCTATAGGACTAATTTGAAGCCCCTCCTTTAGCCATTCATGAATGTCTTTGTAGTGTAGGACAAGATGGGTTCTTGAGAAAATCTACACAGGTAGGGTATTAGTGTGCAATGTCCACACATACAGTGACTAAGTGAAAAATCAAACCAGGGTTCCAAGAGCAATGAGGTTTCCGCGTTACCCAATGCACCTTAGTGTCGCGTCTTCTCTAAAAATAAAAATGTAATTTTTTGTGTCTTTTAGGATGTTTGTATTTCCAAGTTTGGTAAATGTAAGATAGTTCTGATGAGGTGAATACAGTGTGAATGGCAGCATTAATTAATGCATTATTATTCACACTACTGTGTGTTCTTTACAAATCTGTTACTTTACTGAAAGGTTGTAAAAAAAAAAAAAAAAATCCAAAAAACTCAAGCTTAGGAGACAGCAAAAATGTTTGTTATATAAGACTAAGTAATCAAAGGATGTTTTTATAGGCATAATTAAAGTTTTAATTGTCAAACTGGCTGAATGGAAAACTTTTGGGAATCATCAATAGCTGGATTGGGCAAGAAAATTTGTGGTTGTAAAGTGGATTCAGAAAGTATTCAGACATATTCATTTTTTTCACATTTTGCTATGTTGGAGCCTTGAGCTAATATCATTTCAATTAATTTTTCCCTTACATCTGGCAACACTAATTATCCTAGAATGACAAAGCGAAAATAGGATTTTAGAAATCATTGCAATTTTATTAAAAATAAAAAAAACTGAAATATCTCATTGACCCAAGTATTCAGGCCCTTTACTCAGGACTTAGTTGAAGCACCTTTGGCAGCAATTGCAGCCTTTGGTGTGACACAACAAGCTATGCTCACTTGAATTTGGGATTTGTTTTTGCCGTTCTCATCTACAGATCCTTTTAAGCTGTGTCAGGTTGGATGAAGACATTCGGTAGATACCTCTTTTCAGGTCTCCCCAGAGATTGGGTTCAAGATTGGTCCTTAAGCCACTCCAGTGTTATCCTAAGTCCCTTTGGGCTTAGGGTCATTGTCCTAAGATGTTTAACCTTTGTCCCAGTCTGTGGTCCAAAGTTCTTTGGAGCAGGTTTTCATTAAGGATATCTGTGTTCTTTGCTCTGTTCAGCCTTTCCCTGACAGTGATGAACAACCCCACAGCATGATGGCTGCCACCAGCCTGCTTTATTTACCATTGGAATATCACACAAGTAATGAGTTGTACCTGGCTAATCTTGGTTTTATCAGACCAGATAATCAATTTCTTCACAGTCTGATAGTCTGTTAGTCTGGCAGGAGTAGCCACTTGTGCTATCAAGGTGCTGCAGATGGTCGAGAATGCAGCAGTCTTGTATTTAACCAGCTGAGGTGGGAACACATCACTCCTCTCGTCAAGTCACTACAATGGCTCCAAGTATCAGCTTGCATTAAGACCAAATTTCTGATACTTGCCTACAGACTAGTCAGTGTGGGAGCACCTGTGTATATGGAGATGCTGGTGAGGTCCTATGATCCTTCTCGTCCACTCAAATCTGCCAGTGAACAGCCTCTGATGATGCTGCCTCTGTGTGGTATCAATTCTCAATCCAGACTCTTTTCCTGTATAGTTCCTTGTTGGTGGAATGAACTTCCAGCTTCCATCCAAACTTGTCTCCTCCAGTGTATTTAAGAAGTAATTGAAAACACATCTGTTCTGTGAATATTTTGTGTAATTAATTTAAACAAAAACAGCTTTTCTTTATAATCTTTCATATTGTTGGATGATTTGTTGCTTTATTGATTGTTAATCTATGATTGTAAATATATTAGTTATTACAGCTTTCCATTTGTGGCAATCAACTTTTGTTACCTATCCTACTGCACTTGCTGAACAAACCTCTTTTGTAAGTTAGTTTGGATAAAAGTGTCTGCCAAGCAAATAAATGTGAATGTTTACATGCCTTTTTTGGAAACTTATAGCAGGCTTCCATGGTCACTCTGTCATAAAGCCCATATCAAAAGATTTTTGCAGTGATGAGAGTGGAAGTTTCTCCCATCTCCACACATCTTGTTTGGATCTCAGACAGAGTGACCACTGGTTTCTTGGTCACCTTTCTTATCATGGCTCGTATTTCAAAAGTCATAGCAAAGGGTCTGAATACTTGTGTCAATATAATATTTTGTTTTTTATTATATTCTTAATACATTTATAAAAGTCCTGTTTGTGTTTTTTCATTCTGGAGAATTGAGTGTTGTTTGATATGAGGAAAATTAATTTAAATGATTTTAGCACAAGGCGGGAATATAGCAAAATGTAAAAAAAGAAGTGATGGGGTCTGAATACATTCTATACATCCACTATGTATTAATCTCAATATAATTTATTTTCATATTATGGTAGAAGGAAGTTAAGTTACAATGTAAGGACTATGAGCAGATATGTGATAAATACTTCAGAAGAGAAGCAAGCATAAAAATGAATGAGTCCCCTATTATATCTGAAACATAATTTTAAACCTTTAATGAATTTACCACTAGTTTAAAACCTATAGCACTGTGCCGTGCTGCTTGCATGTCTGGGAGCAGGTAATATGAGGAACTGGTCCGTCCTCTGTGGATTCCTTCTAGTACACAAACGTAGTAAGACTGCAGGATATGGAAGATATATTATCATTTCCTTTTTACAGTAGATGGTAGCTGAGTTCCTGGTGACTAATTTGTAGAATTTTATTTCTAATAACTTCCTTTGTATGTCATTAAGCAAGTTACGTGAGGTAATTGCACAGTCATTAAAATAATAATGATTTTATTTTTAGGTTGGAAGCTTATTCAGTTTACCTTGCTTGAGATCCACTTTGACTTGATTATAAATTATATTTTTGTGAAAGAGTCACTTGTCAGCTTGTTTTTTTAACGTTGCTTGTTTCTCAGGCTTTGTCTGATATAATTATATAGTGAATAGAGGGTGGAATAGGATAATTTCAGTCAATTGGAATTATAGTATATGTAGGCAGAAGTGTTTTTCCCAAGACACAGTCATATTATTTTAGAAGAGCGAAAAGAACATCAAGATTTCTCATTGTCCCCTAATGCTGAAAATCTTTAAAATGCAGAACTTTACATGTAGTAGAGTACCTAAGGGTTTTCTCTCTTCTACTGTAGAGTTCATCCAGAGAGAGGTCCTGGATGGGTTTTGGGATGGCAGTAGCTTTCCTGGGTGATTGCCTTAATAATTGAGCTGAAGTGAACATTAGTGTCATCTCAATAAGACAATAAGTTACGGAAAGGAAAATTTAGATTTTTGTTTGTTTTAGGCAGGCATCAATTAGGCCTTTTTAGAGAGAGAACCTTTTGAGCACCAAGTTTACTATCTACTGACTCTAGCCACATTAGGTGACATTGGAAATGACAGAGATATCTAATGGGGGCACGATTGGGAAAAAGGGCCTGGCCATGCTGAATCCAAGAAATTCACAGTTACTGGATTTTAATGGATTATCCATAAGAAACATAATGCTTGAACAGCAGGTTGCTTTTAAGTATATCTGGTACCAATACAGTTTGTGCCAAAGATCACTGACTGACTTTGTATCTGAGTAATTTGATTGGAGGTCATATGTTCTGAACACTTTGGTAAAGATGGGGACTGAGCCATCAATTAGTCACCAGCTGGTGGTGAGCTGGCTTAAATAAATGTAGTACATGCAGATGAAACCTATAAGACCCAGGTAGGTAGTGAGGTTGTGCAGGGAACAACTAGTAAATGTCTCTGTTCATACAGAGTTCACCTTTTACCTCTGGAATAGTTTTAACTACCCATCACATATGCAGGAAGTACTTTATTAAAAAAGTAGTCGATCAGTATTGTGCTTAATGATGTGTTCTGCTTCCATTACGATTTTACTGGTATCACAGTCTGTTTATACTACAGTGTCAGTGTCATTACAAGCTTTATTAAGTGATATTTACTTTAATATTGTGAGAGATTTTTTAAATAGTGATGTAGACAATTTTTAAAGGCTGCATTGAAAATGGTCTCCATGGGCAGTGATGCAAAGGCCCGTGCTTTATGCATGTTCATGAAAAACAGACCTAAGCCAATCTTGTATGATAATAGCAATATTACCTCATGAGGACTTCTTTCCAAATATTCCATGGTGATGGCAGCAACTCCTGGTGTTCATATGGGAGAGTTTCTTGGTTTTGGTGCATTGTATCACAGAACCAGTATTACGCAGCATTTTCATAAATTGGTAAATTGTGCATTTTGCAAGAGGATTCACAACAAAATACTGTTCTAAGAATCCTCATGAGTCTGTTCACACCTGACCGATCACATTTTTTTTTCTAGAAGCATACAGATAACATATCTAACAAAACTAAAAACTGTTCATGGAGACCTTCCGCTAGCTTCACTTTCTTACTGGACCCCTGTTTGTTTTTTTTTTTCATTTGCCACCCTGTAGCTAATATTTTGTAATACCCATTCATGAAATTTGGATCTATTTTAATTGTAATATGTATTTTCAGAGTCCATTGCAAGTAGTTTGTAGAATGACATATTTCAAAACAGACAATGTAACGTGTAAGGGGTGTTTTACCAAATGAAATAGCTTAAGCAGAGATAACCATTGAATATTTTGCAAAGAAACAGAGCCTTGCAGTCAAATAGAAATGTGTTGCCTTTACAGTCACTGAATACTGACAGTACCTGGACCATAGACTTCAATATAGAACCCATAATTTAAACTTGGGTCTAACTGGCTGTATAATACTTCCTTGTATCCTAATGTTCTTTCATTAAAAACATACAATGTGGAACATGAAGGTAAATGGAATAAACTGCACATAATCATATACTCAAAAATATACCAGTGATATGAGATATGTACAAAAATGTAGGTGTGATTCATTTTGTGTGAATTGCTTATTGGTTAGTTCTTGAAATATATCCTTTTACTATGTGTGACTTCTTTGTCCAATTCAGAGTACATTTCCACACATAATTAGACTTGTACAAGACCGGGTTAGAATGTTTCTTAATGTAACCTCCATATCCTTGGGAAAACTTAGGCAGAATTGTCAAAATACAAACTGTCAGTGACTGGACGTGCGATTGAAACCCTGCCTTCTACATACATGTTTTGATCTTGTGATCTTCAATTTACTTGTGCAAAAGTACAAATAAGCTATGGGTTTTTAATACAACAGAAATACAAATGAATTGAGGAAAAACTGAATTTTCAGGAGTTGTTATCACACAGTTTAACCACATGCTGAAGTATGGTGCTAAAGTGCTCTCACTAAGATGTATATTTTCTCACAGTTACACTTTCGTGGCTTTTGGGAGAGGAACTCGCAGACACTGTGGTCCACTGATTATGGAGTTTGTCTTCAAACCACAAGGTTACAAGTTCAAATCCAAACACTGGCTGACTGTATGATGCTAAGAAAACATATTAACCTGCCTGTATTCATATTGCCAGAATAGGTTAATGTAGATTATTCTTGGAAAAGAGCTATATCCTGAGGATTAATCTAACCATACAACCTTACTTTTTAAATTGCTAATTTGACTTAGAGTTTGGAAAATATTTTAAACTCCAACTTTTAACAGCAAAATCAGGAAGTTGCTTAACTGCATTTTACTAACTTTATTAATTCTTATATACATATATGCATATGGATGACAAGATAGTGTTTCTAAAAATGTCCAAGATAAGCAAAACTACTATTGGATACAGAGTCTTTACATTTATGTGTCAGTCCATGGATTTTTCAACGTACCTAGATGAGAGATGTACCTTCAGTTTCAGCTTTTTAGTGAAGTTTGTAAACTCATCATTCTTATATAGAGTTATCTTTTACAGCTGCCGGTAAGGCTGTCTGTGTGCCATTTAAATAACTGTGGCAATTGTTAATGTTGGCTGTTTCAAGACTTTTTCATTTGTTTTCCTTTTTTCGCTGTCCTGTGGTGGCTTTTGTCCTCACTGACAGGTTGATCAAGTTATTTCTTTGGATCCTGAAATACCATCTTTAAGTATTTAGCCAAATTAAATGAAGAGTGCAAAATATGCACAAATGTGTGTGTGTGTGTGTTTATATATAATATGCCTATATGTATCTATTCATTCATTCATTCACTTCTGAAGCCCCATTCATTCGTTCATTCATTTTTCCACCACTTATCCAAAGCTGGGTCTTGGGGGCAACAGTATTAGCAGTGAGACACAAACGACTTTTTCTCCAGCCACACTTGCCGATTCATATTGTGGAACCCCAGGTCATTCCCAGGCAATCCTCTCAGCAAGCTCTGGGTCTTCCCTGGGGTGTCCTCTTAGCTGGTCATGCCCATAAAACCTCCTAAAGGAGGTGTCTAGAAGGCATCCGTATTAGTTGCCCAAACCACCTCAATTGGCTCCTCTCAATGCGAAGGGACAGTGGTTCATACTAAGAGCCTCTCCTGAATGTCTGTGCTTCCTACCCTATCTCGAAGGAAGAGATCAACCTTCCTGCAGAGAAAGCTGATTTCGACTGCTTGTACTCGCAACCTCATTCTTTCTGCCATTACCCAAAGTTCATGACCATAGGCGAGGGTAGGAACATAGACTGACTGGTAAATTGAGAGCTTTGCATTCTGACTCTTCTCCTTCTGGACCACTGCAGATTGGTATAGTGACCACATAACTGCATTTACCGCCCCAATCTGATCATGGCCTCGGAGTTGGAGGTGTTGAACCTCATCCCTGCTTCTCTACACTTAGTTCACAAACCATCCGAGTGAGTAGCCCAATGAAGTCTGCAGGACCACATCATCTGCAAAAAGCAGTGCCGCAATTCTTAGGCTCACAAACCATCCCAATGCATGTTGGAGTGAGTAGCCCGATGAAGTCTGCAGGACCACATCATCTGCATAAAGCAGTGACACAATTCTTAGGTTACCCCTCTCTGGCTGCACCTTGATATCCTGTCTATGAAAATCAAAAACAGGATAAGGAGACAAAGCACAGCCCTGGCAGAATCCCACACCCACTGAAAACAATGCTGATGCTTTTCAGAGTGTTCGGACACAGCTCCCACTGTGATTATACAGGGACTGAATAGCCCTTATTAGGGACCCTAGAACCACATACTCTCCTAGCAGTCCCCACAGAAGCCCTCAAGGAACATGTTCATATGCCTTCTCTTAAGTCCACAAAACACATGTAGACCAATTGGGCATACTTCCATGCCTCCTCCAGAATACTTATGAGGGTACAGAGCCTTTCCACCGTTCCTCGGCCGGGACAGCATCTACATTGCTCCTTCTGAATCTAGGTACCATGATTGGGCTTAGTCTTCTTTCTAGTACCCTGGCATAAGGTTTTCCATGGAGGCTGAAGAGTGTGATCCTCAGTTACTTGGAGCACAACCTCCTGTCCCCCTTTTTAAAACTCCTTCCCACTTGAGGGCATTTTTCAGCAGTTTCTGCCTAAGGGGAGAACACCATCATAAAGCCTCATCATCTATTACATAAAGGAAGGACAGTCATTTTTTCAGTACAACTTGACATATATCTTCTCAAATGTGATAGTTGTGTTTGAACATTCCATTATTCAAAAACTGATGCCAAGCCAAAATAGCAAAAAAAACATAGGCAGACACTGTTATTTTTTCCAAATTTTTGTTATAAAATACAGTATATTTAAAGTTCAAGCAATGTCGGGTCCATTTTTTCACCTCTGAGGTGTTCTCCCAACATGTCAACTGTTCCTGTGAACAGTTTCATGTTGATAACACAAAGAAATAGTTGCACCACCCTTCCGCCTCCAGGCCCTTTCTAACCAGGTCTGCTCAAAAATAAACAATATCAAATTTGTATAAAATAAAATATTTTTATAAAATTTAAATAATTTTTCACTTACATACACACACATCCACACACACTAAAAGATAACATTTGCATTCATTTTTCCTCATCTTTTTTTCCAATGTGATCTTGTTATACAGTATTGCAAATGTCTCAGTTTCAGCTATAAAATGGTATAAAGCTTGCAGTGATACAATCCACTGAGCCAGAGCCATCCAAATGTAACCGTCAGATTGCTATTGCCAGCTTGGCCTTCCCACCTGCTCTTTAACGGTGAGTATCTTACAAAAGCTTACTCATTTGGTGTTAAGCTTGAGCTAGTTTTATTCAGCAGAGGCCGCTATAAATTTTGATATATAACATGTCTATTTTTGCTTCTACTTTCTGAAGTTATATGTGACAACACATGAAAATGCACACTCAAGCTTCCAGCTCACTGAGTCATTCTAAAAAGTCAAAGCAAGCCAATTATTCAAACATGGCCATATTTCATGATGTTGGAAATGTAACAGTCTTGTCTATCCAATGGTGCGAGTTTTGCGATGGTGTGACCCACTCAACAAGTAAAAGTCAGTTCCAGTTACAAATTCTGTGTGTCCTAATAGGCGAGTTTATTTGTCCATCAGAGCTATCATTCCTTAAATTATAGGTCTTTGTTCTTGCTTGAGTCCATTTCTTCAACATTCTCAACATTCACACATGTCAATCGAAACCTTTGGTCAAAGACTTTTTATCACTATTGGACTCATTTGATTTTATACAGCATATTAATACGCCAACTCACTCTCTCATTCACACCCTTGATCTCGTTCTTACTCGTGATTTTTTTTTAGTGAATAGTATTGATTTATGTGAGGTTTCTTTCACTGCTCACTTTTCTGTAATGATGGATCTGTATATTACTGTTGATCTCCCGATTAATAGCCATCCACCTCGCTGCTCGCGCTTTTTAAATTCTTCCATTATATCTGATTTTAAAACCATTTTCTCTAGTCTTTATATGCATGACCAAAATAATGATATTGATGATTCTCTCGTAAAATTTAATTCCTCCTGTAAAACGGTTTTAGACGCAATTGCTCCGCCCAAGATATGCAGTAATAAGGTAAGACCTGCTCCCTTGCTAAATGAAACTACATGATCACTGTGCCGCGCCTGTCGAACTGCTGAACGGCGTTGGAAAAAAGATGGACTGACTATCTCTAAACAGATATTCAGGTCTTCTCTTTTCAATTTCCAGGCTAAAGTTAAGAAATCGAAACATGACTTCTTTGCCGATTTATATCCCGCCATTCAAACAATCCTAGGGTTTTATTTAATTCAATTAATGCGGCCATTCACCCTCATTCTATGATGGGATTAAATAGTACTGTTCATTCATGTGAGCAGTTTCAATCATTCTTTGTCAGCAAAATTGATACTATCCGCCGTGGCATTGTTCAAACTGGTTATGAACTTCCTACTGTTAATCATGACATTATTCTAGATTCCTTTGATCAAGTCTCACTTTCACTGCTAAAAAGAACTATTAACACCCTTAAACCAGCTTCCAGCCCCCTCGATATTGTACCACCACGTCTCTTAGTGGAAGCCTTTGATGTGTTGGGCCCATCTTTACTAGCCATTATAAATGATTCTATTAGTTCGGGGATTGTGCCCTCATTTTTTAAACATGCTGCAGTCCGTTCCCATCTAAAAAAGACAGGATTCGATCCTGGAGTTTTAACCAACTTTCGTCCAATTTCCCAGCTCCCATTTCTGGCTAAAATTCTAGAAAAAATTATTTATAATCAATTGGTCGATCACCTTAACTCCAATAATTTATTTGAGTCCTACCAATCTGGTTTTAGGCATTATCATGGTGTTGAAACGGCACTCCTGAAAGTGTTCAACGACATCTCTCTTATTACTAACTCAGGTGATGCGGCAGTCCTTGTCCTCCTTGACCTGTCCGCTGCCTTTGACACCATTGACCATGAAATATTGCTTGTTGGGAAAAAAGGGGCTGCTCTAAACTGGTTCAGGTCATATTTAACTGGTAGACACTTTTCAGTGACTTTAAATTCCTCTTTTTCATCTGCTGTTCCTCTTAAATATGGTGTTCCTCAGGGATCCATTTTGGGTCCTATTTTATTCTCTATATACCTTCACCCTATTGGAGCGATTTTTAGGAAATTTAACATTTCTTTTCACTGCTATGCTGATGATACTCAGGTTTATATTCCAGTCTGCAACAAATAAACTCCACAACTGCCTGTCTGACCTAAGATCCTGGATGGCCAATAACTTTCTTGATCTAAATCAAAATAAAACGGAGGTGCTTATAGTGGTCCCATCAGCTAAAGCCCAAATTGGTCTTGGACTTCTCGGCTCTTTCTCTGCCTTTTCCAAACCTCAAGTCCGTAATCTTGGTGTTACCTTTGATAGTAACCTCTCTTTTGAGAAACAAGTAAATTCTGTAGTCAAGAGTTGCTTTTTCCAACTTCGTCTATTAGGTAAGATAAAGCCTTTTTTATCTTCTAAAGATCTTGAGAAAGCTACTCATGCTTTTATTTTTTCTCGCCTCGATTATTGCAATTCGCTGTATTCTGGGATTAACAAATCTCTGATATACAGGTTCCAGCTGGTCCAAAATGCTGCCGCTCGCTTTCTGGTTGGGGCAAGGAAGTATGACGCTGTTTCTCCTATTTTAGCTTCTTTACACTGGCTGCCTGTCAGTTTTTTGAATTGATTTTAAAATCTTGCTGCTAGTTTTTAAATCTTTACATGGGCTTACTTCTGCCTATTTATCTGAACTGTGTGTTTTACACCAGCCATCCAGAGTGCTTAGATCTTCTGGTCAGTTGTCTCTTGTTGTCCCTCGTACCAAATGTAAAGCCAAGGGGGACGGGGCCTGTGCAGGTGCTGCCCCTCGCCTGTGGAACTCTCTACCTCATCATATAAAGGAGTCATCTACAATTGAACAGTTCAAAACAAGATTAAAATCTCACTTCTATTCACTTGCATTCAGTGACCTTCAGTAATACTGATGGTTTTCCTCTTTGTGATCATATAACATTATTTCTATTTATTATCTATCTTATTTTATGTTCATATATTTTATTACTATTTATGTTTTATTGTTTATTGTTTTTATTTTTTTTTTAATTTTTCATTTATTCTATTATTGTAAAGCACTTTGGCCACAGCATTACTATGTTGTTTTAAATGTGCTATATACATAAATTGACATTGACATTGACATTCTGTGTAAAGAAGCCTGCAGAGGGGCCAGTTCAACTCTGATTTACACCTTTGTACACCCATGTACTTTATATATGAATGAATATACTGTTTGCACATATGTGTGTATGTAAAAAAAATGTGTAAAAAAATAGGTTATGGTTATTTCCACATTTAAAAAATAAAAATGTTAGTGTTTTATCAGAAAGCATGCCAGCCCCTCTCATTTTTCCTTCACATTTTTCTAGTATGAGGTTCAGCATTATTTTTTATGTTATATCATTGTTTTGTATTTTGCAATACTATACCGTAAGTACTTTACTATAAGTATAGACTGCACATGTACATGGAAGTGTGCTGTAATGTATAATATTGCATTTAAATTTAATTGAAAATTGCACCTGTAAATTAGATCATTGTGGTGTGCTACTTAAACTGTTACCTGTAAACAAGTCTACATGTTTATGAATATTTTGAATCTGTTAGAGTGGGAAGATGCATCATGTTCTGCTCTGGGATTCATGTGACACTGAAGACCACTAGAGCATCTCTGACTGGCGACTCGGTGTGTGTCCAGTCTGGAAAGAACTGGTGCCTGTGATCAAAACCATCCCTCCCTACTCTCTCTTTGCTGCTGGCTATCTTTGGGTATCTTAGCATTTATGTCAATAACTCAAATAGACATGGGCAGCTGTCTGTTGGGCCTTGTGGCTCAGCTGGTGGGCTGATTGGGCATGAGCTAGAGGCCTAGGTTTAAGATACAGCTGTGCATCTTGTCTGTTTCTCATCTGCTTCATCTGGTGGTTTGTTTTTGTAATTTTTTTTCTGTTATGTTTGAAGGGCAAATTGCAATTTCTGTGAAGTTCATGTCAGAATGTTTTTTATTGATGGATAAATTGATAGTGTGTTTTATACTTTTTGTACTTATCTGTCTAGTATATTTATCCCAGAGTGGCATAAGTATGCCACCAGCAGTTGTCTTTATTTCACACTGATAATTTTCTTATCGGGACGTTGTTATGAAAAAAATTAACCATCTTGATATAGGCGAATATTGGTGGAAAATTTTGTTAGGGCGTCTTTTATTTTCCACTGGCTATCTCTGTTTATTATAGGGGGTGTTTCATTTTCAGTTGTAATGCATTCACTACTTGAGATAAAAGAGTATAGCCTTGAAGTGGTAGATCACAGCAATGTCTGCAACCTTATGTGTAGGAACTTTCCAATTTGACCAAATCTCTTTCATCTAGCAAACAGAAAAAATTGCTCCCCATAAGGGTATTTTGTAGAGAGAGATGACAATTTTTATAGTTCTGCTCTTTAAAAATAAAATGTATTTGGCTACAACTTACAACGTGCAGTATATTTAGTCACCAGGATTGCTTTTTTTTTTTTTTGTAAATCACACATGAGCATGGAATTCTTGGAATACAACAGTACCACTGTAAAAGTATGATTCTATAAAAGTATGATTCAACAATCGCAATGTAAAACCAGACAACTTGTTTCCATTGTAGGCAAGTACTTGGTCTGTGGTTTTAATAATGATGTTGCCTTAACTTTATTTGTCCCTAACTGCTGTTGTCACAAGTGGGTGCAGGTAAAGGGTCTAGTCCACTTGCCCAACAAACAATATCTTAACTATGTCTCTTACTGCTCACATCCTCCTTTTCCTTCGCTTCCTCTAGCCTGTCTTCCTCCCACCCATATAGTGCCCATCATTAACTCACCTCCCAAGTCCACACTTAGCTAGGATATTTTGCACAACATATAAAGGTGGTTAGTGCATTTTAGTCTGTTTCAACATGAGAATAATAAAAACATATGCAATGGAATGAACAGTAATGCAAATTTTGATTCAAGAAAATGTTTCTCAGAACTACAGTAACATAAACACTTAGGGAGCTATTGGAGTATCTTTCAGTGTTGTTCAGAATAGGATGAATATGTATCACATGTCATGCAATTTTCAATCTAGTTAACCTACACCAAGGTTGTGGGGCGTGCTGGAGCCTGTCCAGCTACAATAGGGCGCAAGGCAGGAACAAACCATATGTTATTTTTATACAGTATACAATCTAGAATCACTTGATGTGTGTGCTCTGGATTGGAAAAAGGCAGGCAATAATGGACAAAATTTGCATGCTGTTGTGGGAATATAAATGCCACTAGAGGAGGAATGGTAAACCTTGTCATGAATGGTGGCCTCTAAGTGAAAATGTCAGGAGAGGGGGAGAGAGTGGAACTCTGCAAGGATTTATATAGGATGGGCAGCATAATAAATGCTAGTGTAGCAGACCTTTTATTTGGAGAGTGAGAAACCATACATGGCCATCAGGAGGTGTCAATGCTGCCAACTCCCCAGGTATGCTACAAGACTACCAGGTAGCTGAAAGGGATCACTGGCTTGGGTACCTGACATCAGGGAGGACTGGCAAGGGACATAAAGGGGCAATTTCTGATGCAAGCCTCATTCCATCTATTGTACAAATTGAGGATACAGGAATTTTATTCAGAAGGAACCCAGGCATCATTGAACATTATAGGACATACATATTGTTTTCCTGAGTGCCTGAAGAGGCAAGAACACATATTGCAATGTCACTGCCAGTTTTTCTCTTAGACAAACTGGGGCATTGTGAGTCTTTGCATGTTTAACAAATGGAAGCTCTTAAAAACTGGTAGCCTCCTTTAGCATTGTGTTTATCCCTGGAAAAACATGCTAAAAATGTTGAGTTTTTTTCTACAAGAAAAAATGTTATGTGTAACAGAAACATTTACATACTAAAATGTCAACATAAATACAGTGGGAAACATATGTACTGTAGAGTTTCCACTGATATATATTGATACAGAATTATTTCACATCCTTCTTGTGATATGTTTTGAAGCAGTCACCAAGGCACGGCCTGGCAATAAGGAGAGTAAACAAATATTCCATTGTGCACTTTTCTTATAATATTTTTTCTGTTGGCTGCTCCTGAAGGGGTAGAATGTTGGTGCCTGAACTGCTCCATTGCTGCATCCCTTGTGGTATTTGTTGGCTACCAGAGGGCATACCTTAGTGATTTCCATTTTTCCCTTGAAATGAACATTGACAGTTGCTGCATTGTGAACAGTGCTTAGAGGGCTAACATCTTTCTTCTCCTTCCACTTGATTGCAGTCATGTTGCCTTTTTTACATGAAGCTTACACTTTCAACCAACTGTACTTTTAATCCTTCTTCTGGAGACAAGAAATTTTAGCTTACGAAATCTGAGGTCAAAGACCGCAGTAATTACATTTATGTTTGCAGCATCACCTCTATAGTTCATCTCCAGCCCCCAGCATTTGATAATTTCTTGTGAAAGAATCATCTGGTGATGTCAAAAGTTGCAGTGTGTGTGGACTTGAGGAATGCAGGTAGAGCAGAGATTGTCGCATACGATTCACCACTCAGTGGCACACTTACACGGTTTAAGAGCTTGTTCTAGTTCCTCACAACAGGCTCCATTGTTCACCTTTAAGATCTAGGAGATGCTTCCTTTTCTTTGTCATTTTTAGGTCTGAAAGAACTGCTGTAACTAGCCACCTCTGCAATATATGCTGTTCCATCTAACACCAACATCTTGAATTAGTTTGTGTTCAGGGGTGCCCAATTGGTTTTGCTTGGTCTTGAGCTTGGAGCTAACAAGTTCACTCTTTTTGAAATGCTCTACAAAGCATCTCGCAGCTCCAAGTGTTTTCATGATGTGGGAATTCTTCAAAGCTTGATTCACTACAATTTGTAAAGTGTGGCCAGCATAGCATATTGAAGATATCCCATGCCTCTCTTCCAAAACCCTAAGAGCTGCCACCACATTAGCAGCAGGTTGTTATGCCAAACTTTTCAGCTGCCCTTTCAATCCAGTTAAAATTGTTTCAGTAGTATATCATTCTTCAAAAGGCATAGTCATCAGACTGTAGCTGCAAAGCTCCCAGTTGTCATTAATGAAATAGCAGGTAATGCCTAGATATACCTCTGTAGTGATACTTGTCCATGCATCCATTGTTAGACTAACATTGCCGTTGAAAGAAGTGAGGGCGAGTTTGACTGTCTGGAATGTGTTCTCATATTTCTTTTTCATCGTACTAGTGAAGCAGATGCAATTGAGGAGACCATAGCCAGGTTGGAAAGTTTTAACCCTAGTCTGAAACCCCTCATCTTCCACCATTGCCAGAAGTCTCATGTCTTTAAATAGCATGCTGAGCACACTGTTTAAAAGAGCTGCTTCAACTTGTGGTGTTCAGGTATTGTTCCTTAGGAGGAAGTCATCCAAGCAGCTCCATTTATTACTAAAATCTTTATAAATTACAAGTGTAAAGCATACTGTATGGTTGCAGATATCCTTCATCAAATAAGTATATCAAACTTGCAGTCTACTTACACTGCCAAGTCTTTGCTGTTGACTGGCAATGCATTGAACGTGCTGCCAACTACTTTTTTAAAATTCAAATTTTTTCTGTTTTCAGTCCCCTTACCAGATTGACATTTTAAATATTTAACAAGTTAGAAAGTGTACACGTGGTGTAAAATTCAGGTGCTTTTGGGGACTTGCTTAACTTGTTTGGAAATTGGTGCATGTTATGTTTTATGTTACTTCATCAAAGAGGAAGTTATCACATTTGTATTTAGTAAATATTTTTGTAACAGTAAGTCATATTTACTGTACTGTAATATATGCAATTGCACAAATTAGTAGACTACATTAAACTCATGCTTATTAACAACATTTTACAGCATCATTTAGTTTAAAACATGGCTTAGATACACTTGATGGCTCAATAGCTTTCATAGACTGCAGAATCCAAGTCAAGTGATGTAAAAATGGCATCAGTTGATGTGCTGTTGTTAGCTGGGGAAGGTGTCTGTCTAACCATTGTTAAAATTTCTCAAGTAAAAGATTTTTAAAGAAATGCCAAATCAGTAAATTCTCTAAAGTCTCAAGGTAAATCGCCACCTGCTTCAGACCAGGATGGAGAGCTGGGGCCTCATTTATTAAACTTTTCATAAGTTTGAGTGTGAAAATAGGCATAAGGCAAAAAACAAAAAGATGAGTACATCTTATAAATCTGTGTTCATGAACGTGCCTCAAACCCTGCCTGGTTCAACCCTGAAGCAATCATGTAATACCTATGTTAATCACCCTCATTCTGTTATGCTCCCTCAGACCTTCATTGGCTGGTAGAGCAGCTTCCTACATGATGCATCAAGTAGTGCAAGACAGAGGTTCTTGTCTGTAAATTAGTGGCACACACCTTTATTTGGGTTTCTATGCACTGGTGTCAGCAACAAGTACGAATGTGTCAGACTAGTAAAAGAGGAAAATATGCAAAATATACAAGTTGAATTAACATCTTTCAAGATAAATTTTAAACAGTAACCAATCCATAATTTGAGTTGCACAGAATATTTCCTCAGTTTTAAGATAGATAAGTTCAGAAATTTGCCAATGCTTTTCAGTGTGGTGCACTCAGGTCCCAGTCCAGGTGGTTCATTGTGTGGTGGGTGCGGCAACATGCTATCAGCACATGCTCATCTCGCAGCTACCGTCTTAACCCCATGTTATTAGCTGATGAGAACTGTATAGAATTTATAACCAAGCAAATTGATTTTTTAGAGACAAATGCATCCTCGGAGGTCTCTGCAGGAATATTCTGGGAAACTCTGAAGGCATTTTTAAGAAGACAGATTATTTCATATCTCTCCCACAAAAATAAATCAGAAACCAAGAAGGCATCAGAGTTAATAAGTGAAATTTCCAGAATAGATCAAGAACAAGTCTCCAAATAGATGAACATACAAAACCTTGGTCCACAATAGAAATAAAATCCTGCAGTATTTCATTATATTTATTCATTATATATATTATTATATTATTCCCTAGTAAATACAAGTTATTGTCAATTTACTAACAACCCAATTGTCTTTCATTCACTCAGAATATGGAGCCAATGTAGGAAGCACTTCAAGATAGAGAAGCTTTTATCTGTGAAACCTCTACACAATAACCACCTTTTTCCACCCTCTCAAGCTTACACAGTTTTTAATGTTTGGAAAATGTACAGGATTAAATCATTTAGAGATTTGTATATAAGTAATGTCTTTGCATCCTATGATTTTATTTCTAAATTAGACATTTTGCTAAACTAAATCTGGCCAATTTCCATTACCTCCCGCCTATTTCTATTCCAGAAGAAGTATTGATCAGTCTTGAAGACTCAGACAGCATTTACATAACATATAAATACATTTTAAAGTCCCTTCCTTTCAAAGATCCCAGAATACAGTGTTTGGTGTAGTCCCAGATGGGTTTAAAGTGGAGAAGGACAAACTGTAATTACCTTTACTTCACTACTAGCATGTAGACTTACCTTGCTCATCTGGAAGATTCCTAGCCTCTTTTAAGTCAGTGGATAACTGTTATACACTATTTGAAATTGGAAAAATCAAATTCTCACTTAGAGGATCTGTCCAAAACTTTTTTAAATCCTGGCAGGATCTAATCAAGAACATTTTAGAATAAGCATTTACTAGCCAACCCGCGGCCTAGTATACGCCGCATAATTATGTATTGATGGGTGAACACTTCCTGAAAGACACAGTTGTCCAAATGGGGTTGGTTTTGAGGATACGACTGTAGGTGAATGAAAAGATGTAACTCTGGAGAGGGTAACATACAATGCAGCGTTTTATACACTGCATACAGCAATTAACATTTGCGACAAATATGATTCTTCTTAGATGGTGCTGTCACGTCCACCCACGCTCTCGAAGCATACACACTGCCTGGTCATGTGCCCGCTCGCAAGAGCAACCAACAGAGACCCGCCCACCAACTGTAAGACCATGGGACACCCCTCGCAAACTGTTCTACACGCCGCATACAGCAATTCACATCTGTGACAAACAAACTGTTTTACACACTGTATACAACGATTCACATCCGCGACATGATTTTTCCTAGATGGTCCTGTCGCGTCTACCCTCGCACTCGAAGCATACACACTGCCTGGTCATGTGCCCGGTCGCAAGAGCAATTGACAGAGACCCGCCCACCAACTGTAAGACCATGGGAAACCCCTCGGAAACTGTTTTACATGCTGCATACAGCGATTCACATCTGGGACAAACAAACTGTTTTATATGCCGCATACAGCGATTTACATCCATGACAAAACATGCCTGTTCTTAGATAGTCCTGCCGCGTCCACCCTCGTTCTCGAAGCATACACACTGCCTGGTCATGTGCCTGCCCGCAAGAGAAACTTATCGATACCCGCCCACCAGCTGCCTGTGTGTGTGCCTCTGTCTGTCTCTGGCGCTGCCTGTGTGTGTGCGCGGCTTTCTCTCACCGGTCAGGCACAGAGAAGGTCAGCTGCTGAGAGAGCGTCTCAACTGTTGCAGGGCCTGCATTGGTGAAGCAGGTGAGATGGTAATGAAACAGAAGCACAGGGCTTATTGGTTTTTAAAGACTGCTTCCTTCATTGTTTTCTAACCTCAGTTTTAAAGGATTATTTTAAGGATCCCATGGGATACCCCTCGCAAACTGTTTTACACGCTGCATATAGCGATTCACTTCCGCGAGAAACATGCCGCTATGAACAGTCAACGTGGCTCAGAGGTGCATGTGGACTTTACGATGAACATAAATGATGCCATTTTTCCTGTGTCATCGCGTCCGATTTGGTGGGCGTGGTTCTGCAAGTTGTCATCGTATGCAGTGGTTTTAGAGTTGGTGGGCATGGCTCCTTCCTGCGTGCGCCGTGGGCGTCTTACTTGTCGGCGGCTTAGTCAATCCACGCCCCTTCCGACGTGCTTTCCATGGGTGTCTTGCCTTAGTGAATTATATATATATATATATATATATATATAGATATTGGGTAAAAGGATTCTCTTCCCTCTTTTCTACTCTTAAAAGTTGTACTCTGGCTGTTGGCCTTCCTCTCTTTCTCTTGTGTGGAGGTTGAATTGAATTTAGTCTTGTTAAGTTTTACCTGATTATATGGCATGTTACTTGCTTTTAATAGAATCAGTACAAAAAATAAATAAAAAAAAAGTTTAACAAAATCTGTCCACTTGGTGCTAGATTGTTTAATTTGAACAGACAGATGGAGATGACTATTGCAGTAGGTGCTTTTGCATTATATGTGAATATACCTAAAAATATAAAAATGGTAGTTTGAAATTTGGCAGAAAAGAAAATGTGTCTGTCATTTTAGAAGGATAAAAGGTAAAAAAAATATGAATTACTATCTTCATTCTACAGACAACTAGACAACAATAACTGAAAAAGTCACGTATAATCACTTATGTTCTCTCACTATACAGAAGCTTTTTTGTTTTCACAAAGATACTGCCTGTTGGTGTTAAAGGATTTATAATGCATGTGTGGACTTAAGTGAGAGAGAACACTAAGCAGGCATGTAGCCAAGGCTTGAAGTAGGATTGTATGCACTGTTTCACTTTACCTAGATTTTTCTTTTTCAGCAGCAGAGTACTCGTAAATAGTTGCATACAGATGCGTACTCACACCTCATGCCCTCACTCCCAAAGGAGACCACAAAACTTTTGGAAGCTATATGCATATTAGTGTGTTCAAAACTCCCAAGGGAGCTTCACAACCACTATATTGAAATTGTGTAAAGTTTGTAATGCAGTGAGAGGAGGACCATGCGGTCTACAAAAACTGCAGACTTCCGGCAATTATGTCTTTCCATTTTAAGCACTGCACGTATCATGTAATCAAGTGACAAGAACTGAACAGACATTGTAGGCACCCATCCATCTTCCTAAACTGCTTGTCTAGGTCAGAGTCCTGGTACAGCTGGTGCCTTTCCCAGTAATCATCACACCTGGCAGAAACAATTTTCAGACAGGGTGCCAGGCCATCGTAGGGTGAACACACACTATAACTTTAGCATTGCCAATCCAGGTAACAGGCATGTGTTTTTCGATTGTGAATTGTGGGAGAACACCAGAACATCTGAGGAGAACATGCAGACGTCACACAGTAAGTATCCAGGTGTCACAGATGTCCCAAGTTCTTATTTGGCTGGGACACCTTTGTGATAGAAGGACCAGTGAAGGGAGCTTGTATGGAGAGTTTTCTCTTTTGAAATGGTAAAGGGCAGCCTCCCTGGGTTGTTACAGTGCCATGGGCTTGGAGCTTGTAAGCTCGGCACTGTTGGGGTCCATGGTCGCTGCCCGAGTGCACATGGGGAACTGCTGAGCCCTTTATGGCAGGACTTCCGCCATACTGGGAAGTGCTTCCAGAAAGAGATTATGGGGCACTTGGAACACTTCCAGATGCTTTATAAAAGGAGCCACCTCATTCTATTTGGGGTGCCAGAGTCAGGATGAAGGAGACAAAGCTTACTGGAGGAGAAATGGAGGCAGAAGAATACAGAGAAAGACAAAATACTGTTTTATTTGACTGTGTCTACTGTACTCTGCTTTAGTGCTGTGGGAGGAACGAAGAAAAAGGTTTCCCTAGTTCAAAAATAAAGCCTTGTGTGCTGCAGAATTTATGCCTGTGTATGTTGTGTTGGGTGTTTGGGGAGCTGGAGCACCTCCTGATGGCCACAAAGGATATAACCTTCATTCTTCTTCACTGCAAGACAGCAGAGCTACCACTGTGCTGCACAACAACAATAATAATAATCTTATTTCTATCCTCATTATCTTCCATCCATGACTCTATTAATATATTTTTCTCCTTTATAAGCAAAATAATAATAATCCATCCATTTTCCTAATCTGCATACAGTACTTGCAATCCCAGAAATCATAGCAAGGCAGAAACAACACTTGGATTATAATAATGTCCTAATGTATAATAATAATGTTCTAATAATAATAATAATAATATCATCATCATTAATGTTGCCCTCAGTATCTTCCATCCATTAAACTGATGATATGTTTTTTTCTATTATAGGCACAGTAATAATAATATTATTATCCATCCATCCATAGCATAGCATTGTCATCGCTACCGCTCAAGTAACTCTGTTTCACCTTATTGGAGGAATAGCTCGCCCTAGCATGGAAAAAGTGAAGTTTCAGAGAGCAGATAAAAGTAAGGTGGATAGAATTCCAAACTGCTCTGCCTCCATATATATAATTAGGAATATAATATAGGATATATAATATATAATTAGGAAATTTTCATTGCTTTTTAAGTTGAAAGAACCAAGACATCTCCTGGCAAGTTATAGCAAGTTCAGGTACTGTAGCAATTTGGATACTGCAGAGAGCCAGCTTAAACGTCCTATGTCAGATACTATTTAGTTCTAGACCAGTTATATTTGATACAATCAAACAGAGTGGAATAAGCAGAGGGGATCTGGAGTTTTATGTGAATGAGAAATAGGCGAGTACACTACAATTAAAGCTGAAATGTGTGATCCAAGCTTTGAAATGCTGACTGAATTTCTCCATGTTACTGCCTTGGTGGGGGTTCCTGATGTTTATTTTAATCCCGGCAACAGAAATGATGAACTCTGCTTTCAACACTGTAAGGACTGGTTTATAATTCATGCTCAGAAGGCATATACGCAGCATCATGGCTGCAACACGTTCCCAATGTTCATTTGTTGCATCCTCTGAGTATGTCTTCAGAAATTAACATGATGCAGTTGCAGTGCCAGCAAAAAAAATCAGGGGGCGCAGCGTGATCAAGTTGGAATGTGTCGTCCGAGTCTCTGTTTACTATCGGCATGTGACAGCAAGCCACTTTGTAGATCTTATAGGATCAATGTACTTGCTTTGATGTTTTAAAAATGTGTCGATGTGGTGAAGCAAAATTCTGACATACAAATCCATTTGTGGTGCTTTTATATTCAAGCATCGCACATTCCCCAATGTAATAACATGATACATTTTAAAGGTCTCACGTACCATTTTCTGTCTTTTTTTTTTCTTTTTTCTTTTGCATCTTCTCAACAGCATCAGAATTTATGGCAGTGTATTTGAGCCATAGAGAAAAAGAATTAGGGACACAGTGAAAAAGTCTATTTTGTGATTAAAATGGAAATTTCTGCTTTAGTCTTAAAATTTCCACTTTAATCTTGTAGTTTATTTTTTCATTAAAATAAACTGTTGCAAACGTCATCTTAAAACCTACCCAGGTGTCAATTGCTATCTGCCTCTGGGGCTTCTTTATGAACTGACAGCAGCGGCAAGCAGCAATTGCCACACAGAACACATTTGTTATTCCATCTTTCTGCACATTTAGAATCCTTAAATGTATATTTGATGTAGCTTTCATGATGAAATGCATTAAAGTATGTACATTCCATTTTACATATAACTTGTTACCTTCATTTAAATAATGAGTAGTTAATAATTACATATTGGGGGGGCGGGGGGCGGCATGGTGGTGGAGCAGTACCACTGGTGCCTCGCAGGGAATCACATCCCTGGTGTTCCCTGCAAGGAGTTTGCATGTTTTCGTGGTGGGTTTCCACAGTATGCTCCAGTTTCCTTCCAAAGCCAGGAAGGTTTGGGTATTTGGTGATGCTAAAATGATGCTAGTGTGTAATTGTATTCACCTTGTTATGAGCTGATGCTCCATCCAGGGATTGTTTCTGTCTCGCTCCTAATTCTTGCTGGAATGGACGCATCCCTGGATTGATGGATATAATCATTAAACATCCATCATTTTCATAGATATTACTGCAAGGTGTCCTCAGAATTTAATGGATGTTTCAGGCAATTTACAACACAGTGAAACCGTTTTCTCACCGTAATGGTGTCTCACACTGCAACCTGCTGGAATCTTCCAGATTTACGTAAAATATGTGCATAAATATAAACAATACACCGCTATTGTAGCATGAAATATAAACCTAGCCTAACAGTGAGTCTTTCTAAATACTGGTGACTTCAACCAGGGAAGTTTGGATGAGCAAACTTTAATGTGATCCTTTTTTGGACACAACAAGCCGGACCTGCTCTGTTCCAGTGTTGATGCCTTTAAATGCAAACCTTTGGTACTAATCATCTTACTGTCACTTGCAAGCCTGTTATTGACAGCAGTAGCTCAAGCCAGATGTCCTTATGTATGTTTGGGGATGTTGTTGTTTGTTAATTTAACATTTATATAAAGTCATGTATGTGTGTCTGGGGAACACATTCCAAACTGTTGAAGTAAGTAATACCACTCCAGGACGAGAGGTGACACTGACATTATCTGTCTCTTCTCTTTCACCCAAAAAGAGCCACTCTTCTCACATCACATCACATAATATTATCTTTTCCAGTTTGACTATCGCCCAAACTGTTCCACTGAAGATGCCATATCATCTGCTCTTCACCAGGCTCTGTACCATCTAGTCAAAATAGGCATTTATACTAGAAAGATTTTAATTAACTATAGTTCAGCAACACCATCATCTCTAATAATCTCTTAAAGAAGTTAAATCTGCTAGGCTATAACATTTCTCAGTACAACTGCTGGAGCCTGGACTTCCAGACAGAGAGAGACCCTAAGTAGTCTGTGTTGGAAACGCCATTACAACTAATGCTGAACATCATCATCAACCTCATCATGCTGAACACTGATGACCCCCAGGACTGTATATGCAGCCCACTTCTATTCAGTCATTTGGCTCTTTATTGTACAGCTGTGACTACCTGTTGAAGCTCATCGAGAGAATACCAAGAGTGTGCAAAGCAGTAATCAGAGCAAAGGGTGGCTATTTTGAAGAAACTAGAATATAAAACATGTTTTCAGTTATTTCACCTTTTTTTGTTAAGTACATAACTCCACATGTTTTCATTCATAGTTTTGATGACTTCAGTGAGAATCTACCAATGTAAATGGTCATGAAAATAAAGAAAACACATTGAATGAGGAGGTATGTCCAAACTTTTGGCCTGTACTGTACATATACATACACATACACAAATACATACATACACACACACATATATATATACACACAAATACATATATATATACATATACATTCATATCTACATATATACATATACACACACATATATAAATATATATATTAAACGCTGCTTTTTAAAATGGATGACTCCCGCTCTTACGTGCAAGTCTGCGTGGATATTATGAACTATCGTATCTGTTCAAGTTCTATTCAAATTTTAAATAGAAGGAATTTTTATTTAGTCGACAGAAATATTTTTATTAGGAATATAAGTTAAATGTAGGCATCATTGCATAAATATTTCTTCACCATAGAAATGTAAAGAGTAAATTTGCCTTACAATTCAACCAAAGATATTTGTGGCGACTAAATAGAACTTGAAAAGATATATTTTTTCGAATGTGATCACCCAATTTAGATCGAGTTGACGCGCACTACATCAAGCCCGCGTGCTATTGTGCTTTTGCCTGCGTGCCTCAATAAGTCACCCTCCCCTCACTCTTACTTTTTTACCATTCATCTAATGATTACACTGAGTATGGCTTTACCAAAACAATCATTGATGGCGAATAAAGTATCCATTATTCATAAAGCTTCAATTGGTGATCTGTCTTTCTGCGTTAACCGCATATTTTTTCATATGTCTCAAACCAAAGGGGTGCGAGGGTAAAATGAATCGGGAAGCGCTGATATATATGTAGGTGTGTGTGTGTATATACAGTGGGTACGGAAAGTATTCAGACCCCCTTCAATTTTTCACTCTTTGTTATATTGAAGCCATTTACTAAAATCATTTAAATTAATTTTTTCCCTAATTAATGTACACACAGCACCCCATATTGACAGACAAAAAAAGAATTTTTGAAATTGTTGCAGATTTATTAAAAAAGAAAAACTGAAATATCACATGGTCCTAAGTATTCAGACCCTTTGCTGTGACACTCATATGTTTAACTCAGGTGCTTTCCATTTCTTCTGATCATTCTTGAGATCACCTTCATTTGAGTCCGGCTGTGTTTGATTATACTGATTGGACTTGATTAGGAAAGCCACACACCTGTCTATATAAGACCTTACAGCTCACAATGCATGTCAGAGCAAATGAGAATCATGAGGTCAAAGGAACTGCCTGAAGAGCTCAAGACAGAATTGCGGCAAGGCACAGATCTGGCCAAGGTTACAAAAACATTTCTGCTGCACTTAAGGTTCCCAAGAGCACAGTGGCCTCCATAATCCTTAAATGGAAGACGTTTGGGACGACCAGAACCCTTCCTAGAGCTGGCCGTCCGGCCAAGCTGAGCTACCGGGGGAGAAGAGCCTTGGTGAGAGAGGTAAAGAAGAACGCAAAAGATCACTTTGGCTGAGCTCCAGAGATGCAGTCAGGAGATGGGAGAAAGTTGTAGAAAGTCAACCATTACTGCAGCCGTCCACCAGTCAGGGCTTTATGGCAGTGTGGCCTGTCGGAAGCCTCTCCTCAGTACAAGACACATGACAGCCCGCATGGAGTTTGCTATAAGACACCTGAAGGACTCTGAGATGATGAAAAATAAGATTCTCTGGTCTGATGAGACCAAGATAGAACTTTTTGGCCTTAATTCTAAGTGGTATGTGTGGAGACAACCAGGCACTGCTCATCACTTGTCCAATACAGTCCCCACAGTGAAGCATGGCGGTGGCAGCATCATGCTGTGGGGTTGTTTTTCAGCTGCAGGGACAGGACGACTGGTTGCAATCGAGGGAAAGATGAATGCGGCCAAGTACAGGGATATCCTGGACAAAAACCTTCTCCAGAGTGCTAAGGACCTTGGACTGGGCCGAAGGTTTACCTTCCAACAAGACAACGACCCTAAGCACACATCTAAAATAACGAAGGAGTGGCTTCACAACAACTCTGTGACTGTTCTTGAATGGCCCAGCCAGAGCCCTGACTCAAACCCAATTGAGCATCTCTGGAGAGACTTAAAAATGGCTGTCCACCAACGTTTACCATCCAACCTAACAGAACTGGAGAGGATCTGCAAGGAGGAATGGCAGAGGAACCCCAAATCCAGGTGTGAAAAATTTGTTGCATCTTTCCCAAGAAGACTCATGGCTGTATTAGCTCAAAAGGGTGGTTCTACTAAATACTGAGCAAAGGGTCTGAATACTTAGGACCATGTGATATTTCAGTTTTTCTTTTTTTAATAAATCTGCAACAATTTCAAAAATTCTTTTTTTTGTCTGTCAATATGGGGTGCAGTGTGTACATTAATGAGGAAAAAAATTAATTTAAATGCTTTTAGCAAATGGCTGCAATATAACAAAGAGTGAAAAATTGAAAGGGGTGTGAATACTTTCCGTACCCACTGTATATGTATGTATATATATATATTTATTGAAATAGTTTTACTGTGAAATAATGCAAAGAGTACGCAACACGTGTTTCGCCCTAATTTTGGGGTCATCAGGCGTACACACTCAGTGCACCACCTCTCAGGAATCGAACCTCGGATGTCGGCGCTAGAGGCAAAGCCTCTTCCATTGCGTCACTGCGTGTGGTTTGTTTATTTGAGAGTATGTAGATCGGGGTATATATGTGTGTATATTTTTTATATATATATATAACCTCGATATACGTCCTTAATCCGTTCCAGACCCTTTGACTTATACCAAACAGGACGTATACCAGACAAATTTTTCCCATAAGAAATAATAAATTAAAAAAAAAATCCTATTGCTATTGGCATATTATACATTGATGGGGTTATATAAAATAATTTAAACACTGCTTAATACTAAAATACATAAATACAAAAGCAACTAGATGAAATAAATGAAAATTTTACCTCACTTTACTTTTTAATGACATCTTTGTTTTTCACAATCGTAGATACCGTCGTTCTCGGCAAACGGTATGCAACAGCCATGTCCCGGATACGCATGCCACCTTCATACTTTTCAACAATCAATTCAAATTAACATGAAAAAAACACAAAATCACGTTGTGAGGATGCAGGTTTGCTGTATGCTCTCATCTGCTGCCGGGGAGCCCTTGAATCCTACACCGTCAGTAATGTGCCTCGCTGCTAACCTCATCGGTAACAACAAAGCAAGGGGATGGTGAAAAAGTGCAAAGTGCTTTTATTAAAACAATTAACAAAACAAGGTGCTCAAATTAAAGTGCAGTCTCCAAAGTTCCAATAAATAATCCATAAAATCAGAAGTGAAACGTGGAGGTTAAAAACAATAGAAAAAAAGTCTTCTTAAAAACAACGAAGTTAAAAGCAGGAAGCATTCTTTAAAAAAAAAAACAAGCAGCCCCGGTGCCTGCTTCCCAACTGGGGAGTCGCCCTACTTGGCAGCTGACCTTCGCACTGCCTGCTTCAGCCACTTATTCCATATGCGCTCTTGCTCGCTCTCTCTCTCTCGTCCGTTCTTACTTTTTACTCCCCTTCAAGCCAACTCGCGCTTCTTTTTATCAAGATTAGCAGCCCTCTCTCTCTCACTCACTCAACCTCCCGTCTTTTTTTTCTTTTTACTCCCCTTCTAGCTGACTCGCACTTCTGTTTATCAAGATAAGCAGCCCCAGGAACAATCACAATTTGCACTTTGGTGAGAAATGCCCACATCGCTAATCGCCCTGACAACCTTCAGCCACATAACCACCATGCCCCCTCACCAAGCTGCGAGCGCAGTGATTATTTATTTTAAAGCTGGACTTTGACAGGAGCTGTGGACCCGCTATATCAAACACGTGAAAGTTCACAGAGAGTTATATCGCGGGTTGTTCACTGAATGCTAGCAACTAGCGCACTAACGCTCGTGGGCAGTCGTGGCTTTGTCTCGAGAGTCGTATTCCAAACAAAGGTCGTATACCAAGCAAAAGTTTTTGTGTCCAAACAGGACGTATACCAAGTTGGACTTCTTCCAAAGCAGACGTAGTATACCGAGGTTCCACTGTATATATGTATGTGTGTGTGTGTGTATATATATATATATATATATATATATATATATATATATATATATATATATATATATATATATATATATATATATACCCGTGATGAAAAAGAAAAGGGAACATTTTAAAAATAATGTAACAATATTGTGAATATACAGTAATTGTTTTGTGAGTGTTATGAGTGTTGCTGATTATCAGGATTTGATTATAATTATTTCTTTCAATCAGGTTCATATTTGTAGGATGTGTTGTGTTCAAGTTACATTCCGTGTTTGTCAATCGTTGTAAAGATAACAGGTTTCATTCATCGATTCGTTTCTTAATGCATCAATAAACAGCTCGTCTTCCTCTTTATCTGAGATGTGACACACTGCATGCACGGGTTTTTTTTTACACTGTCTTCCTTTAGCAGGACATTGACTTTTTCCACCGTGTGCTTTGTTTCCACAGTAGCTGCACTTATGAATATGCTTGTATGTGTCACACGCTTCATATTTTTTTGCTGCCTTCTCAATTGTGTAATTCAGTTTTTGTTTAGCACTCTTTGGAACTGTTGCTTTTTGTCTGTGTACTGCGTCAGTTCACGTGAGCCGCTCAGTGTACATGCATCGAAGGTTCCCTGCTCTGCTTGTGCCATCTCGTGTGATGCCCATGGTTTTATTTAATGTTTGCTAAGACCCAGCACTTAAAAGTTTCTCTCGCAGTTTCACTGAGTTTGTGCCAAACACCACCCTGACCATCTCATCTTCGTCTGCATAAGCACAGTCCTTCACCCGTGAATATTTATCGGCAGTGTTTCTATTGGATTTGCCGCTGACAGACGGCCTTATATGGGCAGGCACTAAATTACGTGGGATGCGTAACTCTGCCTCCCACGGCCATCGAGCAGAACTCTATTATAGTATATGGACGAAAAAATAGGTTCCAGTTATGACCATTACACGTAGAATTTTGAAATGAAACCTGCCCAACTTTTGTAAATAAGCTGTAAGGAATGAGCCTGCCAAATTTCATCCTTCTACCTACACGTGAAGTTGGAGAATTAGTGATGAGTCACTCAGTCAGTCAGTCAGTGAGGGCTTTGCCTTTTATTAGTATAGATATCAATCTATCTATCTATCTATCTATCTATCTATCTATCTATCTATCTAGATATATATATATAAATCTAAAAATTAATTAATAACAAATATAACTTTTTCTTTCTTTAGCTGCCCTGAAGTTTTTAATTTCCTGACATACACATGAACTCAAGTTTTAAAGTTTTAATCAGCCGATCTGTTTCTCTCAGCATGTTTTGGGTTACAATCTGCTTTATCTTATACTCTGCTTTTTTCATTTCGTTTTTGATCATGCTTGTGTAAAACAAAGTTGCTTGACTCTTTCAAAAAAAAAATAAGGCTTATTAAAAATACAGTGATGTGTAATCAGTTCAATTCAGATTTAATTTCAAAGTAATTTCATATGCGCTCTACTACGCTCCCACTCAGCATGCATTTTGCTTCATAGGCTGTGTAAAATAACACAGAATGTAATGGGCTTGGTAAGGTGGGGGGTCATTGTTGGGTTCTCATACCTTTGTCCATGACAACCGCTACAAGTAGACAAACAATTAAGAAATGTTTCCTTTCTCTGGAAAAAATAGCCACTACAATAAGGAGAGTTCAGTAATAAACTGAGAAAAAAGAATCAGAGGAGTCTTCCTGTACAATTACACAAATGGCAAGAAAAGCTAATCAGTTTATGATATATGTATATATATATATGTACATATATATGTGTATATATATATATATATATATATATATATATATATATATATATATATATATATATATATATATATATATATATATATATATATATATATATATATATATATATATATATATATATATATATATATATATATATATACTCAACCACTACACGTTTATTTACACAACTATGTTCAACAATATGATCACTAAGACCCAGTCCAAAATAGTGCACAAAACCCCAGACAAAGTCCTGGCCACAAATGCCTTTCTTCGGGCCGCCTCCACACCTCCTCTGTGCTTCGTCCTTCCTCCTCCCGACTCCAGTGCTGAGTGAATGGAGACGGCCCCTTTTAAACAGTC